>NC_086319.1:26044334-26385584 GCF_036172605.1 Pelobates fuscus | reverse complement strand
AGCCTACGGGATATGGGGGGGGGGGGAGGGTAAATAAAATACTAACAGATGGTGACTGCCATACAAAGAAAGGATACCAATGTATAGCCAACGCCCTGTCTACAATGAACAGAACTTTGCTTGTTAGTCTAGGGGCTTATTCACTAGCATGTTAAGAAGCAAGAAGCATAGAAATTAATATTCTATCAGTTCTTATCCTAAATTTCATTTTAGCAGCATTAAATGGTTTTAGTAAGTCACTTAAAATTTCTCTGACTTTTCTCAGCCATGCCCCTGGCCTCACCCTCACTCACACCCCTAAAATGAAAGCATCCCTCTTTGTTTATTTGAAATATTAGCAAGTATGCGGCTGCCCGACTCATGCAATTTCAAAGGTTTTATTTGTTTCTTTTGCATTAAGCCACCCTTAGTTTATTGCATGTCTATATGTGCTACTATTTTTTTATTTTATTTTTATATAGCGCCATCAAATTCCATAGCGCTGTACAATACGATACATGCACTAGCCAATATATATTCATAAATATGTTTATGTTGCATTTTATTAGTACATGGCTCCCTATATGTAAGAGTCAAGGCTTTTTTATTAGTAAACTAGAATTACAACAAGCCCAGTGTTTACACTACGATTGGATAACTGTAACAATGTACCTGTCTCTTAGTAACAGTGAGTTATCAGGATAGACTGTGAACTGTTGAAAGTTCATCAATGTCAATGACACTTAAAGTGACGTAACTATCTTTTTAAAATGTATTTATTGTTTACTTTAGCTTCTAGAAGCAAAAATAAAAAGCACTTACGTGGCATGCCTGGTGTTGAATTGGGCTTATTTTGGGACAAGACCGTGCCCGCTGCATAATGTGCTCTAATGAATCAGTTGTCGGTTTCACAGAAGAACCGTCATGCTATTTTTCTGATACCTTAGGGTAAGATGTTCATTTTTTTATGAAGATCGGTGCAAGAGACAGATGATGATCCTTCCTCTCTTCATTATGTATAAGAATGAGTTACTCACAGGTGAAAGAAAAACTGTAGGCACCATAACCACTTCAACCAAGTTTAGTAGTTATGGTACCCGGAGTACACTGGTGCTGGGTCCTGCATCACTACTAAAAGGTTTATTCTTGTTCCCAGCAGACTGGGGCTCATCCTCAAATGACGATTGCAATTGAATGACGAAAGCTATACTATACCATGCCAGGGGTATCAGATGTGCTTCAATCCCTGGTATGAATTGGTATAGTACAGGCAGAAGCATTGAATAGAACAAGATTATGTATCTAATGTATAGTATGGTATATATTTATCCAAGGGATATAGAGATAACCCGCGGAGACTCTGGTAGGTAGAACAATTATTATCAAATAGGTAAAAATAATAAAGTTTTATTGAACGTAACGAAAAAAATATATAAGGAAAAAACCCAATCCGTGCTGTACAATAAATAACCAAGAAATGTGGATTAAAATTCTGGTGCTAGATCAGTGTCACTCTAGTTGATAGATACAAACCAATATAGGCAGCAGGTAACTGTCAATAGTGACAAGTGGGTAATACTGTCAGACTTAGAGGGAAAAACACCTATCAGGTGGTTTTGTGACTGACTTGGGCAGTCCGTCTTATCAGATGTCAGTAATTTACTGTGAGGACCCTCTAAAGATCTGCAGTAATAAGTTGACTTAGATGAGATATCACCAGCATCTGCCTATGAGTGATTTTACTGACAGTTGCCTAAAACGAATTTTGTCTCTGTCAGTGATACACCGTCGATAGTATTGCAAATAAGGTGCTGGTCTGACGACTAAATAATTGGTTAGATGGTCTGTTATTCACGTAGTGTGAAATTTTGTATACACCCATAAAAGTCTCATTGTTCCTTCCTAAAATCCGTAAGCCGGTAGCTGTCTGCAAAATAGCTGGGCTACCGGTTGAAAAGAAAGGAAATGGAACTATTATTTATAGTGGTAAATGGTAGGTGATATAATCAAAATAGGGCACTGATCCAATGACTTAGCAGTCTGTGAAGTGGTCGTGATTCGAAGAGCTCAGTGTATCCTCTATATTCCTGCCATATATCAACTCTGTGGTTAGATATAACGATACATAGTAGCAGGAAGGTGATACATTGGATGATCAGACTAACGTTCAAACAGACGTGCAAAGCACTGGATGCGGATAACCCACATCTGCCAGCAATAGAGAACTGATAGTAATACAGTCAGTGTACAACTGAACAACATAGGGAGAGGGGAGGGGGACACAGGAGCAGATACGAAATAAAGTCTTGGTAGACAAGGTTACAAAGTGTCGATAGGGGGTAACACACCGTGTGGTCTGAAGGTTTGTTGACAGGTCAAAGAGTCTAACACCCTCGTATTAATGTGTCCCGTGCCTTCGAGGGCACCTAACCCCAACCCCCACAATATCTATCCTTCAGGTCAGAAAATAAAGTGAAAAGTAAAAAAATTAAATGTATAAAGGAGGTCAAAAATAAGTAAATTAAATCAAACAGCGCGGTCGCCGATCTGTGCACTACACCATGGATCCAAAAGTGCAGTACACCCTAATCCTCTGACGCGCACGTTTCGCTACACCTAGCTCGTCAGAGAGGACAGAGGGCAGAAGCATTGTTTTTAACCTCTGCTGTATCATCACTTGGAGACCAGGCTGCAACCTTCCAGGGACAGAGAATCTTTACTAATTGGTCAGAAATCTATTTAGTAGTGTGCACTTTAGGACTCCTGGAACCATGACTACTTCAATCTGATTAAGCCTACAGTGTCTTTTGAATGACTGTCAGCGACCTACGCTGCAAACAGACTTTATATCTAGCTTGGCAATCCTAGGGTAAAGAATACACAAGTATGTCCCGGCGAGGCCCCTGCACTCTGCCAAAGACCTACGTCTATCCTCTGTCCGTATTCTCACCTCTAATGCTCGCCTCCAAGATTTCTCCAGGGCTGCACCTCTTCTGTGGAACTCCCTTCACTTCTCCGTAAGACTTTCACCCAGTCTCCACTCATTCAAAAAATCATTGAAAACTCACTTCTTCAAGAAAGCATATCAATTAAACTGTTAGCAGGTTTTTATCCCCCACCGCCATGACTCCTCTCCTGCAACTGTCAAAAATTACCTACTAAGCCCTCAATTAATACATTTCTAACAACCTACTTCATGCCCCTACTTTTACCCTTTGTGTCACTATACCCCACTCCATCTAGAATGTAAGCTCATTGAGCAGGGCCATCCACCTCTCTGTTCCTTTACGTCCAGTTGTCTGGTTACAATTACATGTCTGTTAGTCCACCCATTGTACAGTGCTACGGAATCTGATGGCGCTATATAAATAATAAAAAAATAATAAGAATAGAATGCATCTATAGAGCTGAACTCTATTTTATTCTTACAATAGGAATATCCTCTTTATTATAACAAAAGTTTTTTTGTTTTTTTTTTAAATGTCTCTTTAAATAAATGTCCTTCAGCTAAACCAGGATATAGAAAAGGCATGGTATACGTGCAATTAATACATGGCCAGCATGTTATATAACTCACAAATATCAAAAAGTTCAATAAACCACCCTCATGTTATATAATACGGAAAAAATATATTTACGATAGCGTGAATGTGAAGATCATCATTTACAAATATTGAATTACTAGATAAATTATAGAATCTGTAATGTTTAGATAGGAAAGTGTAGTAAAACATTGCAATCACGGTTAATTAACAGATTGCTTATTGCTGAACTTGTGTCATCCAGGAATCATAAAACAGAATTGTAAAAATACTTCAATATTCACATTGAACAGGCCTCCGACGGACATGCCGGCAGTATAGATAAATCTATATCTGGCACAAATAAGGATATTCTAAATTAAGGTGAATGACCAAGCGGATAATGGCTAATAAATCATTAGCAAATTAACCTGCAAGGCAGAGATATGAATAACACGATTTTATGATTTTCATAACAGCCACCATGTGGATGAATGAGTGGGGCAATTAGCAAGGTTAAAGCACATCGGGTTTTTTTTATTCACTCCTTGTTTTCACTACATGTGGAGTTTCTATGGAGCAGGGGGTTGTAATGATAACATGTGGGGCTAATTACTAAATTTAGAGAAGTCACTACGCAGGGCAATATATTACAGGCTGCTCCAATTTTCAATATTTCTGATCACCTGACATTACTGGGTCAATTAACTATCTGGATCAGAAGTCAGGGTTAGTCAGTGGCAAAATATCAGATGGAAATCAGATAAATGCTCTGGTGGATTTAATAGGGCAGATTATGTGATGACTTCTGACTGTAATTTGCCATCTGGTGTATGCTAGTCCAGGGATAAAAAAAAATCACAGAGGTAGTTATGTGTTCCTCTTACATCAAATGGATCCTAATAAGATAACAGGCAGCAAAACAACTATCTGTGCCCCCCTTAGTTAATCTCACCAGAATAGCGGTTGTTTGAGAGGCTCTTTAGGGATGAAACCCTGGATGTTAGTTTATCTTCAAGCAGCGATATACCAGTACTTTTATCATTTTACAACATATCTATTGTCCCTAATACACGGGTATGTCTCGTCTACGCCCATACGCTCTACCGAAGACCTACGTATATCCTCTGTCCGTTCTCCCACCTCTGATGCTCACCTTCAAGACTTCTCTAGGGCTTCACCTGTTGAACTCACTTCCCTTCTTCGTTAGATCCTCACACAGTCCCCATTCCTTCAAAAGATCATTGAAAACTCACTACTTCAGGAATGCATGTAAATTAAACTGTTAATGGCTCCCCTACTCTGATTCCTCTCTATCATTTAAAAAAAAAAAAATAATAATAAATAAATGCACTGTCTTCAGTAAATACTATTCTACCAACCTACTTTTCCAACCTTGGCTTTTGTGTAACTATACCCCACTCCCTCTAGCATGTAAGCTCATTGAGCAGGGCCCACAACCCCTGTGTTCCTGTGCGTCCAACTTGTCTGGTTACAATTACGTCAATGTTAGTCCATCCATTGTACAGCGCTATGGAACTTGTTGGCTTTATATAAATACTACTACTTATAATAATAATAGGCTGCAATATTCAGATTCAGCACATTACTACCCTAACAGACTGAGTAGTAGGACTTATGGGGAGATAAAGAGAAACAAAAGGATAAAGCAGAGAACTAAACTGATCAGATTGTTCCTGCTCTTCAAGATCCCCCAATAAATTGCTGTAGGATTCCACCACATGTTTGATCACCATGGCAAACGTCCTTTAGTTTTCGGTTAACATTTAAAAAATGTCGATGACCTTTCTAAGACTCGTTAAGTCATTTACCTTGTAAGGGTGAACAGGAACGGTAAACACTGTAAAATAATTGTTTATTAAACTGATAACACGAGTTCAGTAACACACAATCAATTGCAAACGGCCATAAAACACGATTAAAAAGAAAACATTAGGTGTCAGGGAAAGGGGTGCAGCATCCTTAATTTACACAAAGTGACTGTAGCTCCCAAGGTCATATCTACTGCACACAATGAACTCTTCACACATTTCTAACGCTGATAAATCACATATTTTAATCTTCGTATCACCATGGCAATATATCACCAGTGAAAGCAATAATAAAGTATATTAATATACTGATGCCGAGAGTAATGATGTCGGTCAGCATTTAACATACTTCATATAAAGCCATCGTGTTATCCTCACCTTTACCTGACCATGTCCATTGGTTTTCTCCCTAACCGGAAAAGAACACTCCAAACACGTAAAACACTTTAGCTGCTGCAGTGCTTTATGTGTGAAGAGTGATTTTTTTTTTTTTTTTTTACAAAAAGTACAGATTATAAAGTAATTTGCTATTTTATACATTCGTCTTGTTACACACACCTCAGCTGTCAATCACACAAACGGTCCTGTTACTTTGTTTGTTTAGCTCAGAGGCAGCGATTTCCCAGAGCACCTGCCTTGCAAAGGCAGGAGACACTAGATGCTTAGATAAATCAGAAGACACTAGATGCTTAGATATATCAGAAGATGAGTGAATTGCATAGTAGTTGGTAACTCTGGACCAATGAAAACACTCAGTACGAGTGAGTAAATTTGCACAGCATGACTCGATTCTGTGAGTACAGGTAACCGGAATGGTCTCTGTCTGAAGCTAAGAACTATTTACCTAGGGCCAGGGCTAGATTTCACATTATGCAGGCCTGCCTACAGCTGCCAATCATGTAGGGGGCACCTATTTACTGCACATATAATGTGCCTTTTTGGTGCATAGGTGGGCTAATGTGGGGAACCGGGAACCCTGTCGATCCAAAGAGAAATATGAGTCAAGAAATCATTTTTGATCCAACAACTGGATATTGTTTCACTTTGGGTTTTCCATTTTCTTGTGGACTAACAGCAGGAGTTAAAAGTGATAAACCGAATCTCTTTTCAACCGGTATTAAAAGGTAACAATGTAACTGGCTAACTCGAATTGACTAGGGTCAGAGATTGAGTTCCCAGTTGCCTTGGCGTGCTTAAACTTAACAGAGATGAAAAACAAGGACCACAAACTGCTATAGACCTGCATAGTTTAAGACAAGGAATTGTACTGAATTGAAACCTGAATTGTAACGCTTCCGGCTAAAATATCGCTGTGGTGACTATAGCAGAATTGGGGACTTTTTTCAGCTATTTAGATTTACATTTTTCAATTTGTTTTTTGTTCACTGCAGTTCAATCTTTAGTGAATAAAGGTGTGTGTGATCTATATACATATATAGAATGTTTCCTTAACGATTCAAAAATGATAACCAATCTATTTTTGTTAAAAAGTCTTGCAATAACAAGACACAAACATTAAATATTAGATGTAAAACCCTTAAATGTTCATTCAATTTAAACAGAATGACTTATTAAACAAATTCTGTTTAATTGAACATTTAAGGGTTTTACATCTAATATCTAATGTTCGTATCTAGTTATTGCAAGTTTCTTAACAAAAATAGATTGGTTCCCATTTTTGAATCATTAAGGAAACATTCTTCTGATTTTCTTTTTTTTATAAGAAGAGAACTTTAACATTGCGGTCGTGATATCAAATAGACGCTCATATGAAACAAGCAGTGATGATTATATTTTATGTTTTATTCTTGGACCTTGTTTACGGTTCTTACAAAAGCCTATATAGAGGGAAATCTCTTTTTTAGCATTAAAGCAGGACAGTGAGAATTCAAAGTGAGTTTAAAAAATAATATATAGGAAAAGGTGGAGCACATACATCAATCATGAAATCTAAAAGTGTACCTAAAACTCCAAAATAGTGACTTCTGTGTAATAAATATTATCACAATAAAGTGCTTCACTACAGTACCAAATTTAAACAAAATGAACTCTTAAAGTGCAAAGTGTAAATCTGTGAGTCATTAAGGAAATGTTCTTGTGAATTTTATTTTTTTTCATTGGAAGAGAACTTTAACATTCTAATTCTATTGTACAGCTCTATGGAATTTGCTGGCACTATATAAGTAATAAAATAATAATAATAATAATCATGGTTTAAAATAGATGTTCATTTAAAACATTGATAATGTACGGTATTTAAAAAAAAATATTATTGGGGTAGTTAATGATTATTGTGAAAGCTCTTATTAAAGGGACACTATAGTCACCTGAACAACTACAGCTTAAGGATGCTTAGGATAGGCTGGGAATTAAGGGATAGGGGAATTAGGAATTGGATACGATAGTGGTCCATTGTTTTAGGGCTATGTTATGAGTTTTTCACACTCCTTGAAATTAGAGAAGCACATTTAGAGCACTTTTGATGTTTATGCTAATTAATTATTGAAGTGACTTAAAACCTTATCTTTTGTTAATCCTATGTTATAAATTGTTTGATCAGGGGTTTAAAGTCCCTCCCCCCCTCCCCCCCAACCCCAACGCTATGTTGGCTTTAATTTTAAATACGCATCCATTCACAAGGAGAGATTAAATGGATTAATCCACTTTATTCTGATATTATATTAGCCTTGATAACCTGCAGTAGACAGTCCACTCACTGCGCCGTGGTGGCATCTAGTAGTATGTAAATAAAGGTGTGATGGCCGATCACACCATTTGCGACTTCGATAACAAGGACGCATCGTTATTAGATTTTATTATATTGTTATGCTTTGTTGCATAGCCGTGACAAGGACATATTTCAGGCGAGGTAAATTGTCTCCTGATGTAATTAACACCAAATGTCGTCTCAATCAAGTATTCGTTAACCTGAACTTTACATAAAAGGTTAAAATCAAGCTGAGATGGAATGACTCGGCAGGTTTCAAAGGCATCTACAGTAAATGGTTCAGTAAAGAAATGCTCACAGACAATAGGAGACATATGAAAGGTTTATAAAAGACCAGAGCAAAAAAGGTGAATTAATAAAACATAATTTTAATTAAAAAAAAGTCTGACTGTAAAGCCATTTAAGAGGGTACTCTTTCTACAATGTAATAATATATCTCTACATAACTCACATGTTTCGGTCATTGTATTGTCCTTTAATTTTGTAAAATATTTAGTAATGAAATTATATAAAATATTTACTCCTTTTACTAAAAATTTACATTTTAGTTCACATGTATACATCTTTCATAAAAAATGGTTAAACTATTAATAGAGGAGGAGTACAAAGAAAAATACATAAATATATATATTTATTTTTACAGTGACATCTTTATACAATGTAATTAATTAGGTAAATGGTTTGTTATTTAAACTGGTTAATTGTGTTGCACCTTTATCCTGATGAAAGTTCTGATAGAGAACTGACACATCGATCCACTGTGGCAGTTGCCAGTGGCGTACATACCAGGGTCGCAGGGGTCGCGGCTGCGACCGGGCCCGGCCCACCAGGGGGCCCGGCCGCCCCTGCGACCCGTTATGTACTCACTGGGCCATCCTCTTCTCCTGGGGGGCCCAGGAGCCGGCCACCTCCGGGCCCCCCGAGGCTGGCTCTGCTTACACCCGGCGGGCAGGCAGGCTAGCCGGTGCGCGAGGGAGCACTCTCCCCTGAGTGCTTCCTCTTCAGCTCCCTCGCGCACCGCACTGATACCGGAGCCGGAAGATGACGTCATCTTCCGGCGCCGGCATCCCTATGCGGCGCGCGAGGGAGCTGAAGAGGAAGCACTCAGGGGAGAGTGCTCCCTCGCGCGCCCGCCAGCCTGACTGCCCGCTGGTTGACTGGCCCCCCAGGAGCCCAGCAGCACCACTGGACCCCAGGGAATCCCCTCAGCACTCCAAAAGGTAAGGAGGCTGGGGGGATTAAATTTAAAAAAAAATTTGTTAGTGTGTGTGTGTGTGTGTGTGTTAGTGTTACTGTGAGTGTTAGTGTGTGTGTGTGTTAGTGTTACTGTGAGTGTTAGTGTTACTGTGAGTGTTAGTGTGTGTGTTAGTGTGTGTGTTAGTGTTACTGTGTGTGTTAGTGTTACTGTGAGTGTTAGTGTGTGTGTGTGTTAGTGTGTGTGTGTTAGTGTTACTGTGAGTGTTAGTGTGTGTTAGTGTTACTGTGAGTGTTAGTGTGTGTGTGTTAGTGTTACTGTGAGTGTGTTAGTGTGTGTGTGTTAGTGTTACTGTTAGTTTTACTGTGTGTGTTAGTGTTACTGTGTGTGTTACTGTTACTGTGAGTGTTAGTGTGTGTGTTAGTGTTACTGTGAGTGTTAGTGTGTGTGTTAGTGTGAGTGTCAGTGAGTGTGTGTCTGCTAGTGAGTGTCAGGGAGTGTGTTACTGTGTGTGTCTGTTACTGAGTGTGTTTGTGTTAGTGAGTCTGTTTGATGTCTGTTAGTGAGTGTGTGTTTGTCAGTGAGAGTGTATGTTTTGTAAGTGAGTGTGTATGTATGTCTGTCGCTGAGTGTGTCTCTGTCAGTAAATGTGTGTGTCTGTTAGCTAGTGTGTATACGTCTGTTCGTGAGAGTGTGTGTCTTCAGCACTTACCTTTCTCCAGCGCCGGACTCCCTTGGCGCTGGGGATCCCTCCGCCGCTCAGCTCCAAATGCGCATGCACGGCAAGAGCCGTGCGCGCATTCAAACCGCCCATAGGAAAGCATTACTCAATGCTTTCCTATGGACGTTCAATGTCTGAGAATCGCGGAAGCTCCTCTAGCGGCTGTCAGTGAGACAGCCGCTAGAGGCTGGATTAACCCTCAGTGAAACATAGCAGTTTCTCTGAAACTGCTATGCTTTCAGCTGCAGGGTTAAAACTAGAGGGACCTGACACCCAGACCACTTCATTGAGCTGATGTGATCTGGGTGTCTGTAGTGGTCCTTTAAATGTATGTGCATCTGCATGCACTGGTGTACATACCGCGGTCGCAGGGGTCGCACCCCTGTGACCAGGTGCCCGCCGCCATGTGTTGCGGCCCCGGCCTCTGTAGAGTAAGCGTGCGGGGGGGGCCCACGGATCAATTTTCGCACCGGGCCCCATAGGTCATGTGTACGCCACTGGCAGTTGCCTGAATAAAAGCCACGTTTTTTTCAACTTTACCACAACATCCTTGGAGTGCTATCTTTCTTTAAGACGGTTATAATTTTTCTGATAAGCACCGGGAATTATATTTTCTATGACTGGAGTGCAAGCATTGGATATTATATATATATATTACATTGATTGTCACATTTTGGGCCATTTTGGTTCATCTCGTTCATGTTATGAATCATTTTTTCATTAAAGGATCACTATAGGGTCAGGAACACAAACATGTATTCCTGACCCTATAGTGTTAAAACCCCCATCTAGTCCCCCTGGGCCACTCATGCTTCCATAAATATAGCAAAATCTTACTGTACTCAAGCCTGAAGCTGTAACTCTGCATACTGTTTGCCTCAAAAAAAAAATACCAAGCAGTCTGCTGACATCATCAGAAGTGGTAGCCTGATCCAATCACAATGCTTCCCCATAGGATTGGCTGAGACTGACAAAGAGGCAGATCAGGGGCAGAGTCAGCACAAGTCAAACACAGCCCTGGCCAATCAGCATCTCCTCATAGAGATGAATTGAATCAATGAATCTCTATGAGGAAAGTTCAGTGTCTGCATGCACAGGGAGGAGATACTGAATGTTTGGATGCCTTTTAGGCAGCCATGACCCAGGAAGGAGCTCTAACAGCCATCTGAGGAGTGGCCAGTGAAGTTATCACTAGGCTATAATGTAAACACTGCATTTTCTCTGAAAAGACAGTGTTTATAGCAAAAAGCCTGAAGATAATGATTCTACTCACCGGAACAAATTCAATAAGCTGTAGTTGTTCTGGTGACTATAGTGTCCCTTTAACAAAATTTGCCAATGGGTAGCATCCGCCCATGACAATTATTTTTTTATTTTTAGAGGAACTTATTCAGCTAAAACTAATATTTCCAACGCTTCCATTATCACAGGAGAGAGGTCAATATGCATTGCATAATGAAAATGATCTTGCCTTTTATAAATCTGTCAAAATATACATTTGCAGTGTTTTATAAAAATATTTTAGCTCTATGCCGTTTCTTTTGTTCTATAATGTGCTCTGTTAAAGTAGTAGAATAATGCAATTCTAAAGATAGTTTTCTCAGTTGACACAAACACCCTTTTGTCTGTGGCACTGTGTGGTAAGTGGCATTTTTCCAATGTCATTTAATCTATGAATACACTGAATTCAGTCTTGACAAAACATTATGATCACAATCTTGTATAGGCATATATTCAACTCTAGAAATGTTGTTGTTAGTGTTTTTGTATGTTTAGTTTTGCAGTTAGCTACTGGTTTAAGAATGTCTTTTATACATGATCACCATGGTTTATATATTCAATTGTGATTTAATTATATATTATACTCCCACATTTTGAAATATCTCAGAATTTTTATCTTGCATCATAGTAAAAAAAAAAAAAAGAAATGCCAGTAATTATTTGTATTTTTATTCTACACGTTGTATGTCACGGTGGGATACTATTAATAGCTTATAAACAATTCATCAATTATGCATCTTTTAGACATTTCATAAACAAACAAAAATCAATATATATATATATATACCATTAAAACTGACTTAATAAACAATATTTTCTCATGATAATCAATTTAAAAATGCTGTTAATTTTGAATTTACCTCTTGAATATCTTCTTCTAGCTCTTTTTTGTGCAAATCGCAAGCTCCGTTTGAAAATTCTTCTTCCAGATACTGTTTTGAATAAAAATAAAATGTTTTAACTGTCAACACACAAAATCAACTAGACTCTGAGAACTTATTATATTTGTAGTAATATTAAAAGAGTTTAACCAGGATGGGTACATTTTCATAAGGTGACAGCACCCCATGAGCTACCCAACGTGATAATACATATTTCATCTTTTTGTCCTGATTTACTGTGTGCGGTATGCACACACTCTTGCAAATAAATACAGTGGGACCTCGGTTTACAAATGTAATGCGTTTTCCAGGACGTTTCTTATTGCGAAAAATTTGTAAACCGAAACGCGGTTTCCCATAGGAAAGCATTAAAAACCAATTAATCCGTTCTGGAGGTCAGAAAAAAGTCAAAATGAGCTGACATGGAAACCGACCCACAATGCAGAACACACAATAAAAGGCATGCAAACGACGAAGCTCAGCTCCCTACCTTTCCACAGCTTGAGAAATGCACCAAAAAGTCCCAAAACAACTGCAAACAATTTCCAGAGTGGCTCCAAAACTCGATACAAAAGCGTCTCCAACACCTCCAACACCTCCACACTCGACGCCACGTGCTACCCACAGGCTCCAGCATGCAGGGGGCTGTGCTATAACCTCCCAGGTGCAATGCATCCTGGGGAAACTTGCTTTGTATTGCGAAAACAAATTGTAAACTGAGGCATTATTTTCAATGGATTTTCATTTGTAAACCAAAAATTATATTAACCGAGGCGTTTGTGAACCGAGGTACCACTGTATAGTACTTTATTTGTAAAAACGTGAATATTGCTAGTGAAGCTGTTAAACTCCTATAAAAATTGTAAAGAGTGTCCTTCATCTATAAGATAAAGAAATATCCCAGAAATAGATGTTCATTATAAAACAAGCGTTCTGCACTTACAGAGAGGTGTTTGTAGGCCTAAACAAATTTGATTGTTACAAAAAAAAAAAAAAAAAAATACAATTGAATCAAAGCAAACATTTGCTTGGGACTCTGTCAGGAAAATGTATGGATTAATATTATGTATCTAAAGGTATCTTTATGCATGCACTGTAACCCGTACACCTTGCTGGAAAGTTATGGTGGACTTTGACAACATAAATCCATGCAATATTTGGACCAATCACCCAGGAATAAATGTTACTAAATCATTAATTAATAGGGAGTGAATAAACTATCTGGTAGAGGGAGACAATACTTCACATCCCTACAGCCAGGGGAGACACCATGCAAGGAAAATCCAATCCTTCAGTCCAGTATTGATCTTAAAACTACAAAAATAATGCCGTTAGCAAGTGTTCACTGTTGTAGAAAAGAGTTTATTGCCACCAAACAAAAACAACACAGTAAAAGTCACAAATCTCCTAACATGTATCAGGCCCCTTTGTCCTTACTCAAATAAACTTGTTTAACCCCTTAAGGACACATGATGCGTGTGACATGTCATGATTCCCTTTTATTCCAGAAGTTTGGTCCTTAAGGGGTTAAGGAGGTTTGTGGCTTTTCCTGTGTTTTGGTTGGTGTTAAAAAAAATATTTTCTACAATGGTGAACACTTGCTTATGGCCTTCACCCACAAACTTCCAAACACATATCAGACCTTTAGGTCCTTACTCAAAGGAACTTGTGTTAGAACGTTTGTGGTTCCCCCATCTTTCTTTTGTTTGGTGCCAATAAACTATTTTCTACCGGTGAATGTTGGCTTACTGTGTGTGCCTTTTTTGCAACGTTAAGATCATTGTAGTTTGACAACAACCTTGGCTCCTCCTGACTCCCATAGCCCATCCAACCTTCAGCTGCACCGACAATGCAAAAAATTCAATTTTTACATTGTCATGGACAAATCGGTCCAAGTTGGATGGACTGCCGTGATAGGGTGAAAGTTCCAGGGGCGCATACGCCCAGGGAGCTGCAATAGTTATGGTGCTTAGATAGACCCTTTAAAAAAATCGTATTGAATGTTTAAAATTGATGTGGCTTTTAAATGTCAGGGGAGAAAACTTTCCCATTCCCGAAGCTAGATTAAAATAACAATGGCAGACGGAGATTGTGGAAATACAATTTCATAAGACTATTTATTTCACACTCTGCCTCTGTTCTGTTATAATATCATAGTAATCCATGATTTATTTCCTGTGTAAACAATAATATATCTTAATTGCACACAGTTGTTGCAGCCAAGCATGCAGTGAAACAAATTGTTGTGTTAATTTGATTTTAATGTGGTAAACAGGATTAAAACATTTGGATAAAGTGCTTAAAGTAATTTTTTAATTAAGGTAAAACATAGCAGTTTCCTCTCTGTGGGGAAAATAAACTTTTCTTTTTTCTTTTTTTTTACTAAGTATTTAAACTAGTTGAAGATTTATAAGACAAGTTTCACTCTAATGGCTTATAGGACAAGGTTTACCAAAACAAAGCTAATATACAGATCTTGATACAGTTGCTGATGTTCAGTGAATGATATATTAAAGATTTCAACAAGGTAAGTTCATGGTTGTTGAACTTTAGCCCTAGAATATATTAAACAAGCTAAATTTTAAACCATTACTACAAGTTCCTATTCACAATGCTTAAATACACTGTATTTTAAAGTCTTTTAGAAACATAGAATGTGACGGCAGATAAGAACCATTCGGCCCATCTAGTCTGCCCAGTTTTTTAAATACTTTCATTAGTCCCTGGCCTTATCTTATAGTTAGGATAGCCTTATGCCTATCCCACGCATGCTTAAACTCCTTTACTGTGTTAACCTCTACCACTTCAGCTGGAAGGCTATTCCATGCATCCACTACCCTCTCAGTAAAGTAATACTTCCTGATATTATTTTTAAACCTTTGCCCCTCTAATTTAAGACTATGTCCTCTTGTTGTGTTTTTAATGAATGAACAGTATTTGCTTCCTTGTTTTGTCCCTTGAAGACAAGACACCAACTAGTACTTATGTTAAGTCTAGGAAAGCCTTATGCCTATCCTACGCATGCTTAACCTCTCTCACTGTGTTAACCGCTACCACTTCAGTTGGAAGGCTATGCATGGAATAGCCTTCCAGCTGAAATGGTAGAGGTTAACACAGTGAGAGAGTTTAAGCATGTGTGGGGTAGGCGTAAGGCTATCCTAGACTTAAGATAAGGCCAGGGCAGGGACTAATGAAAAGTATTTCAAAATATTGGGCAGACTAGATGGGCCGAATGGTTCTTATCTGCCGTCACATTCGATGTTTCTCTGTTACACTGGGTTCCTATTGGTCCCATGCTTTAACAAGCTTGATAAAGGCTTTGTTAAGAGCCGAACTGTCGCTGCTTTTTATATTCCCTATGTCAGAATGACCAGATGACAATATCCACTATTGATATTGCTACCCAAGTAGCCATTATTACAAAATCTGAACCTTTTTTTCCAAACCAGACTTTCTTCTATGAAAGGGTTCTTCACTGAGTGGATGTCTGTTACTCACATGTACATTTACACGGTAAATTAACTAGTGGAGAAATAGTTGATAGAAGTAGTAGTAACCAGCGAAATGCACCCCATTTCCTAGATTTTGTGCTCCTCTGAACTACTAATTTTACCTTTTTCCTATTTTTGAATTGTATCCCATTTACGCCTTTATTATCCAAGAAATAAAATGTTTAGCCTTATAAAAAGTAAAAATGTCGGTGTGTTAAGAAACCTTACACGTACCATCTCTTTCTCACAGCTGCCCTTGGTCACAGACCCGTTAGTGAACCTGAAAGATAGGTGCTTTGATGAGTGATAGTATCTGCAGATGGTAACACATTCATTGGCTTGTACCAAAACGGTGCCCTTACCCATTAATATGCTTCTCAGTTTTCTCACAATTTAGATCAATTTCAGTGCTGCATTCTGTAAGTCAGGAACACAAGAGAAAGTACAGTGAAATTCACAGCATTTGCTTTTGCTGTTTACATGGAAACCACGTGTCTTTAAATGGATACAAAAGACAACAATATAAAAATAAAATCTATTTTGCCCACCAAAAGTAATAGAAACATAGAATGTGACGGCAGATAAGAACCATTCGGCCCATCTAGTCTGCCCAGTTTTCTAAATACTTTCATTAGTCCCTGGCCTTATCTTATAGTTAGGATAGCCTTATGCCTATCCCACGCATGCTTAAACTCCTTTACTGTGTTAACCTCTACCACTTCAGCTGGAAGGCTATTCCATGCATCCACTACCCTCTCAGTAAAGTAATACTTCCTGATATTATTTTTAAACCTTTGTCCTTCTAATTTTAGACTATGTCCTCTGGTTGTGGTAGTTTTTCTTCTTTTAAATATAGTCTCCTCCTTTACTGTGTTGATTCCCTTTATGTATTTAAATGTTTCTGTCATATCCCCCCTGTCTCGTCTTTCCTCCAAGCCATACGTGTTACTTTCTGAACATTTAAGCAAAAACGTCAGTGAGCTCAATGCATCGCACTGTTCCCAAATGGTTAAAGCTCACTTTGTGTAATCGGAAAATGCATTTGAACACAAAAATAAAAATGAAAAATCTCTCATATATTTTCTTTTTCGTGTATTTATACTTCCTTATTGTTTGACTATGATTTCAGCTTACTTTGCTGACGGATCTTGAAGGGTCCCCTGCAAAGAATTCATGTAGGCAGATATAAATACGAAACGCTACATAATGTTAAGACAAAATGTTTTTTCTTTCAATAGAAAATTATATGTACCATCAAGTTCTAATGCTTCATTGTTAATGCCACCTGATGAACTGATTTGCATGGCTTCCACTTCTGCGTCTGCATTAATAATTTGCTGTGCTACAGCCTCCACGATTGGCATCACCATGGCAGCGGTTGAGGTGTTGCTAAGCCACATGGACAAGAAGGCTGCGCTGAACATGAATCCAAGCATAAGCCTGCAACGAGGATAAAAATGTACAAATCAACAATTAACCAGTGTAAAACCATTCACATAAAAGTACGTATTTTACATGATTTTGTGTGATCTTTAACGGAAAGATAACAGAATTTTTTTATTTTTTTTTACTTCTTGAGCATTAGCTATTTGACAAACAGGGCGGCTCTAGACTTTGCGAGGCCTTAGGCAAAACTTAAACATGAGGCCCCCACTAACACCATTAATGGAAAAAAGTAGGGGTTGCCTTGTGTGTGTATAGTAAGATATATTGAAAGGCAGTCTTGCAGCATTAGATTCAAAGAGCTCGTTTCTGTATTAATCTTCCTTGCATTGTTGCGGCATCCTACGCCGCTCCGTTGTGAGCTCTCTGACTGTAGTTATGGCATAATTTGCAATAAACAAAATTAAATTGCAATTACGCTAATCGTTTATACAAGATTGCGGGGTATGGTTGTATAGCCTGGCCATCATGTATACATAAGTGCCAGTGTGAAAGGGTTATTGGAAACAAAAATGAACATTTTGATTGGGATTTTAAAAAATAATTTACCAAATAATAGTTATAGATAAGAAAACAATGTCATAGACATTTCCCCCACATATTCTATAATCCTTTAAATGTATATCATCCTATATGTGTTTCCCCATGTATTGTATATGTATGTATGCATATAATATGTATGTTGCTTGAAACTTTACCTTTGAATTAGAATAGAAAAAACTGAAGGAAAAAGTGAAAGATAAAATTCTGGTGCTGCTAAAAACCCAAGTGCAATGTCACTATTCACACTTAAAAACATGATACATTAAAAAAAAAAAAAAAAAACAAGGTGGTTTGTGCACACAAATATCTATGGTATACCTTACACATATAGTTTATTTTGGTAACCAGTATATTGTAATTTCCTTATCCTATATCAAAAAGATAAAAAGCAAATACACATAGTGTAATCTGTATACAATATGTATGAATTTATGCAAAATCTCTTCTTCACACTTTTTTTCAGAGACAGTTAAAAGTAGGCTCGAGACTTGTAGCGCATTTCATAAAAGAGATATTTGATGGAATGTTCAGCGATCACACTTCTCAGGAACTCAGGAACTCAGTGCTGCTATCAAACAGGAACTCCAGGGTCCAAGGTGAACGTCTAAAAGGAATAATAATATTGAACAAACATGGCTTTATATACCATAAGAGTATTAAATTTATTTTTAATCATGTGTATAACAAAATTGAGCAAACCCACCCACTTCCACATATGGTCTGGACGGGACATAAATCACCATCCCCAATATGGCGGTATGTCCGGTCCCAGGCATTGTTCTTAGCCCACCCCAAGGTGTCCATTCGGCTGTGTTAGCCTCTTTTCGTTCTCTGCGCAATACGCTGATAAGTCACTTCCTATGATGTACTTCCGATATTGCTCGTCATCTGGTACTTGTCTCTTTTATATGGCTTTTAAAACACATTTTAACCAAAAGCTTTATAGACAAAAGAACCCCTAATAATTGTCTAACTAGTTGGACACAAAAAACAAAATGGTTTCTTCCACTGTGGTATGTGCAATGTATGCAAAAATTAAAATATATCCAATAAAAATGTGACAGAATTTAGCTCATTTGTGACAAAGAAGGAATATAAAATCAAATCATTTATTACCTGTCATTCTAGTAATGTAATTTATTTATTCAAATGTACATGTGGCTATCAATATATAGGCAACACTTCAAGACCTATTAAAATCAGAATTAGTGAGCATATCAGGAACATAAAAAAAGGGTTCAGAAACCACAGCGTAAAAACATTTTTTAGAAAAACATGGATCAGATCCAAAAATGTTGGAGTTTTTTGCAATAGAGAAGATGAACCGACATTGGAGAGAAGGAGACTTAGCAAAAAAAGCATAGTACCCAGGAGGAAAAATAGATTTTTGAAATGCGAACTTTAACTCCCCTGGGTCTTAATATAGATTCTGAAATTAATTGCATCTTATAAAACTTTTTTATTATAACTATTTTTATTATTATTTTTTTATTTCTTATTGTGTTTTATGATGCTGTTTTTATCCTCGTTTTTGATGGATTCATCTCCTCCAGAGTTATTGTCTTTTTAATGCATGATTTTATGTATATTTTTATGATCTTCATTATTACTAATACATATGTCTTACCTATACTTTTATATTTTTTAAACCTGAATGCATGTAAGAAATCTCACTAATTTCCTTTTTTATTTTTTATTGCACTACAATACATTTATTCAATATGAACTATGGGCTCCGACGCCCTCGTTTAAAATGGAGTAAGAGACTCGTAACTACCACTACCAGCCCAATCATGTAACACACCAAACTCTGGAAGAACGTAACAGGAAGTGACGCGCCGCCAAAGAGACAAGTACACGATGACGAGCAATACTGGAACTACATTACCGGAAGTGATGTATCGGCGTATGCGCAGAGAACAAAAAGAGACTAACACAGCCGAAGGGACACATTAGGGTGGGCTAAGAACAATGCCTGAGACCGGACATTCCGCTATATTGGGGATGGCGATTTATGTCCAGTCCAGACCATATTTGGAAGTGGATGGGTTTGCTCAATTTGTTATACACATGTGTAAATGTTTTTTTTTTAAAATACTCTTATGGTATATAAAGCCATGTTTGTTCATTTCAAAAAGATATCTGCACCTGAGGAAGACCTGTTACAGGTTGAAACGCGTTGTGCCATACTTGTTTTTTAATTTATTGTTAATAAATATTTACCTTTTAGACGTTCACCTTGGACCCTGGAGTTCCTGTTTGATAGCAGCACTGAGTTCCTGAGAAATGTGATCGCTGAACATTCCATCAAATATATTGCTTTTATGAGATGAAATGCACTACTGTCAGGATGACAAGTTGATCCAGCACGCAGTACTGTGTCACACCTAGGACTAAGGATACATATTGTATACAGATTACACTATGTGTATTTGCTTTTTATCTATTTGATATAGGAAAAAGAAATTACAATATACTGGTTACCAAAAGAAACTATATGTGTAAGGTAAACCATAGATATTTGTGTGTGCAAATTGCCTTATTTTCTTTTAATGTTACCTTTGAAGAGCCCATACCATACAACCCTCACATTGCAGATATAGACACACACTAATACATACACACATATTAACACTAATACACAAATACATATACACACTGATACATGCACATGCATGCATACACACAAACACACAGAGACACAAATATCGACTAATACAGACATACAGTCACAATGTGTATTTATCTGCCTGTGTGTATTTCTGAGTGTGTCTGGCATTGTCCATCTGTATATGTGCTTGAGAGTGTTTGTCTGACAGTGAGTATTCTTGTATGTGAATGTATGTTTCTGTGAGTAAAGGGGTAACGGTGGCAGGGTGAGTGTGACAGGGCGAAGGGGTGAATGAGACAATGTTGGCGGGTTAGTGGGACAGAATAAAGTATGACATGTTTGGAGGAGGGGGTGTTACAGGGTGAGGGGAGGTAAATGTAATAGGATTAAATTGTTAACGTGACAGGGTGAATATGGCATGGTTGGGGAGGTGAGTATCACAGGGTTGGGGTGAATGTGGCATTGTTGGCGGAGTAAGTGTGATAGGAAAAGGGGAGATGAAGGTGACAGGTGTAAGGGGGTGATTGACAGGGTGAGTGTGACAGGATTAGAGGTATTAATGCGACAGGGTAAGTGTGGCATGGTTGGAAGAGGGAGTGTGACAGGAAGAGGAGTGGTGAGCGTGACAGTGAGAGAAAAGGTGAGTGTAACAGGATTAGGGGGTTTAATGTGATATGGTGAGTGTGGCAGAGCGAGGGGAGGTGAGTGCGGTTTGGTTGGAGGGGGTAAGTCAGGATCAGGAGGGGTTAATGTGAGTGTGGCAGGGTTAAGGAGGTGGCAGTGTGTGTGGCAGTGTGACAGAAAGAGGGGTGACAGGTGGCAGTTAGGAAAGGAGGGGGTGGCAGAGTGAGGGAAGGAGAGGTGGCGGTGAGGGTAGTAGGGGGTGACATATGGGAGTGAGGGTGACAGGTGGCAGTGGGGGGGTAGGTGGTGACAGGTGGCAGTGAGGGGGTGACAGGAGGCAGTTAGGGAAGTAGGGAGTGGCAATGAGGATAGTAGGGGGTGCAGGTAGCAATGAGAGGGTGACAGATGGCAGTGAGGAAAGTAGGGGATGATATGTGGCAGTGAGGGGACTAGGGGGTGACAGATGGCAGTGAGGGTAGTAGGGGGTGACAGATGGCAGTGAGGGTAGTAGGGGTTGACAAGTGGCAGTTAGGGAACGAGGGGGTGGCAGTGAGGGGGTGACAGTTGGCAGTTAGGAAAGTAGGGGATGGCAGTAAGGGTAGTAGGGGGTGACAGGTGACAGTGAGGGTAGTAGGGGGTGACAGTTGGCAGTGAGAGTAGGGGGTTCAGGTAGCAGTGAGGGTAGTAGGGATTAACAGATGGCAGTGAGGGTAGTAGGGGTTGACAGATGGCAGTTAGGGAAGGAGGGGTGGCAGCGAATGTAATAGGGGGTGACAGATGGCAGTGAGGGTCGTAGGGGGTGATAGGTGGCAGTTAGGGAAGGAGGGGTGGTAGTGAGGAGAGTAGGGGGTGACAGGTGGCAGTGAGGGGCGTAGGGGGTGACAGGTGGCAGTAAGGGGGTGACAGGTGGCAGTTAGGGAAGGAGGGGTGGCAGTGAGGGTTGAAGAGGGTGACAGGTGGCAGTGAGGGGGTGACAGATGGGAGTGATGGTAGTAGAGGGTGACAGATGTCAGTGACGGTAGTAGGGGTGACAGATGGCAGTGAGGGGGTGACAGATGGGAGTGATGAAAGTAGAGGGTGACTGATGTCAGTGACGGTAGTAGAGGTGATTGATGGCAGTGAGGGGGTGACAGATGGGAGTAAGGGTAGTAGAGGGTGACAGATGGCAGTGACGGTAGTAGGGGTGACAGATGGCAGTGAGGGGGTGACAGATGGCAGTGAGGGTTGTAGGGGGTGACAGATGGCAGTGAGGAGATGACAAATGGCAGTGAAGGTAGTAGGGGGTGATAGATAGCAGTAGGGGGTGACAAATGGCAGTGAGAGTAGTAGGGGTTGACAGATGGAAGTGAGCGTCCTATCCCATTAAAAGCATATTACCGCGTATTTAATAAAACAGATAGACCCCCTACTTCTTCCAGGTTACCGATCGATGTTTCGATATTCTGATTTACTGTACACGACTATTCGATATTCCCACAAACTTTATATAGCATTTTATGTTTGTTTGAGACCACCTTAAAAATATTGGATATCGATAAAAATCATGATCACTATATACTTTCTCTACAAACCTCTAAAACTAACCAAACTACTCATCCATCCGCTATACCACTTTATCCCACCTAGAACTAGTGCCCAATTAAAATACTTGACTCTTACTTACCCACACTCAGTCATGCCACACACATTTCACCACTACTCTCACTGAATCCCTCTGACTACGGCTAAATTCATCTTCTACATCAGAACACTACTCCTAAGATTGGGTTGTATCCATGTCTCGGGTCTTTCATTTAGAATAGGGGCAGCTTCGGTCTCCTTCAACACTGACACTCCAGTGCATATTATTAAAAGATTAGGCAGATGGAAATCCTCAGTCTACAACCGATATATTCCTCATCCCGAGAAAGAAATGAGGAAAGCTTTTAAAAGTTTGACTTTGTAAATTTGATGCAATAAGTGTGTTTTTCTTTAATACCTTTTCACCCTCTTTGCATGAACCTGATTTAAATATATTACTAATATGTTTCTGAACATATATATTATACTATTCACTCACTCACTCACTCTCTGGGCTGGCCTAAGACATCATGCTGCCTAGGTCCAACGATAAATGACTATGGGGGGTAATGTATAATAAACACAGGTTACTGGCTATGGGGGGATAATGTATAATAAACACAGGTTACTGGCTATGGGAGGGATAATGTATAATAAACACAGGTTACTGGCTATGGGTGGATAATGTATAATAAGCACAGGTTACTGGCTATGGGGGGATAATGTATAATAAACACAGGTTACTGACTATGGGAGGATAATGTATAATAAACACAGGTTATAATAAACACTGGCTATGGGGGTAATGTATAATAAACACAGGTTACTGGCTATGGGGAGGATAATGTATAATAAACACAGGTTACTGGCTATGGGAGGGATAATGTATAATAAACACAGGTTACTGGCTATTGGAGGATAATGTATAATAAACACAGGTTACTGGCTATGGGGGGATAATGTATAATAAGCACAGGTTACTGGCTATGGGAGGATGATGTATAATAAACACAGGTAACTGGCTATGGGAGGATAATGTATAATAAACACAGGTTACTGGCTATGGGGGATAATGTATAATAAACACAGGTTACTGGCTACGGAGGATAATGTATAATAAACACAAACACACACAAAAAAAAATAATAATAAAAAAATTAAAAAAAGAATGCAGCTTCAGAATTAATCTAAATTGTATGCTGTCTAGGAGGTGGGATGGTCTGGGAAGGAGGGTCTGCTGCTGATTGGCTGGAATGTGTCTGCTGACTGTGAGGTACAGGGTCAAAGTTTACTCAATGATGATGAATAGTGGGCGGACCGAACATCGCATATGTTCGCTGTCCGTGGCAAACGCGAACAAGCTATGTTCGCCAGGAACTATTCGCCAGCGAACCGTTCGGGACATCACTAATCAAAATATAACTATATGAATACTTTGTCCAAAGGTTCTGGTATCGGGGGGTATGGTATTAACTGTACTGCTATATTTGCATCTGTATCCAACTCCTAATTGGTGTTATCACCTCTGTATCCAGTATGTAATATTGTATCCACCGCTTGGTGAATTCACCGCTCTGATCCGCAAGTACCATCAACTCGTTTAGCCCCAGTCAGTGAGGCTTTCTCAAGATCTTGAGAAAGCCTCATTGACTGGGGCAAAACGTGTTGATGGTGCTTTCGGCATTCTAGATTGCTGGGTGGCATCAGTCTGAGATACAGATGGCCTGGTTCTTTTTGTAATAGCACAAGATGAGCTAAAACCAGCTTGAGAACTGAGCGGGGACCCACCGGATGGTAGGCTTATTAAGCTGTTGTTCATTTTCAGCACTCTCTTGCAACTAGTTTTTTGCTCTCCATAAGTTTAAAGGGTAATCCAGACGTGGATCCCTTGCTCACGGTGCCTAGGGAGATATTGGCTATACCTCACTGACGATGCCTAACAAGTTTGAGACGACCGCCTGGGGTTGCTGTATCTCTCGTGCAGAGACAGCCGGCCTAATGGCCTGATTCTTTTTGTAATGGCACAAGATGAGCTAAAACCAGCTTGAGAACTGAGCGGGGATCCACTGAAAGGCAGGCTAATTGAGCTGTTGTCCGTTCTCAGCACTAGTGGCTAGTTTATTTCTCTCCAAAATTATTTATATTGTTATGTTTTGATAAATGTAACCATTATTCTGGGGTATATTCACTAAGAGCTTACACTCTTTGTGTTCCAAACTTGAGAACCTCTTGTATTATACTGATAGACCTTTATAAACTTAACCATCAAGCTAGCAAGGATTCCTTCAAATTATCATCATTCAGTGAGAAATCCAAATGAATACAAAGTGAATGTGAAATTTAAAGGCTTAGCCAACCCTTTTAACCCCTTAAGGACTGAGGCAGTTGTACAAGTTGTGATAAAAACAAAACGTAAACAAAACCTGGAATTTGTGCTATATGTCTGTTCAGGCGTAATTCACCTCTTTCATATTATGTGTACCCACACTTATCATATATCATTGTATTCAGGGGAAACGGGGCTTTTATGTCACATCAAATATTTCTATATTAAATGTAATTTAATATGAATAAAATCTAAAACAATTGTGAAATTAGGAAATTTTATTTTTGTATTTCTTAATGGCATGAATGTCACAATACTGTTAGCTGTTACTGCAACAAAGTACACATATTTGTATTCAGCAATGTCTCACTAGTAAAATAGTACCCCCGATGTGCAGGTTTTATGGTGTTTTGGAAAGTTACAGGGTCAAATATAGCATGTTACATTTTTCAGTTTATACACATTGAAATTTGCCAGATTGGTTATGTTACCTTTGAATTCCAAATGGTAGCCCAGGAATGAAATTTACCCCCATGATGGCATATCATTTGGAAAAGACAACCCAAGGTATTACAAGTGGGGTATGTCCAGTCTTTTTTAGTAGCCACTTAGTCACAAACAGTGGCCAAAGTTAACCACTTAGTCACAAACACTGACTCAAATAGTCCTCCATCAATCTCCCTGCAAGTCAATGAGAGACCTACTTCTCCAACCCCTCCAGTTCGCTGGCTTCGAGTTACTTTCAACTCATATCTTACATGTCCTTACATCCAGTCTGTCTCCAAACCTTCCACCTTAAAAATATTGCCCGCATTGCTCTTTCTAACTCAAGATACACTTGTTCATGCACATATAATTTCCTGACTTCACTATTGCAACTCACTTCTTATCAGCCTTCAAAATACCCGCCTTGACCCTCTTCAGTCTGTAATAAATAATGCAGCAAACCTTATCGTCTTGACTAACCGCTACTCCTACACTTCACCCCTTTGCTGATCATTACACTAGCTTCCTGTACCCATTTAGGATCCAATTTAATGTATCACCGACCTACAAAGCCCTCAATAACTTCTCATTACATTTCGTCTTCATTTAGTGAGCATCCTTCTCCAGATATCTGCTCATTCCCGCACTGCCAACTCTCATCTGCAAGGCTGCTCCATAGCTAGTGAATTCACTACCCCATGCCATCAGCCTCTACCTTAGCCTCCAGTCCTTTAAGAAGTAACTGAAATCAAACCTTTTTTAGGAAAGCTGACCATCTCGGTATGCTTTTCTCGTTATAATTGACCCGATTGGTACCCTCACCTCACTATCTTTTCTTCCACTGTTTGGTTCTTCCACGCACCACTTTTACCAGCTTATCTCAACACAGGCATCTTATCCATCATTCCCTCTTTCCCTCTCGTATGTGTCTTTATCCCTTCCTCCTAGATTTTAAGCTCATTTGAGCAATGTCTTCTTAATTTCCTGTCTTGTATGTCAATTGCTTGTATGTCAGATATACCCATTTTATAACTGTAGAGCACTGCGGAATATGTTGGGGATCTATAAATTCTAATGATAATGACCTTTGAAGTCGCCTTTACGGTTTGGAAGGATGGAGATAAGTTGTCGTTTTCAGGACATTTGCAAACATTAAACTAAAGGAATAAGCTCTTATAAGCAGATACATTAATTTCTCTAAAAGCTGCTAATCATTCCTGGAGTATTAATGATAGTAACTAAAGTTTTTTATGGATTACATTTTGTTTTGCAAAGTAAATGAATGTAAAGAATGTGCTTGAACAATTTCATCAGTGAAGGGGTTAATTTTAAACAAATAGAAATGTCAATGATGACATATACCCAACATCATATTATGCATCCTTACAACTATCATTTTTTACAATTATATGTTACTGTATATAGTTATCACTGTCACACATTTATTTTTTCCATTTATAATTATCTTTTTATGTGAAAAGAGTGAGTAACGGGGATGATTAATTTCAGTAAAAAATTACATTCAATGATCAATTCAAAGTATTTTATCTAAATCGTTTCTCTAATGTGCATATCTTAATATATATATTCATATTGTTTTTTTTTTTTTAAGATGATTTTTTTTCTGCTGGTATTTTCACAAATATTTAAAATTAAAGGCTTACTATTGAACAAGATGTTTGCTTTTTCCAATCCAATGATTGATGGGTACAAGTAAATACAAAAATAAAATATTCAAACCTTATTTTGAGAGTTAACATACTGAAAGCAAGATGTAAGCAGTGGTTTTGTATAATGAAATCTTGATCTTTGACACATATTCTTTCACAGATATGTTTTGCTATTTATTTTAATAAAGACAGTTCCTCAGGATAGACAATGAAACACAGGCAATAACATGGCCTTGAATTTGATCTGCTAGATTCTAGCTATCTCTTCAGGAGCATGGCCAGACCATTCACCCATGTACAGAAAAAAAAAATCAGCTCTTTTCTGGAATAACTCTAAGCACCAAAACAACTTTAGCTTAATTAAGGGGTTTTGGTGTATATATAATGCCCCTACTGTTGCATTGCTCAATTCTTTCCTATTTAGTAGTTCAATTACTTTCTGTTTATATAACCCTAGACACAACGTCCCTGGCTGTAACTCACACAGCCTACATGAAAATGAAAAGTTTAATTCGTATACCACACTGTATTACTAATCACACACAGGAGGCTGCTACAGGCTGTAGCAGGAAATTAAACGAGTGGGAGAAAATAATTTCTAAATTTAACACACTGAGCAAAAAGGGAAGTTTAAAAGGTAGATCTCTTTTCCAGGAAGTGTGCAATGATGCTGTTTGAGTCACAACCAGGGGAGGTGTGGCTAGGGCTGCATAAACAAAATTATCTAACTCCTAAATGGCAGAGAATCGAGCAGTGACTCAGTGTACAAACTGTACAAAAGAGTACAAAATGATCAGATTTGTGGCTCTTCATCAAGTACATTCATTATATATGAAAGAACACACATGGTTGTATTCTTATGATGCATATTAAATAGATAATGTATATGTCTAATAGTTTGGTAGTACCTGTATATAACTTACCATGCAGGATTTACCCCTACCAACATAACCATCCGTAAAGCAATCCGTTTGTGCAAGTTCCATTTTTCTATTGAGGTTGCCAAACAAATGACACCTGTTAGCAGCAGATGAAAATCCTTAAAATAAGTGGATGCAATCTGCAAAATAAAAATAAATGTAAAAAAAATTAATATGATCTGGAGTTAATAAGTTTTGTTGCTGTGTTAGATATCATCATAATGTACACTGATAATTATTAGTCGTGGAGGATTGTTTTGTAACAAACTGCAGTTGGCCTGAATTGGGGCTGATCTGGTGATCAATGGTTAAATTCCCGAACTCCAAGCTGAAATCGCTAATTAAAGCGAAACATACAATGTTCATATTGATTTGTGATTCTCAGTTCTGCTATGTTGCCAAAAAAAGAGATGACTGATGGCTGGGGGCCGTTACTAAATATTGATTTTATTTAGAATTTAAGTGAGAAGTTGGCATCAGAGGGAAAAAAGGGGAATATTTATATAGTATGTATTTGAAAAATATATAAATCTAGATTTTAGTTTACTTTTCCTCTTTGTTTATTTACCCTTTCTCACTTGATCTGTGAAACAAATCACGGGAAAATGTTACTATCTGCATATTGTAAAATATATACATACTATTTAAATTCTGTATATGTTTCAGTACACTGATTGGCCTATTTTCACACTTTTTTGTTTTGTCTGATTTGAATCTTTCTTCATTATCTAAATTAAGCCACACCGATTTGCTATAAGGCCAAAATCCAGCCAACCCACAAAAAAATACAAATTAAGTGATTTGGCCCAAACGAATTTTTCCACTCTGCACAAGTCTAATAATTATTCATCCGCACTATGTTTTAAAAACTGTTAATTGTATAACTGTGCAATATATATTTTTAGTTTTATGGTCACCACCATAAGTGCTATGTTTCAAGGCCTATAGTGAAAAGAATACCATCCTCGCTGTGACGCACGGTGGTGGCTCACTGATGTTTTGGTGGGTGCGGGGGGGGGGACACAGGGAATCTTGTGAAAATTGATGGCAAGATGAATGCAGCATGCTGTCATAAAATACTGGTAGAAAATCTGCATTCTTCTGCATAAAGCCTGCGCATGGGATGCTCTTGAGCTTTCCAGCATGGCAATGACCCTAAGCACAAGGCCAAGTTGACCCTCCAGTGGTTATAGCAGAAAAAAGGTTCAGGTTCTAGAGTGGCCATTACAGTCTCCTGACCTTAACATCATCGAGCCACTCTGGGGAGATCTCAAATGTGTGGTTCATGCAAGACAACCGAAGACTTTGCATGACCTGGAGGCATTTTACCAAGATGAATCGGCAGCTGTACCACCTGCAAGAAGCAGTCTCATAGACAATTATTACAAAAGACTGCACATTGTCATTGATGCTAAAGGAGGCAATACACAGTATTAAGAACTAAGGGTATGCAGACTTTTAAACAGGGGTAATTTCATTTTTTTTCTTTGTTGCCATGCTTTGTTTTATGATTGTGCCAATATGTTATAACCTACAGTTAAATGTGAATCCCATAAGATATAGAAGAAGCGTGTTTTGCCTGCTCACTCATGTTTTCTTTAAAAATGGTAAATATATTACCAATTCTCCAAGGGTAGGCAAACTTTTGAGCACAACAGTAACTGTAGATAAAAACAGGAAGTGCTGAGGGTAGCATGCTGCACTAATGACCAGTGATAATTATCAGTTTTAAAACTGGAGGATGGTACATTTTTCTTGATTTCTGTATTTAAAAATGCTTTCATTTCCTCTAGGCTGGGTTCTAATATATCTAGCATTTATAATATGAGTACTATTTAAAGGAACACTATATGGTTAGGAACACAAACATGTATTCCAGACCCTATAGTGTTAAAAAAAAAAAAAAACAGGCAAGCTCCCCTTATCCCCCCTGCCACCTTAAATAACTAAAAAAAAACTTCCTTATTTCCAGCAAGTCCACAAGTGGAGGTCAAGAACAAAAGAGGTACACATTAACGATATAAAGAACGGGGTCAAAGGAAACCAGAGAGCCACACCCCCTCACCTGCCCTTGACCCTCTACATCCCTCCCTGTCTAACCCCGAACCCACTCCCCCCCTCCTTCATCTTTCAGTCTCCCGCTCCTCACTGGCCCTCCCCCCCACCCCTCCCGGCGACTCACAATACACACGACCCACTACAGACACAACAGCACAGAGAAAATAACTACCTATACCAACATCCTCCCCCCTCCCCCCAATCAAAGGAAAGAACCACTACTCAACATAACCCCCATAAGTGACCCTACACGGTCCAAACAACAATGAGCCCAACGCAAATTGCCCTTACTGGGATGCCCGGTAATCCAGTACACAGAACCAAACAAGACGCAAAACACCAACCATGCTTCAGGAACCGGAACGCCTCCCACCCGAAAGTGACCCCCCCGACACCAAACTCTGGACAACAACAACGACTAAAATGCTCACAAGACACTTTAGCAACACCCCAAAGACCCAACACATCTTACCGAGACGCCCAGACATCCGGACCCCATGGACACCCCGGGAAGGCAGACACGAATGTCAGGACCCACAAGGCAACTACACACACACAACAGTAAACTAGAGAGAGACATCCCGGTCAGATTGCGCACCACCTCCATGACAATTGCCTCTCCGACCCCACCCGACGGACTCAGAGCAAGACCACCTACGGGGGGGGCCCTGGCTTACGTCTCCCTGTTGCCCATGAACTCCCCCCCACCTTTGAATGCCAAGTTTCACCTCCTCTACCCCACACCCCAGCTAGCACCTTAACAGCATTGAGCATTCCACTGATGCCGTTACTCATGGCTAATCCCCACCACACAACCTATTCCCATGAAACACCCACATCAAGATACAGCTAGATACAACCAACACTGTCAGATATGCGACCTGCAACACAAAAATGTACATCTGTAAACTGTAACTAGAACTGTACCCTATGCTGGCCTGCCCAGCAATGTATTCCGATCTGTCAATGCCAAATTCTACCTGTGTAAAATGTTTGACACTAATAAAAACCTTGAATAATAATAAAAAAAGGAAACCAGAGAGCAGTATAATGAAGACAAAGCTGGTTCAAACCAATATTTAAAAACGTGAGTTAGCGTACTTTATGTATATGAACCTTGTATTAATCAAAAATAAGCTTTAATTAGGAGTCTTAAATCCACAAAAACACTGCTCCAATTATGTTTCTTGGCAATTGTCCAGATAATGTATGAATATTGGAAAACCAGCTGTCCTGTTCTCAGGAACTGCCAGCACTGAGTAGGTTAAAGCACTCGGAGGCTGCGTCTGTGAAGAGAAAGGCTTCCAATCATGTAATATAGTTTGTGCAAACAGCCTTCACGAGACACAGTTTTCAGTTGTGCTCTCACTTTGTTGTGCTTATTATTAGAGTGATATCTGTATTTTTAATACATACATATAAATGTAGAATGCTGTAATTTTAGGGGTCTGGAACAGATTAATCAATTTTATATTAATTCTTATAAGAAATGTTGATTCAGTTCTCGAACACTTTGGGACTCGAACAGCCTTCGGGAACAGATTACGTTCCAGTTCCGAGGTTCCACTGTATCTGCAGGTTGAAATTGTGAGCTCTTATAATTGGGTGTGTTTGAAAAAACTAAGCTGTTCATCGAGCAACCACACTAACTAACAGCCGCGTTACAGGATATGACATTACCAGAGACTTGGTGGAACATTGGCTGCATTCCATGAGCACAAGAAGATGAAATCAGGAAGTGATGTGTCTAATTGCGTTCCACAAACCTCAACCCAATTATCATCAGCATATATAAGATGCTACAGAGATGGAGCTGTACAATCCACCGACTGAGGAAGTAATTCCTTGGGTCCCCTACGAGAGTTTTGATTGTTTTTATAATTTTTATATCTATGTATATTTTTTTGTCTTGTTCCATTTTACTATGAATACATTTGAACATCAAAGTATCCTGTAGGTCCTGTGGTTTACATTTATGGTGATACTGCTGCAGTACCATGAAATCATGTCAGTACAACCAGTACTTTTTCTATACAAACAATGTTACACTATAAATTGCTTTTTGCTTCCTGTACATTTTTCTATTCCATTCCTACACTATAGAAGAGGGTTTTGGATCTCCCAAAGGGTCCAGATGTGCCATACAGTAGAGCCGAGTGTTTCTTGGCTCTAATTTTGTGAGTGTGTACTATCCATTATATATTATACTGCGTATTTTTAGGAATTGTCTGCCCTATTATTTCCTCCTTTTTATCCTTACAGATTGACACATTGTCCAAATCAAGGAAAGTATAGATTAGCTCCACCCACCATGTATTTTGGTATGCTATTTGTTAGACAAATAATGTCGAAGCAAATAAACTAATCAGCAATGGGATGCCAAAATACATATCAAGGTCATTTTACGCAGGCAAAATGATTCTCAAAGCCATTTAACTGATCGCAAATGCAGTCTCGGTGGGATTTCCAGAGTTAATATCTACGCTAATTGCTAGAAGGTCATTAAATACGGGCGAAGAAAAAAAAAAACAAGGGAAGGAATGTTTGGCATCTGTCAAAGTAACATATACTGACCTTTCATTTTTCTACAGTAAATACAGCCGCTGCATGATAGCTCCGGGAAAATAGAAAGTAAAAATAATACTCTAGTGTAGGAAATTCAATAGTCAAAGATAAAACAATAAAAAAAACGTACACAAACATGCATCAGTAAATGTGCATTTAAGTTATATTAAAGCCCAGCATATTTTATAGAAAAAAATATAAATAATAATTATGCGAACACATAAGAATTCAACATTGAACAAGGATACCATTTTACCTATTTATTTTCTGTCAGTTATTAGTATACCTTAGAGCTATGAACAAAACTCCTTTAGAAAATAAACACACACAATTTCTAAAGAAATATACCATGTGTCAGTAAGATTGTCAAAATATGTCATTTAAATTTGTGTAGTTGGAACATGATCTACAATAGACCTCCTTAGCATTTAAGTCATAGGAACCACTGATAGAGCAGCAATATGTCTACTCAGTTCTCCCTGAGTAGAAGAGGAAACTGCAGAAAGTTATCAATAAAATATTCAAATGTGTATCGCAGTGTAAAAAAAAACGAGAAAGTGATGAGGAAAGCTCCTCGTGTAACCGGGGTACTCCACCTCACCACTGCTACCCCCAAATGGATATCAAATGATAGTAGCTTAAAAACTGACAACCTTTATTGAAACAGAAAAATAATAACAATAATAATAATAACATTAATTTAGATCTCCAACACACTCACGAAAAAACACACATTTATACACCCTAAATGGTGAAAATTAAAACAAAGACTAGAGACTATACATCTGACTGGTAAAGTATTCAGGTATTTTCCTTGTATAGACAGATATGTCACAATGTATCAAAACAGTGCAACTCGGTGCAGATATGTCACAATGTATCAAAGCAGTGCAACTCTTATATAATTAAATGAAACAGTTGAACACGTTGACAAAAAGTGTATACCAAGGAAATCCAGCCTGTTAGTAGTTAATTACAATTGAACGAACAGCAGGAGGTCTCCCCTTTATATGAATCGAAAATAGGGAAAAATGAACTTAAGTAACCTCTTCCAACAAATCCCTTATTAAGTATTAGCTTCCAGCAGTGAAAAAAAACTCCTTGTATTCAGTTAGTCTAGCAGAAGTTAAATCGAAAGGATAGGGAGATAAGAGATAGAGGAAACAAATTTGTTAGAAAGAGTGCTGTCTAAACAGGGTCCAGTGTAAAGAAAACGGACTCTGTCACCACACTAACATATATCATAAATCCCTATGATATAACACAAAGTTGAGGATCTCATTAGGGGATATCCTGCAGGCTGTAGTCTCAGTCGATAAAAGCCATGACCACAATCGTTAAGTCATAACTAGATAGTAGTTAGTTAGTATAGGCACAGGTCGTCCTGCACAGGTCGCCCAACGCGCGTTTCGGCGGTCTAACCGCCTTTCTCAAGGGCAGGTAAATGGCAGTGTAACACCCTCCCTTAGCTCCTTATATACCAACATAAAAAAAGTCCCTCCTACCTGTCCAAGGGAGGAGGGATTCGATTGTATCCGCCAGACGGCTGATCACAGCTGAACGAGGAGTGTAATCACCGCCCGCAAGTGAAGTGCGTATGACCGCATCAAATTGCGAGCGCATGCGCAAGCACTTAGAATTTGAGCTTGAATACAAATCATCATAGCAGGACATAATTCCTTCTCTAGAAAAATTCAAGTAGGTTAAGTGTAGAGTATACCTTCCTAACCAGATATACATAAATAGGTGTATATATATAACCTACACCTATTTAAATAGGATGGCCTCTACCCACCTGGAAATTTAAAGAAACATAACTTCATAAATGTAAGAGGATAAACTTCACTCTATGATTGACTCGAAAATGAGTCTTACATATAAGATAAGTTACAAATAGAACTCTTGTATTGTAAACAGGTATATACATCCCCCATTGCAGTAAAATAACCCATGCACATAGATACCTCCATCCATAGATATATTGCTAGAGGGAATTACCCTTCATCCATTTTAATATTAAAATATAGGGGGCCAATGTATATACTCCCGTCTACACTGTCCATAGATGATGTTAGTGTGTGTGGGGGGGAAATATATATTCCCGTTTACACTGTCCATAGATATTTCTGTTGGTGGCATGTCCACACAGGGGAAAGGAGAAGGGAGGGTTAATGGGGGAGAAAAAAACAACGGAGAAAATAAAATAAATGACAATAGATAAATGTTTCCTCAGTCAGAAAAGATTATTATAGCAAATCAATAGATTAAAAACAGAGTGGTATTGTACATAAAAAGGCCTGGCTCAAAAAAGGAGGGGGGGGGGGTTGTTTCTTGCTAGCAAGACCCTCGTATAAACAGAAACAGAGCAAAATAAGGGCAAAAATGAAGCTAGATAGCCCAAAGTAGGACACTCAAAAATAGTGAGGTCAAATAAATGGGGCAAAAGAGAAGCCTTCATTCAGACCCCGAGGTTGGAGTGTCTTTAATCTGTATATCCATTTCGACTCTCTCTGTCTCAAGACCCTATCAAAGTCTCCACGTCTTAGGTTCCTTTTAACTAATTCCAAGCCACAGAACCTAAGGTTGTTGGAGTCACCGTGATGGTGTTCTTTAAGGTGTCTCGAGACAGGTGTTTCAAGGCGATTTCTTGGAGACCGTACATGTTCCATAATTCTCTCCTTGAAGGCCCTAAAAGTCTTGCCCACGTATTTTACTCCACAGGAGCATGACAGCAGGTACACAAGGCCTTTGGTGTTGCAATTGAAGAAGTTCTTTATCTTAATTGAACCTTGTCCTGCACTGTCACTCACGGTTTTAGATCCTCTAGATATGTATCTACAGGCTACACATCTTCCGCAGCCATATGAACCACAGGGCGGAGTACCCAACCAAGTGGCTCGTGGATGTGGCATGGTGGAGAAGTGACTGGGTACCAACATGTCCCTGATATTACGCCCCCGTCTGGCCGTGATATCGATATGTGAGCCTAAGACATTCTTGAGGTGTATATCATTTAATAAAATGGGCCAAAATCTGTCCAGGGACCTTCTAACTTCGGACCAACCAGCGTCATACGTCGCAATCATGCAAATTGTTCCAACTCCTCTAGTCCCCTTGTTTTCAGGGCGATCACAAAGAAGTGCATCTCTCTGAGTCTCAAGTGCCCTTTTATATGCTTTCTTGAGACAACGATTCGGGTAGCCTTTTTCTTTAAAATAGGCCCTGAGTTGCTGTGCTTTTATTTTAAAGTCCGAGAGGTCACTACAATTTCTGCGAAGGCGGAGGTATTGGCCCACAGGAATACCTTCCTTCAAAGGTCTGGGGTGACAACTCCCCCAATGGAGAAGAGAGTTTGTAGCGGTAGGTTTTCTGAATAGGGTGGATTGAAATGTGCCCTCCCTGTTCATAGAGATGGTCACATCCAAAAAGTTAATTGAACGTCCACCGTATTCAGATGTAAACCGAAGGTTCTCCTTATTTTGATTTAGAAGGATAACCAGATCCGAGAATTCTTGGGGGGTGCCCTGCCACACTATTAGAATGTCATCAATGTAGCGACCCCACCACAGAATCTTGGGTAGGAATTCTGTCAAAACATCAGAGGTAAAAATCTGATGTTCCCACCATCCCAGGTGAAGGTTCGCATATGAAGGGGCACAAGCCGTGCCCATCGCGGTACCCCTCACCTGGTGGTAGAACTTAGTATTAAACAGAAAATAATTATGCGACAGAATAAATCCCAAGAGACGTAGGACAAAAGCTGTATGTAAATCATCCCTACGAGCTCTCTGGTTGAGAAAGAATCCAACATGTTCCAACCCTCTATCATGAGGAATAGAGGAGTAGAGGGATTCTACGTCCAAGCTACACAGGCTAGCTATGGGAGAAAATTGGAGATCTGAGAGTCTATTGAGGGCCTGTTTTGTATCCCTAATATATGAAGGCAAAGCCTCCACAAGCGGTCTCAGGACTTTGTCCACATATAGACTACCGTTTTGCGTAATGTTATCCACTCCTGAGACAATTGGGCGTCCAGGGGGAATTTCTTGGTTCTTGTGAACCTTGGGCAAGCAGTAGAAGGTTGCTATCTTGGGGTGACGATTAAGAATTAATTCATACTCGTCACCCGACAGCAACCCTCCACTGCGGCCATCATCCAAGATCTCTTTGTATTTCGTGAGGTACTCATTTGTGGGGTCGGATTTAAGAATTCTATATGTCTCAGTGTCACCCAGAACACGTTCCACCATTTCAACATATTTATTCACATCCATTATTACGACATTACCCCCCTTATCCGCTGGTTTGATAATGATACCAGCATCATTTTGAAGGGATTTCAAAGCCCGTTGTTCGTTTTTGTGGAGGTTGTCGTTTAAATGGATGTGAAGAGATTTGAAGTTAATCTTTTCAATCTCATTTCTTGCCGCTTCAAGAAACAATTCAATGTTTCTGAAGCCGGAAAAACTCGGTGTGTAACGACTTTTGGGTTTCAAATCAGTATAGTTCTGAGTGGTACTTGGATCATTTTCATCCAAAAGAGACAAAAGAGTAGTCAAACATTGATAATCCTTGGACGTAAGTCCAAGGTCTCTAGCTTTTTTCTCATTCTGAATAGAATGGAATTTGTGTAAAGCCAATTTGCGAATAAACAGATGGAGGTCTTTGATCCAGCCAAATCTGTCAAATGGGGGAGTGGGTACAAAAGATAGTCCTCTTCCAAGAACCTTGACTTGGTCTTGATTTAGTATACAGGGGGACATATTGATGACCTGTGACTCAGGTCCTATGCTCTGGGTAGTATCTAATACCTCCTCCTTCTCCCCCCCCCCCCCCCTCTCGGATTCCGGGTTTGGTACCTCGTACGTTGGCTTGGAAATTCTTCCTGGTTGCCCAAGGCTAAAAAATTAACCCCCTTTTTTAAAATCCCTCTTGGATTGGAGGTTATTGTCGAAGTGGAGGGTTGTGATTGGGACTCCATCAGGTTTGTTTGGCTTCCCGAGTCTGTGTCTGAGGAATCATAGTCAGATGTTAAACAATTATCTGAGGTACGTCTTGTTCTTCGATTGAACGATTTATAGACATTCCCAGTCTCATAGTCATTTGAATCTCTCAGAAATTTGTCATGTTTTCTAAACTTCACTGATTCCTGGTATTTGTCCAGGTTTTGTTTCAACCTGGACTCCATGAAAGTGAAGTTAGGATCATTCTGAAATTGTTTTATCCTACTAATCTCCTCATCTAGACTAGCATTTACAGTTTTAAGTTTATCTTGCTCAAATTTGCAGATGATCTGCATAAAGGTTTTAGAGCAAGTTCCAGCCGCAGCTTCCCACTCTTTCATTAGCTCAGTATTTTCAGAGTGAGATGAAGGAATGTTTCTCACTCTCAGACCCCTTGGGATCATTTCTTTTTTTATATAATTTTCCAAGGAAGAGATCTCCCAACAACTTCGGATCTGATTTTTATAGAGGCCCTGAAGTTTATTAAACGATTTATTAATATCTGGAGTCGTAGCGTTCTGGTCTAATTTTGTATTAGAAAATACATTATATCGCAGTGTATATCGCAGTGTTAAGAGCCCCCCTCCCTGGCCAGCTGCAGGAGAGGTTAGTAACGCTCTCTGCAGCCCCCACAGCCCCAGTCTGTATTATGGCAATGCAAATTGCCATAATAGAGACTATTGAATCGAGTATAAGCCGAGTTGGGGTTTTTCAGCACAAAAAATGTGCTGAAAAACTCGGCTTATACTCGAGTATATACGGTAATATATGTCTATATATCATATATATAATGTCATACTAAGTGTATTTTTATATTAATATGTACATATATTAATATAAAAATACACTTATAATTAAATTGCACACATATATATATATAATATATATAATAACTATATATATTGTATATATATTATTATAAAATACAAATAATAAGTCATTTAAATTAAATAAAAAAATTTAAAAATAATAATAAAAATGTAAAAACAAATTATATATCTATATGAAATTTTATTCTAACTGTTTTTTAATATTAATATATATGTATATATTTATATCAAAATACACTTAGAATGAAATTGTATATATCTATGTATATATAAATAAATAAAAAGAATCCGAACTATACATATGTCCATATACAAAATTACATAAATAATTATATAAATGTACACGTAGACTTCAAATATATAAATATGCATATATATTTAAATTCGACGTGCATATTTATGTAATATTTTTACATAATTAAGTAATTTTATTGATTGCAATTTGAGGGACCTGCCTGCCAACCCAGGTCGAAAGTCCAGAGAATTTAATTTGCTAGCACTGTATTTTACCCTGTAATGTTCTACGACACCCTAAAACATGTACATGGGGGGTACTGTTTTACTCGGGAGATTTCGCTGAACACAAATATTAGTGATTCAAACAGTAAAACATATCACAGCGATGATATTGTCAGTGAAAGTGACTTTTTTTGCATTTTTCACACACAAACAGCACTTTTACTGATGATATAATTGTTGTGATACATTTTCCAGTTTTGAAACACTAATATTTGTGTTCAGCAAAGTCTTATGAGTATAACAGTACCCCCCATGTACAGGTTTTATAGCGTTTTTGAAAGTTACAGGGTCAAATATATGGGTCAAATATTTTTGCATTGAAAATGGCCAGGTTGGTTACGTTGCCTTTGAGCGTATGGTAGCCCAGGAATGAGAATTACCCCCATGATGGCATACCATTTGCAAAAGAAGACAACCCAAGGTATTGCAAATTGGGTATGTCCAGTCTTTTTTAGTAACCACTTAGTCACAAACACTGGCCAATGTTAGCGTTCAATTTAGTTTTTTACTTTTTTCACACACAAGCAAATATGAACGCTAACTTTGGCCAGTGTTTGCGACTAAGTGGCTACTAAAAAAGTCTGGACATACCCCATATTGAATACCCTACGTTGTCTACTTTAAAAAAAATATGTACATGTGGGGTGTTATTCAGAGATTTATGACAGATTATAGTGTTACAATGTCACTATTGATAAATTTTAACATTTTGAATCTATTTAGCAGTTTTTTTCATTCGCTTTTGTAGATGAGTAAAAGATTTTTCACATAAAAGTCAAAAAACATGTATTTTTTCAATTTTTCATCATATTTTTTCATTTTTTTAAATTAAATTATATGAGATTATATAAATAATGATATGTAAAGAAAACCCCTTTTGTCCTGAAAAAAAACAATATATAATTTGTATGGGAACAGTAAATGAGAGAGCGGAAAATTACAGGTAAACACAAACACCACAAAAGTGTAAAAAGATGCCTGGTCGCAAATGTACAACATCGCAAAAACAGTCCGGTCCTTAAGGGGTTAAAAGACGCCCAGAACACTCCCACAAAATGTACACAAATTCCTGTGTCAGAGTGACTCGGCATAAAAACATAAAATATCAAAATACATAAAAAATACATACAAAACAAATAGGAACCCCCACAAATTATATATCGTTAAATAGCCCTGTGCACCCAAGTTCTCCAAATAGCGCTCAGATCCATGCAGTGTAGGGGAAACGCTACTGTTCTGACCGGCCGCACACGTGGTCCTATGCCCAAAACAGTTCCAGGGCATTTGGTGCTTTTGGCGGTAAATTTTCATTGGTGCTCCGGCTTGCTCCTAGGTTGCGTTTATTCCCCTTAGTCTCAGGCACCTTCCCTCCAAAAAGCGATCTCCTGGCGGATTTCAAAGTGGTTCAAAACCGCAAACCAAGTTGTCCTGGAACCGCACGGTCACCTCATGCCAAAAACCGTACCATAACATTTGCGGCTAAGTCCCACTGAGGTGATCGGGAACCCACGAAGTCAAAAGGTTCCATTTGCATGAAGGGAAAGTGCTGAACCAGGGGCACCCAGGGCAAGCTACTAATGGCAGTTGGGGAGATTAAACTCCCGAACAGAGTCTTTGTATATGGCCCATCGGTGGGAAGGAGGCCGGCTTCTACACTCCTCCATGAATTCGTGGCAAATGTCCAGGGCAAGGAGCGTTTGTCATAGGTGCAAATAATGAAAAAAAAAGCCACATGAGTACAAATGCTCAATTTTGAATTTCAATAATTTTCAAAAGGAATTCTAGGTAAGTGTTTCAATGGGAAAGTTGCACAAATGCAACATAATTAGTGTAATCACATATATATATATATAAATTATTACTAACGGAAATAGATGCCATTGCACCACTGCCCCAAAATAGAGAAATTAATCAAATTAATGCTTAGGAATCCTCTCTAGAAATGAATGCAATGCCGTTATTATATTTTTGCACTTTTGCACAAGTATACATGCTGCACGAAAAGTCTCAATGCGAGTGTTTCCAACTCTCTTTGCTTTCATGCACAAACCTCATTTAGCCATTTTTTGCAAACAGTACAGATCCAAAGCCAAAGATATGACCAAACGGTCTATGATGTATGCGAAACATATCATTCTCACTTGTATTTAACCCCCAAGGCACAACACAGATAAAACAATGTAGCAAAGATGTTTAGATAAAATTGTAAGAGTATGTTTCCTGATAAGTCTTAGAAAAGTTGAAACAGTGTTAGCAAAGTGCTAATTGGAAATTAACCCAGGTCTGGGCTCCCTGCCAAGTGCTCATCAACTAGTAAATGGTTACATAGCAGCAATTGAATGTCTGGGCTGTCTGTCAGCTGATTAATGGATTTACTGTGTCCTGTTGGAACATTGATGACTGTGACTGCTTTTATGTTTCGTTGGCAGATATCTACATGTTATAATGTTCTTGACACTTGTTAACTGAAAGGTCATGTAACTCTTCTGGCACTCCATGATTTTCACAGAATATATTTTCCTTCTTTCTTAATAAATCACTAATGCAAATGCAGTCAGAAACAAAATAGGTGTAAATACCTCTTATCGTGGCCTATGCCGTTACAAAAGAAAGGGTGGTGTAGTAAAAGAACCAAAGTAAACAGCATGCTTTCCTGTGGGGATTTTACTAATGCTGGATGTCCTCATGCAGAGGTGACCAAACATCCGTTAGCAAGGAGGAAGTGCCTCTAGTGGCTTTCTGATTGGCAGCCACTAGAGGAAGTCTTAGTCCTGCAATGCAATTATTGCAGTTTCTCAAAAACTGCAATGACTTAATTGCAGGACTAAGTGGGACTGGGACACTGCACCCAGGCCACTTCAATGAGATGAGTGTGTATGAATGCAGTGTGTATGAATGCAGTGTGTGTGTATGAATGCAGTGTGTGTGTATGAGTGCAGTGTGTGTGTGTATGAATGCAGTGTGTATGAGTGCAATGTGTGTATGAGTCCAGTGTGTGTGTGTGTGATGCAGTGTGTGTTTGTGTATGTGATGCAGAGCCTTGGTGGGGGGTGGTCATTTTTATTATTATTTTTTAAATATTATTATTTTAATTTTTTTTGTTATATTAGTATTTTTTTTATTATGATTAATATTTTTTTATTGTAATATTTAATTTGATTTTAATTTGATTTTCGTCCCCCCCCTCCCTGCTTGATACATGGCAGGGAGGGGGGCTCTCACTCCCTGGTGGTCCAGTGGCATTGGCAGTTCAGTGGAGGGGGACTGGCAGAGAGCGCTTACCTCTCCTGCAGCTCCTGTCAGTTCCCTTCTCCTCCGCGCCGGTCAGCTCCCCTGTCAGCTCCCGGTGTAAGTCTCGTGGCCACGCGGAGCATTGCCACGGAAACCCGTGGCAACGCTCTGACCCCACGGCGCTCGCGAGACTTACACTGGGAGCTGACCGGACCGGCGCAAAGGAGAAGGGAGCTGACAGGAGCTGCAGGAAAGGTAAGTAAACGCTCCCTGCCAGCCCCCAACAGCCCCTTGTCTGTATTATGGCAATGTAAGTTGCCATAATACAGACATCAACTCGAGTATAAGTCGAGTTGGGGTTTTTCAGCACAAAAAATGTACCGAAAAACTCGACTTATACTCAAGTATATACGGTACATCTATGTATATATATATATAAAGCAAGAAGGAAAGAGATGCACTTTCAGGTCTTTGTAGAAAAAACTCGATATTATTTAATAACAGGTAACATACATCTGATCGACGTTTCGACCCCTTCAGGTCTTCTCGAGGAAGACCTGAAGGGGTCGAAACGTCGATCAGATGTATGTTACCTGTTATTAAATAATATCGAGTTTTTTCTACAAAGACCTGAGAGTGCATCTCTTTCCTTCTTGCTTTACATACCCAGCGTGGGATTGCACCAAGGCAGTTTTTTACTTATTCATTGAAAGGGTGAATGCCACTACACTTGTATATATATATATATATATATATATATATATGTATATATATCCATAAACAACATTTCATAAATATACATGTAGACTTCAAATATATAAATACGTATATATATTTAGATTCTACGTGCATATTTATGTAATATTTTTACATAATTAATTTTATTGATTGCAATTTGGGGGACCTGCCTGATAACCCAGGCCAAAAGTCCAGAAAATTTAATTTGCTAGTACTGTATTTAACCCTGTAACTTTCTGTTTCACCCTAAAACCTGTACACAGGGGCTAGTGTTTTACTCAGGAGACTTCACTGAACACAAACATTAGAGCTTCAAAACAGTAAAACATATCACAGCAATGATATTGTCAGTGAAAGTGACATTTTTTGCATTTTTCACACACAAACGGCACTTTCGCTGATGATATAATTGTTGTGATATGTTGTGATATGTTTTAATGTTATGAAACACTAATATTTGTGTTCAGCAAAGTCTCCCGAGTAGAACAGTATCCCCCATGTACAGGTTTTACAGTGTTTTTGAAAGTTACAGGGTCCAATTGTTTTACATTGAAAATTGCCAGGTTGGTTATGTTGCCTTTGAGAGCGTATGGTAGCCCAGGAATGAGAATTACCCCCATGATGGCATACCATTTGCAAAAGAAAACAACCCAAGGTATTGCAAATGGGGTATGTTCAGTCTTTTTTAGTAGCCACTTAGTCGAAAACACTGGCCAAAGTTAGCGTTCATAATTGTTTTTTACATTTTTAACACACAAACAAATATAAATGATAACTTTGGCCAGTGTTTGTGACTAAGAGGCTACTAAAAAAGACTGGTCATACCCCATATTGAATACCCTGGGTTGTCTACTTGAAAAAAATATGTACATGTGAGATGTGATTCAAATATTTATGACAGATAATAGTGTTACAATGTCACCATTGATACATTTAAATATATATATATTTTGAAACAGCACTGTCCTATTTGTACTTATAGCCCTATAACTTGCACAAAAATTTTTTAAAAAAAAAATCATGTAAACACTGGGTGTTTTTAAACTCAGGACAACATTTTGAATCTATTTAGCAGTTTTTTTTTCATTAGCTTTTGTAGATAAGTAAAATATTTTTCAAGTAAAAGTAAAAAAACTTTTTTTCACCATATTTTATTTTTATTTTTTTGAGTAAATTTTATGACATGATACAAATAACCGTATGTAGAGAAAGCCCTTTTTGTCCTGAAAAAAAACAATATATAACTTGTATGGGAACAGTGAATGAGAGAGAGGAAAATTACAGCTAAACACAACCACAAAAGTGTTAAAACAGCCCTGGTTCTTAACGTACAACATGGCCAAAACAGTCCGGTCCTGAAGGGGTTAATATACTCTTATTATTGTTAGGGAGTTCGTTTTTTTTTTTTGTGCTAATTATACCATTTGGATTCCACTTAATGTGTTTTAGCCATTTTAATTTTTATTTTTTTACTACCTACTTTATATTACAAAAATAATCTGTCTGCTTCTTTGCTAATATGTCAATAAATTATGCAAATATATCATACAGTGTCTTGAACTTTTAAACTCCCCTATATCTATATGAATTACGAATAAATAATTAAAAAAGTAAAAATGTGCAGATTTGCTTATTACATTTTTATGTACCTCTAAACAGCAAAAAAACATTTAATAAAAAACTAGACATTTAAATCCACATTTAAGAGCTACATATGCACGCGCTGTTTCAAAAAACCTTATACTAATACTTAAAAATAAAAAAGCTAATGTCTTTTTAAAATGTGTTTAACTTCAAAAGCTAAGAGTTCAGTTAATGTGATTGTCCCATAAGTTAATCAGTTAAATGGCCATAAGGTACATTAAAATCTTACTTTTCATGTTTAATCTCTTTTGGACAGTAGTCACTGTATGGAATGTGGGCTCAGTGCCTTTGCCAGTGAGAGGTTTTGAAAATATTTGACATTATGGCATACCATAGTTTAAGTCATGGGTGAGGAACCTTTTCATGTTGGAAGGTTGCATTAATTTAGCTCTAATCAAATAAGTCCGTGTGCAAGAAACTTCAGTTTGACATACTTAAAAATGTACATTATTTTGTAAAAGTCTGACTAGTATGTACTTAATGATTTCAAAAATTAAAACTATTTGTTTATGTTAAAGTTAACTAACTTTTTAATGACTTTGTTGTGTCTGCCTTTTGTTGGAATGCATTTGAATATTTGGCTGCAGCATGGAAGTCCCCAGCAGGGGCGGATCGAGAACTAAATCTCGGGAGGGACACTGGTGGGCTATAGCTGGATGAAAAGGGCTGCAGCGGAGGAATAGGGGACTCTAGTTTAGGGGATAGGAGGCTGTACACATTTGCGGCCACACGCAGGGATATGGAAACACAATAACACAATGACACATACACACAGATACAAACATATACCTTCAGGCACATACACTGGCACACATACAGATACAAATCTATACCTATACGGGCACACACAGATACACACACACACACACACACATACCTACACACACTGGCACACACAAAGATACACATACCTACACATAGATACACACATACACACACTGGCACACAGATAAACACACCTACCTGCACATACATACACTGGCACATAGATACACACATACCTACATATGCACACTGGCACGTGCACACACACACATCCCTAGACATACAGACACACAGACACACACATACACACAATGGCAAACATACATTCACATACACACAGATACAATGTAATAGAATATACAGGTAAAACTCCAGCTACGGAAGGTATATTTATTGGAGAGTAGAACACCTCATCAAAGTGCAAAAGTGTGAATTTTCGGATCCAGAGGGCCTTAATCGTGTTTAAGTCCCTCTAGTTAGGGCTGAAACTTTGCATTTTTGCACTTTTATTGGGTGGTCTACCCTCCAATAAATACACCTTCAGTACATGGAGTTTTGCCTGTATATTCTATTACCTTATATTATTGGACGGATTAGCAGTATCTGTCTAATGCAGAGCACCTCTGAGGCTGTGAAAAGCGGAACCTGAGTGCAGTGGACTACGTTGTCTGTGGTACACACAGATACACACACATACATACTCACAAATACACACTGACACTCACAGATGCACACACATACTCACAGATACACACTGACACTCACAGATGCACACACATACTCACAGATACACACTGACACTCACAGATGCACACACATACTCACAGATACACACTGACACTCACAGATATACACTGACACTCACAGATACACACTGACACTCACAGATGCACACACATACTCACAGATACACACTGACACTCACAGATACACACTGACACTCACAGATGCACACACATACTCACAGATACACACTGACACACACAGATGCACACTGACACTCACAGCTGCACACACATACTCACAGATACACACTGACACTCACAGATATACACTGACACTCACAGATACACACTGAAACTCACAGATGCACACACATACTAACAGATACACACTGACACTCACAGATGCACACACATACTGACAGATACACACTGACACTCACAGATATACACTGACACTCACAGATACACACTGACACTCACAGATGCACACACATACTCACAGATACACACCGACACTCACAGATATACACTAGCACTCACAGATACACACTGACACTCACAGATGCACACACATACTCACAGATACACACTGACACACACAGATGCACACTGACACTCACAGATGCACACACATACTCACAGATACAGACTGACACTCACAGATATACACTGACACTCACAGATGCACACTGAAACTCACAGATGCACACACATACTCACAGATACACACTGACACACACAGATGCACACTGACACACACAGATACACACACAAACTCACAGATACACACTGGATGCCCAGTTGCCCCCCACCCCTGGAACCGCCACTGGTCCCCAGTCTCATTTGTTTCTTTAGATAGGTATCAGTCATTTGTGACCTACATGAAGTGACTGTCAGGAGGTGGAGAGCTGAACGTTCTCCTCCTGTTGGTCTCCCAGTCCGTGGATATTGCACCATCGAGCCATGCACTTTAAAGCAGCCGCGTGTGCCGCCTTGTGGTAGTGCCAACCCTGAGTGCACTGTTGTCAAAAGCTGATAACACATTGGTGTACTCGACCCCCGTAAACTCTCGCCAGCCAGCCTCGTACAGTAGTGGCGCCAGACAGGCGGGGGAAATTAGAACTAAATCTTATGGTTTACTGATGTTCTAATCTGTTCTAATATTCTAATCAATCTGGGAGTTTTTTTTCATTGAAACGTATTTTATTCTTATTTACAATACATTCATGTTAAAAATAAAATGTAAAAATATAAAAGGCAAACAAAAATGTATTAATAAAAATAAAAGGATTTGTTTCTGTAAAATGTGGATTCAGTCACAAGGTATTTAAGGACCTTGAAGGCCAAATGTGGACTTAAGGCCACATTTTCCACACCCCTGGTTTAAATTAAGGCCCCACCTCACGAAAAACAGGTCTTAAAGGATCTACTGCTAATGTCCTGGTGCTAGATACAACAGGACACATTCAGTGGTCTAGTGGAGTCCATGCCTGGACATATAAGAGCTGTTTTGCCAGCATGAGGGGGGGGGGGGGGGGGAAGCTACACAATATTATAGAGGAGGTTGATGTTGTGGCTGATCAGTAAACATTTTAGATCATTTGTGCCATTACATAATTTAGATAATTTGGATATAAGTCTGGCTCCAGCATATATGCTGCATGAAAGATAGAACAACACCAAATGATTATTTGAGATACAGACTGGATCTTTGAAGTATGGCTGAGAGATAACTAGGCACAATGAGCAAGGGATCAACATCTGGATTATTCATTAGACTGAGGGAAAGGAGTGCCAGTTATACCTTACTAAAGAGGTCTAAACTATTGTCCTGGGTTACTATATATCCCAATGTTTGTCTCATATATTTTGGATTTAATAAATCAGGACACTTGGAACACAAAGTCCACATATTTCCGCCTTATCTAGATGTCCATCATATGTGAAACAGGATGTTTAACTCTACCATATGGGAGTTTATGTAAAACAGAATATATTCATTTACATATATTTTTTTATTTTAACATGCTTATAGCAGAAACATACACTAAGTTTCAATAAAACATGATCATCGTTTACAATTAGGTTAACAATAAATGTGAATGTGTCGTATTATTATAGGACTTTCCTTTTGCCCATGCACCTAAACCACAAAGAATTTCTGAAGGACCAATATTATTTTTTAGTCTATCAGTACCTTTAATGAATGTGACTCAGTGCAAAGACTAAAGTCTATATCTCTAAGAAGGAAATTAAGGCCATGGAGGCATGTCTGACATAAACATCTGTTGCATAATCAAAACAAGGTGGCTATGTTTGAACTCAAATAAACTACACTGGAAGTAATAGCTGCACTTAAATGGAATCCATTACTCAACTTTCTCTGGTCAAGATTTATACTTGACGTTCCACAGAAAAATAACCACATTAAATTGTGTTGAATGCTCTTTAAATCATGCACACTATCTATTTTGTCCAGAATGTATTCATAACCGCCGGTTCTTTTAGCTCCTCAAAAACCCACTTATAATTTTATAGTAAGAAAAAAACAAATATAAACACCACAAAATACGTGAAAAATAGTGTAAATTACTTAACTTCAATTAATATACAGCCTCCCGAGATCATTATCCACAACAAACGACCTTTACAGAGTACAAAAAACCACAAACAGAATCGGGATACGGCTGTATGATCTATGGAGAAAACATACAAAAGCAAAATAGTGTGATACAGTACATACAGTAAATCTTGCACTGTTAATAAATGCACTCACAAGATGGTGAAGAAAAAAGCGCTCATAAGGTGCCTCCCCTGATGGTATGGGGGGCCAGTAATCCCCTTGCCAATGCGGAATAGTCCCGTGTACCATTGGCTATTCCGCATTGGCAAGGGGATTACTGGCCCCCCATACCATCAAGGGAGGCACCGTATGAGCGCTTTTTTCTTCACCATCTTGTGAGTGCATTTATTAACAGTGCAAGATTTACTGTATGTACTGTATCACACTATTTTGCTTTTGTATGTTTTACTCCATAGATCATACAGCCGTATCCCGATTCTGTTTGTGGTTTTTTATAATTTTATAGTGTCTGAAAGTTTGAGGGATATCACTCCCTTAAAACATATTATACGATATTATATGAGTTACAAAAAACAAGATTCTAGTCATGTGATGAAATGATACCATTTATATAGTCAAAATTATATGGTATGCCTTGCTTTTGTGAGGGCTCTTGAAAGTCTTCCACCCGGTTGTTTTGTATGGAGGCCTTTTTGTTTGAAATAACAAATTATAAACCTTTTAAAATAAATCACTGCCTCAGCTAAATGTACACGAACAGTAGCTGTTCATAAACACCAACTAAAATCAGCTGGGATAGATAACTACTTACTGTTTTAGATGAAAGAATTCCGAACAAAGGGAACATCAATGCGGGCATAAAAGCCGTCACAGACAGGGGCAAAGCTTCGGAGAGCCAAAAAACAGCAACCACAAACAAAACAAATGCACATTCTGCTTCCTGAAACCAGAGAAAATAGAAACAACAATGAATATACACAAATGCATATACAATATACTGTTTCAACTAGTTAGTAACGATTGTACAAAAATAATAGAATTTCTACTTCCATACAAAGGAAGCCAGATGTATTATGTTGTGCTCCATGAACATACGCCTCCACTGTAACTTTTTATAAATCGGATTCATGTATTTATACACAAGTGCTCCTCTATGCACTTTTTGCTTTTATTTTAAATACAGTAAATAGTTTTATATTCAGGTAGATTGAGAGGATTGGTATTCCTTGTCAAACTATTTATGGTAAGTCACTGGTTTGTAGGCAAATATTGCAAATTGCTGGAAAATATGAATTTTCTTTTAATATAGGTAACAAGGCAGGTTGTACTCCATGCAATAAAACATAATGTGTGAGATGAACTTTAAAATAAATTCAAACACCCAGGCTAAAAGATACAACACCTGCATGTATTGTCTCTTTCACTTCTAACCACTATTTGGGTGTAGTGATGTCCCGAACGGTTCGCTGGCGAATAGTTCCTGGTGAACATAGCTTGTTCGCATTCGCCACGGATGGCGAACATATGCGATGTTCGGTCCGCCCCCTATTCATCATCATTGAGTAAACTTTGACCCTGTACCTCACAGTCAGCAGACACATTGCAGCCAATCAGCAGCAGACCCTCCCACCCAGACCCTCCCACCTCCTAGAGAGCATACAATTTAGATTAATTCTGAAGCTGCATTCTTTTTTTTTATTTTATTTTTTGTGTTTGTGTTTATTATACATTATCTTCCGTAGCCAGTAACCTGTGTTTATTATACATTATCATCCATAGCCAGTAACCTGTGTTTATTATACATTATCCCTCCCACAACCAGTAACCTGTGTTTATTATACATTATCCCCCCATAGCTAGTAACCTGTGTTTATTATACATTATCCTCCCCATAGCCAGTAACCTGTGTTTATTATACATTATCCCCCATAGCCAGTAACCTGTGTTTATTATACATTATCCTCCCATAGCCAGTAACCTGTGTTTATTATACATTATCCCTCCATAGCCTGGAACCTGTGTTTATTATACATTATTCCCCCCATAGCCAGTAACCTGTGTTTATTATACATTATCCCCCCCATAGCCAGTAACCTGTGTTTATTATACATTATCCCTCCCATAGCCAGTAACCTGTGTTTATTATACATTATCCCTCCCATAGCTAGTAACCTGTGTTTATTATACATTATCCCTCCATAGCCAGTAACCTGTGTTTTTTTATACATTATCCCCCCATAGCCAGTAACCTGTGTTTATTATACATTACCCCCCATAGCCAGTAACCTGTGTTTATTATACATTATCCCTCCCATAGCCAGTAACCTGTGTTTATTATACATTATCCCCCCATAGCCAGTAACCTGTGTTTATTATACATTATCCCTCGCATAGCCAGTAACCTGTGTTTATTATACATTATCCCCCCATAGCCAGTAACCTGTGTTTATTATACATTATCCACCATAGTCATTTATCGTTGGACCTAGGCAGCATGATGTCTTAGGCCGGCCCAGAGAGTGAGTGAGTGAGTGAGTGAATAATATAATATATATGTTCAGAAACATATTAGTAATATATGCAAATCGTGTTCATGCAAATAGGGTGAAAAGGTTTTAAAGAAAAACACACTTATTGCATCAAATTTACAAAGCCAAACTTTTAAAAGCTTTCCTCATTTCTTTCTCGGGATGAGGAATATATCGGTTGTAGACTGAGGATTTCCATCTGCCCAATCTTTTAATAATATGCACTGGAGTGTCAGTGTTGAAGGAGACCGAAGCTGCCCCTATTCTAAATGAAAGACCTGAGACATGGATACAACCTAATCTTAGGAGTAGTGTTCTGATGTAGAAGATGAATTTAGCCGTAGTCAGAGGGATTCAGTGAGAGTAGTGGTGAAATGTGTGTGGCATGACTGAGTGTGGGTAAGTAAGAGTCAAGTATTTTAACTGGGCACTAGTGGGCACTAGTTCTAGGTGGGATAAAGTGGTATAGCGGATGGATGAGTAGTTTGGTTCGTTTTAGAGGTTTGTAGAGAAAGTATATAGTGATCATGATTTTTAGCGATATCCAATATTTTAAGGTGGTCTCAAACAAACATAAAATGCTATATAAAATTTGTGGGAATATCGAATAGTCGTGTACAGTAAATCAGAGAGGGCTCGGAATATCGAACCATCGATCAGTAAGCTGGATGAAGTAGGGGGTCTATCTGTTTTATTAAATACGCGGTAATATGCTTTTAATGGGATAGGACGTTAGGAAAGGTGTGTGATTGGGATAAGTGGTTGTGGCTGTATTTACCTTATCCTGGGACCGACCTGGCTCCTAACTTGAGCCGCGCGTGGCTGGATCACTCCTGCCTCCATACGAGCCGCATGCGGCTTGATCACCTCTTCTGACTTAGCCACGTGTACTCAGGGCCGGATTAAGAGCCCAGTGGGCCTGGAGCTGACAATTATGATGGGCCTAATTACGGAATTGACCAAAAACACTAAAACAGTCATACCTCCCAAGCATCATGTATCTGATGGAGATGGTGCTGGAGGGAAACTCAAAGGATGCAGCAATAAGAAAACACATACTCTATGCTAATCTCTCTCTAATTTATGCGTTCATCTTATAAGTAAATCCATACCCCCTAACAGCAGTGTCCAGTGAAGCAGGAAATCAATGGGCGCGGTAAAAGGGTGTGCCACTGGCGCGAATCACGTGACTAGACCTGCCAAAAGGGGTGAACATGCCCAGAAAGGGGGCATGTTTGTCCAAAGAATTGGAAGGTCAGCCTGGCATGAATGCATGTCAGGCTGCCCGCCAATCCTGCAGGCTGTCCAACTAAGGGCATACTATGCAGGCAGCACACCTGAGCTTGACATAAATGTGTCTAATGATGCGCTCACTCCATGCTTTCTAAGGACTGTACTCTAGCACTCGCTGGTCCACTAGTCTCCTTACCTTCTTACTAGCAGGCAGAAGTTCCTGGTATATAGTCTGAGACAGAGAAAAGGTGAGTGTAGAATAAAGGGGACATGCCACAGTGTTAGAGAGACCAACGTCTGCATTACCTAAACTAATTTTATTGTCAGCCAGTCCACACAAGTTTTGTTCCCATACATCCCTCTCAAGCTTCCAAACATAAAGGGACACTATAGTCACCAGAACAACTACAGCTTATTGTATTTGTTCTGGTAAGTAGAATCATTCCATTCAAGCTTTTTGCAGTAAACACTGTCTTTTCAGAGAAAATAACTCCACTGGCCGCTCTTTAGATGACTGCTAGAGGTGCTTCCTGGGGCAGTACTGCCTAGTGTGCAGCACTGCCATTCAGTGTCTCCACCCTCTGCATGCAGACACTGAACTTTCCTCATAGAGATGCATTGATTCAATTTATCTTTATAAGGAGATGCTGATTGGCCAGGGCTATGTTGGACTTGTGCTAGCTCTGCCCCGATCTGCCTAGTTGACAGCCTCAGCCAATCCTATGGGGAAGTATTGTAATTTGCTCAGACCACCACTTCTGATGATGTCAGCAGACAGTCTGTTCACAGGCAGAGACAGCAGCTGCAGACTTGAATACAAGTAATATTTTATTATATTTAGGGAGGCAAGAAGAGGCCAGGGTGGTGGTTTTAACATAATAGGGTCAGAAATACATGATTGTGTTCCTGACCCTATAGTGCTCCTTTAAGCAAGAGTATGTGAAGAGTAGTTAAGGTTGCCACCTTTCTTGGAAAAATATACCAGCCTTAATCATTTGTATAATTAATTAGTTAAGCGTGACATCACATGATGTAAATCACAAGGAGTGACATCAGAGAAAATTCTGTAAATTCACCAACAAACTACTCACAGTTTGATTCTGCTGTATAGATGGATTGCTCCCAGTGTCTCCCTGTCTCTCAGTGTCTCAGTCTCGCAAGTCACCCAGTGTCTGTGTCCCTATGTATCACAGTGTCAGTGTCCCCATGTCGCCCAGTTCCCTAGTTTCCCAGTGTCTGTGTCCCCATTTCTCCCAATGTCTCAGTGTGTCCCCATGTCACTAGGATACTGGGGACACAGTGAGACTCGGGGACACTGAGAGACCCGGGGACACTAGAGACATGGGGACGGGGACACTAGAGACATGGGGACACTGAGAGAACCGGAGAAACTGGGAGACATGGGGACACTGGGAGACAGGGGGACACGGAGAAATTTAGGGAAACTGGGAGAAATGGGGACACTGACACTAGGGACACAGACACTGGTAGACATGGGGACACTGAAACATTTGGGGACACTAAGACACTAGGCACACCGAGACATGGAAACACAGACACTGGGAGACTAGGGGACACTGGCTGGGAGACAGACACTTGGGGACACTGGGAGACATGGGGACAGTTGGGACATAGACATGGGGACACTGGGACATATAGGGACACTGGGAGACATGGGGACACTAGGCACACTGAGACACTAGGAACACAGACACTGGGAGACATGGGGACACTGAAACATTTGGGGACACTAAGACACTAGGGACACAGAGATATGGGAACACAGACACTGGGAGACTAGGGGACACTGGGAGACTAGGGAACACTGGGGACACTGGCTGGGAGACAGGCACTTGGGGACACTGGGAGACATGGGGACACTGGGACATATAGGGACATTGGAAGACATGGGGACACTAGGCACACTGAGACACTAGGAACACAGACACTGGGAGACATGGGGACACTGAAACATTTGGGGACACTAAGACACTAGGGACACAGAGACATGGGAACACAGGCACTGGGAGACTAGGGGACACTGGCTGGGAGACAGACACTTGGGGACAGTTGTGGACATAGACATGAGGACACTGGGACATATAGGGACACATGGGGTCACTAGGTACACTGAGAGACATGGGACACAGACACTGGGAGACTTGGGGACACACACTAGGGACACTGGCTGGAGGACATGGGGACACTGGGAGACATGGGGACATAGTGTCTCTGTGTCCCAATGTCTCAGTGTCTCCCAATGTCCCTATGTCTTACAGCATCCCCATGTGTCTCAGCATCCCCATGTGTCCCAGTGTCCCCTAGTGTCTCAGTGTCCCCATGTTTTCCAGTGTCCCCAAGTGTCTGTGTTCCCAGGTCTCCCAGTGTCTGTGTCCTAGTGTCTCAGTGTCCTCTTGTGTCTGTGTCACCATGTGTCCCCATATGTCCCCTAGTGTCTCAGTGTCCCTAGTGTCAGTGTCCCCCTGTTTTCCAGTGTCCCCAAGTGTCTCAGTGTTCCCAGGTCTGACAGTGTGTGTGTCCCCGTGTCCCCTAGTGTCTCAGTGTCCCCACATGTCCCCTAGTGTCTCAGTGTCCCCATGTGTCCCTGCTGCCTTTCCCCCCATCAGTCACTTACCTGAGCTGCAGAGCTGCTGTCTGGACTGTGCTGTGTTGCTGCTCCCCCACGGATCAATGAGTAGTAGAGAGAGGCAGGGATATGCTGTAACTTCCTATCACTGCCTCTCTCCACACACAGTGACCCCTACTGGCCGGTGCTGGTATTGCAGAGTAATCTATTTATTTTCTAATTTACTCTGAGAAAAATACATGCATTTGTATTGCTGGTATTACTGCAATACCGGCACAGCCAGGCAACCTCAAATACTGGCTGTGCCAGTAAAATACCAGTCAGGTGGCAAACCTAAGAGTAGTGTGTAAAAAAAAAAAAAATGTTTTTTTTTTAAATGGGCCTATTCCATGGGCCTGGGCCTGGAGCTGCAGCTCCATCAGCCCCTATGTTAATCCGGCCCTGCGTGTACTGACCGCAGTGATCGGTCACATGGCCCACCTGGCACTAGGAGCACGGCTCGAGTCACGAGCTCGCTCTTAAAGGGACAGTGGGAGCCAAAAGTTGATTCAGGCTCCCATTGGCCCACGTCATTCCAGCACCCCCACACACGAACATTTTGGGGGCGTAGGCATGACGTGGGCCAATCAAATGTTAAAGGATATTTAAACTTCCCTAGCCCTATCCACTTTGTCCAATCGTGGTTTCTGTGTCAGTACCCTTTAGTGCGTCTATTTTGTTTATTTTGGTATTGACCATGGCTTTGTTCTTGACTCTGAATTTATCTTTAACCCTTTCCTGTCTTGTTTGCCCGTGTGACTGATTACCATCTACCTGACCGCTATTAAGCATGTCGGGTCGGTCAAGTAGGAGCAACATTGCTGGGTCATCCCCTTCTGGGGTGAAATTCGCTTATTGATAGCTGCTTAAAGTGAGATATTGAGGGAGCTCACACGAAGTGCATCTTTTCTCCATGACAGCTAGACCCCGCCCCCCCAAAAGCTGCATTCTTAGTGAGAGGAGGGACATTGTAGCTGCTGCTGATTTAATAGGGAAATCGATAGCTAGGCTAGTGTATTCAGTGTCCACTACAGTCCTGAAGGACTCATCTGATCTCTGCTGTAAGGACAGCATCCCAAAAAGCCCTTTTTAGGGCTAGAACATCAGTCTGCTTTTTTTTTTCCTGTGTAATCTAATTGCAGTTGCCTGCCTGCCAGCGTGTGTGTCAGGCTCACAGTGTATACTGTACCCACTTGCCCAGTGCCACCACTCATATCTGGTGTCACAATAGCTTGCATTTAAAAAAAACAAACACTTTTTTGACTGTAATATAATAGCAGTCAGTTTCCTTCACACGTGTGCTTTTCAGGGCCTGCCAGGGCACAGTGTCACACCAGTGCAACTCATATCTGGTGTAACAGTAGTGTACATTAAAAAAAAAAACTAGAAATTTGACTGTGAAATAATAGCAGTCAGTTTCATTCACACGTGTGCGTTTCAGGGCCTGCCAGGGCACAGTGTCACACCAGTGCAACTCATATCTGGTGTAACAGTAGTGTACATTTAAAAAAAAAATACAGGGGGCTTGTTGTCACCTTTCGGGGACCCTTGGTGTTGTACGTGGCTGGGTGGAGGAAGAGACCTTCAATGACATCAGTGAGAACAAGGAACGGGACATGGCTAGCTTGGTATCCAACCTTGTGCAAATGGACTGTTTGCGGTTGTTTGTGGTGCATTAAACGGGGAGTTTGGTCTGTCACTGTGAAGCGGGCGTAACCCTTACACTACCTGATCGATACAACATCATACCTGATGTTTTAAAGCACGTTATTCCAAACAATTTAAGAATGTTAGGTGATTTATGCCCTTTACGGATGAAAACCAGACTCTGCATCAACTATGTAATTTTCCATGGGAGTTTTGCCATGGATCCCCTCTGGCATGCCACAGTCCAGGTGTTAGTCCCCTTGAAACAACTTTTCCATCACTATTGTGGCCAGAAAGAGTCCCTGTGGGTTTTAAAATTTGCCTGCCTATTGAAGTCTATGGCGGTTCGCCCGATTCGCCCGTTCGCGAACATTTGCGGAAGTTCGCGTTCACCGTTCGCGAACGGAAAATTTTATTTTTGCGACATCACTATTTGGGTGGAATAAAACACCATGCAGGTAATTGTTGTTTAGTTTAAACCTTGTATTGTTTAGTTTTCTAAAGCAAAATATTCACAACTTAATTTTGCCCAATTTACTTGCCCTTTGATCTAGTCACAGTATGTGTAAGGTACCCAAGGTACCCAAACACACAGACTATAATCTACAACAGAGTATCTAAATTACCATATTACCGGACCTTAGAATGGCTGGGCTTAACATAAGCGTAGTAAGAGAGATAGCAGAGGCCAAAGGTAGGAGAAAAAAGAGTAACTTTAGACTAGTGAAATAATTGGAACACAGAAAATAGAATAAACGGTAAATAAGGCATGGTCAGTAACAGGAGATCAAAGTTTACACAAAAGAACTACGGGGCTAAACAAGAACCACAACAGGGCAATTTGGAAGAAAAAGGACAGGGTTTAAGTAATAGTGGCCTTAATGTAATAGGATCATGTCATATCAGAACGCCAGAAGACGCAATTACTGAATTAATTTTTTTTATGATTTAATTAGTGTCCATTGAATTGGTGCAGTGAGGCACGCCATTTGGATGTAGGTGCGAACTAGTATAAACAGACATGCACAAGCAGCATGGGGCTTCCAACTCGATATCAGAGTGGAGAGAGGGAATGCCAGAGCAGGTAAGTATGACAGTTGTTTTTATTACTCCAGATAAATATCTGCTTTTCTTGGACATGGCTAAAATCTTCACGAATGCATCTCTGCATGGTTACTGGAAATGACAGCCCCCTCCTTCCTAATACAATACATCATAGAGCACCTTTTATAGATCAGAATTCGAAGTTTCATTCTGGAAGCCAGGGATTGCACAGGGATGGGATGATGCATTTTGCAAAAGCAACCTTCAATGCCTTGTATAGTACAGATGGTTGATGTAACTGCACTTACTGTATCTGAGCAGTATATCCACATACAGACATCATTTTTACATTCTGGTGGAATTTTTAGAATTTTTAGATAGATACAATCCTAGAATTATTTTTTTTATTTTACTATTTGCATTAGTGCCTTTTATTATTATTATTATTATTATTTTATTATTTATATAGCGCCATCTGATTCCTTAGCGCTGTACAATGGGTGGACTAACAGACATGAATTGTAACCAGACAACTGGATGTACAGGAACAGAGAGGTGGAGGGCCCTGCACAATGAGCTTACATTCTAGAGGGAGTGGGGTATAGTGACACAAAGGGTAAAAGTAGGGGTACGAAGTAGGTTGTTAGAAAAGTATTAATTGAGGGCTTAGTAGGTCATTTTTGACAGTTGCAGGAGAGGAGTCATGGGGGTGGGGGAGAAAAAACTGCTTACAGTTTAATTAATATGCTTTCTTGAAGAAGTGAGTTTTCAATGATTTTTTTCAAGGAGTGGAGACTGTGAAAGTCTTACGGAGAAGGGAAGGGAGTTCCACAGAAGAGGTGCAGCCCTGGAAAAGTCTTGGAGGTGAGCATTAGAGGTGGGAGTACGGACAGAGGACAGACGTAGGATAGAGTATCCAGTCTCTAAGTTTGTTTGTTTGTTTATGCCTGTCAGTTGTTCTGTAAGTGATGAATAAACTATAAATATACAATGTCTTTATCTTCATAATTTCTTTTTTTTTTTTTTTTAGGAATTACTAAAAAGAAATAAACACTAAAAATCACTTTTTTTCCAATGTTTATGAGCACGCAAAATACAACATGATTATAAAAATGTTATGTTATTTCTCTTATTAACTAATATATCTTGCTAGTGAGGGTGAAGATTTATCCCATGAAGACTGTTTGCAGACCACAATTACACAATCTGGTGTGTGAGAGGTGAGGGAACATGTTGTGAAGTATGTTTATATGTTTCTACATAAGTAGATTACACTCTATTCAACCACTGTTTAACATTTTCTTTAATCAACAGCTTTCACAAAACAGTACTGATATGTGAATTGTACTCTAAACTAAGAATTCTAGAGAATTAAAAATTGATTTTAAGTGTACTTTACATTTTTTTAGCAAAATAATTAAACTGAAAATATAGCTAACTTTTTTCGAATTTTACATATCTAACTATTTAAAATTCTTGTTGAATGAAAAAGTCAGACAAGATATATGGAAGAAATATGCAAAGATGGTACATGTAATTTCAGATACATTTTACAGTTTGAGGGTCTGATTGATAACCACGATCGCCAAGATTATATCTGGCTTTACAAGAGACAGCTTATAAAACCTGATACATTGATGAAATAAATTCAGGATTCCTATGAATATGAACACTTTTTTTATGCACATTTTTCTCCATGAATTTTTGGATCATTCTGCAAGAACACACTAAAAATTACTGACGTAAAGAATATTAAATGCATTGAAAAGCAAAAGTGTGTTAATTAGTGCAATATAACTAAATCCACTGCTGTCCATGACTTCTTTATCTCTCGTTCAATAGATTTACTAGCCTTAACAGAAACCTGGCTCTCCCCCTCTGACACTGCCACCCCTGCATCTTTGTCATTCGGTGGTCTCCAACTTACCCACAACCCAAGAAACTCTGAATGTAAAGGTGGTGGTGTTGGGTTTCTCCTCTCCCCTCACTGCTCTTTTAAACCTCTTCCCACCCCCCCTTCCCTCTCTTTCCCGTCATTTGAAATACACTCAATTCGCCTTTTCAAACCCTTCTCCGCTAACATTGCTGTTATTTACCGTCCCCCTGGTTCCCCTCTTCTCTTCCTTGACCACTTTGCTGCCTGGCTACCCTATTTCCTCTCTTCTAACATTCCATCCCTAATTCTCGGGGACTTCAATATTCCTATAAACCCACCTTTGACCTCTGCAGCCACTAAACTACTTTCAATGACTTCCTCCCTCGGGCTATCACAGTGGGCAAATTCTCCCACCCATGTAGCTGGCAATACCCTTGACCTAATCTTCACTTATGCATGTACAGTAACTAATATCTGCAACACTCCATATCCACTCTCTGATCACCACCTCTTATCATTTGCTCTTGCATACCCCCTCATCCAACAACCTCAGCCTAACCCCCCTCAACTCAGGAGGGACCTTAATTCTCTGGATCTCCAACAGTTGTCAGCTGACATTGATTCACAACTGCTGTCCATCCCTTCCCTCTCCTGTCCTTCACTGGCCATCTCCATATATAACTCTACTCTTACATCTGCCTTGAACACTGCAGAACCACTCCAAACAAGCACCTCAAGGAGGACCCGCCCCCAACCATGGCATACTAAATCAACGCGCTACCTGCAAAGATGCTCCCGTTGTGCTGAACGCTCCTGGAGGAAGTCTCGTACCCAATCAGACTTTCTCCATTATAGATTCATATTGTGTTCATACAGTGCAGCCCTTGCCCTTGCCAAACAGTCCTATTTTTCCTCTCTCATTAGTTCATGTTCCCGCAACCCCAGGCGTCTCTTTGACACCTTTAATTCTCTTCTTCGCCCTGCTGTGGCCACCCCCAAAACTAACCTTACTTCTGATAACTTTGCATGTTACTTCACTGACAAGATTGAACAGCTAAGGAAAGAATTCTCCCCTCCTTGCCTTTCTGTTTCTCAATCACACATAGATCATGCCTTTCCTACCCTTCAGACATTCTCCCCAGCTACTGACCAAGAGGTGGCTGCTCTTCTTTGCTCCTCTCGCCCCACCACTTGCCCGCTCGATCCTGTCCCATCTCACCTTATCAGATCTCTCTCCACTTGTCTCGTGCCTTCTCTAACACACATCTTCAACTGCTCGCTCTCTTCTGGCATCGTCCCTGCTGACCTTAAACATGCCACTGTAGTACCTATACTAAAAAAAACATCCCTCGACTCATCCACCCTCTCTAACTACGTCCCATATCCCTGCTCCCTTTTTCCTCAAAAATATTAAACTTTGACCTTGTCTTTACCCGTGTGTCTCATTTCCTCAATTCCAACTCTCTCCTTGACCCCCTTCAATCTGGCTTCCGCCCTCTCCACTCTACAGAGACTGCCCTTATCAAAGTCACTAACGACCTAATCGCAGCTAAATCCAAAGGCCACTACTCAATACTAATTCTTCTTGACCTCTCAGCGGCCTTTGACACCTTTGATCATGCTCTCCTTCTTCAAACTCTTCAATCGCTTGGTCTCTGTGACTCTGTCCTCTCGTGGTTTTCCTCTTATCTCTCTCAACGCTCATTCAGTGTCTCCTTTTCTAATGATACCTCCTCCCCTCGCCCTGTCTCGGTTGGAGTCCCCCAAGGCTCCGTCCTTGGTCCCCTTCTATTTTCTCTTTATACTGCCTCTCTTGGCAAACTTATTACCTCTTTTGGATTCCACTACCACCTGTACGCTGATGACACCCAGCTATATCTCACCTCCCCGGACCTCTCCCCTGCCATCCTGCAACGTGTCACTGCTTGCCTTTCTTCCATCTCTGACTGAATGTCCTCCCGCTTTCTGAAACTCAATCTCTCAAAAACTGAGCTCCTTGTCTTTCCTCCTCCTAATACTGATCCTCCTCTTTCACTCTCCCTTCAAGTTTGTGGTACCAACATCAGTCCATCTTTGCAAGCACGCTGTCTTGGCGTCATACTTGACTCTGGTCTCACCTTTGAGCCTCACATCCAGCATGTTGCCAAATCCTGTAGATTCCATCTTAAAAACATAGCCCGCATCCGCCCCTTTCTTGCACCAGATACTACCAAGGAGCTTGTCCATGCTCTGGTAATTTCCCGCATGGATTACTGTAACCCTCTCCTGATTGGTCTTCCCAAAAGCCGTACTGCACCCCTACAGTCCGTAATGAACGCTGCTGCTAGACTGATTTTCCTCTCTAGTCGTTTCTCTCACACCTCACCCCTCTGCCAGTCCTTACATTGGCTTCCTGTATGCTATAGGAGTCAATTCAAGGTACTAACTCACACCTATAAAGAAATGAACAACTCTAGCCCCTCTTATATCTCCTCACAGATCCATAGGTATGTCCCTTCTCGGTCTCTCCGCTCTGCCCATGACCACCTCCTGTCCGTTGTCCGCACTCGTACGGCCAACTCGCGCTTGCAGGACTTCTCGCGGGCGGCTCCCTTCCTATGGAATAGCCTTCCTACGGCCATCAGACTCTCCCCTAGTCTTGCATCTTTTAAGAAGTGCCTTAAAACCCATCTCTTTAGGAAAGCATATGGCCTCCAAGACTAACCCTTACCTCACATACCTGTCTCTTGCCCTCTCCTAAAGGGCAGTCCACCTTATTTGATTGCAAATTCCTGTCCTAATGTGTTTTACACCCACCTCCTATAGAATGTAAGCTCGATCGAGCAGGGTCCTCTTCAACCTATTGTTCCTGTAAGTTTATTTGTAATTGTCCTATTTATAGTTAAATCCCTTCTCATAATATTGTAAAGCGCTACGGAATCTGTTGGCGCTATATAAATTGCAATAATAATAATAATAATAATAGTGCTACTAGCCAATTGCCAGTGCTAGAGTAAAAATACTGTGCGATAGACTTGTGCAGAATTTGGTTAGACGTAACAATTTTTTTTAATTAAATTTCGTTCGGGACCTCTGACACTCATTTATTTGAAGATATGTCTCGACTCAATATCATCCATGAAAAATATTAAGGAAAGAGATTCAGATGAACAAAAAAGGTAACTAAAATTGGCCAATGGGCAGTGTACTGCAAAATATATACATATTACAATACACAGATAGGCATAAACTCCCACCATTTAGTTTACAGATCAAGTGAGACAAAATAACCAATAGAGTGGAAAAAAGAAGCAGTAAAAAAATAAAAAGTTTAAAATTTAATGTGAACAAATTGTAATTAAATATATATATATATATATATATATATATATATTTATACAACTACTCTTTTTTTCTCTCTATTAGTCACTTCTTACTTGATCTGTGAATAAAGTCAACATTTAGTGGCTGTCCTCTGGCCATCATTCATCTCTTTGTTTTGGTGCCACAGGCAGAGCTCCAGATGCCGAATCAAACGAACACGTTCGGCCATCACACTAGTTATTTTGCAGTGGAGATACAGAATTTGAACATCCAGTCATTTTAGCCAACACCAAATGACTTTGACCAAAGTCTGTTGTATAAATAATGGAATCTTGGTATAAGTAACAGAAAATAAAGGGAGAACAGCTGTACAACACAGCATATCACATAGGAGAAAATGCTCAGTCATCATGATATGTTATTTTTTTCCCAGTTAAAGTTTTATAAAATTTTTACATTAGCACAATACAGATAACAAGAACAGAATCTGATGAGAATATTGAATAATTTCAAAAGAAGAACAGCAAAGCAGTGTGAAAAGAAGTAAAAAATCCAAGCATTACAATGAAAGTATTTTGCATTTTTGTCAAAGGACATGGGGAGAAGAGGAAAGATCACATCAGATTTCCATACATATCTGCAGGAGGGAGAAAGGGAGCAGAGTTCGGTATTAAAATTAAACCTTTTTTGGCTTAGTAGAGTAGGTCTTAATACAGTGGCCATCTGGACCAGACGTGGAGTCCTAAGATATTATTCCAATCCCTGAATTTACCTAGTTTCCTAATGTTAATGAGAGAGGATCATGAATTTCTTGAGGCTACATGAACTTCTCTTACTTAGGCATTTATTTAATATTATTGGATAAGCTTTTTAAACAATCTAATATTTAAGGATAATATTTTAAATTATTTTATCGAAATATTAATATATAAAAAAATGCATCATATACAAAAAAGCAAATATATCAGAAATATAAAATTATTTAATATACATTTACATAATATATCATTTTAATAGTTTATCCAAAAAATATAAAATTATTTTAAAAGCTTGTTTACAAATACTAAATTGAGGCCTTAATTGTATCTGTACAGTTGCATATATTTGCAGAATAATGTGTGAATATAATGTTGGTGTTATTAATATTATTATTATTATTATTATTATTATGTTGTTTTTTTTAATTTATTTTTTAATTAAGTAGAAAGCCCTTATACAACGGGGTAATTGTATACATTCGTATAGACACAATATTGTATGATGCAAAAACAGAACATTTATCAGGAACATCACTTAGAAGTAGCAAATTAAAATAGTTAGTGATTCATGTAATGTGACAAATTTCTAACAGTTACACGGCCTTTTCACAGAACGCTGCATTTAAAATCATCTGAGAACACATTTTAATGTACAAAAGCTCTGCCAAGATCATCTAATTCCTCATTGGAATGAACTGACATTTGCGAAATCCCGAATGTTGATAAACGATGCTTCCATGCATTGTTAATATTGAGTTACATTAAAAGTAAACTATATAATATAATGTCAAAGGAGCAAATAAAATTAACATTACAATTTAATTCTATATTATTTCAAAAGGAGGTTCTTGACATTTTCACCTAATATCTTTTATTATTAATATCATTAATTAATCATGAGAATATAGGTGAGTAGGAAACAAAGGGTAAAAAAATTATATATTTATGTTGTAATAATTATATCGTCATTAGCGCGTTAAAAAAATAACTGTGGTGTTGCAGGTATTTATATATTTTCTTTGGATTTCAAAACTCTCTAGCAGATCTTTTTGATAAATTATCTATTTTATTTGCACTCAAGAGACAAGATCATTGTTGTTTTGTGTTCAGTTCGAGGGTCCACCATCAGATAGGCAAAGGTTTTGATGTAAAGCCATGATTTAATACTTTAAATTATTTTGTATTTTTGGATAAACTTTTAAAATTATTTGTTCAACATATTAAAATATTAAAAATATATTATGTATAAAAAAATATATCAATAGATAAAAAATATATAAAAATATAAACATATTCTTCAAAATATTAAATTTTTTTAAGTGTTTCTAAAAAAATATTAAATTGTTTGCAAAGCTTATCCAAAAATATTAAATCAAGGCCAGAGTTACAGATTGGAGCGAGCATATATTAAACTTTGACCAGACCTTTCCTCGCCTTTTGCCTTGGAGTTTCCTTTGTCTGCTACCAGCACACTCCGGGTTTATATACCACTGTTTATGTGTCGGGTGTTCAGAATTAATAATTGTCTCAACAAAAGAAATCCATATTTGTTTTAAATCAAACAAAATATACAACTTTTAAAAAAGGGTTTGCCGCTAAAATGTATGATTTGAACCCAGAATAAGTATACTGCTTTACAATGCTATCAGAACAAACCTCATGATCTTTCCTTTTCTTAGATAAACCAGTGATTCCTGATAGTGAAGTTGAGGATTTTTTTATCTCCCTTTATATTGATTTTGTTCACATGTTCTTAATCATGCATTCATAATAAATATTGTTTACACCATAAAGCAATAAGATGCAAATGAGGTTCCAAGACAGGTGTTTCTGTTAAACTAATAACAATGTTTAAGAATGCAATCGGGGCAATTATAGCATTTTTAATATTAGAAGTCACAGTTACTTGAAGACAGGGGGCTCAGCTTACAGTGGGATGTTATAGGTACCCCAAAACAATACAGCACTCAAATTGCTTTGAGGGATATTGACGTCAAAGACAAATGTGAGTTTCAACATCTCTATTGATGAGGAAGTAACGTTATCATATCCTACCAACTATGAAAACTGATTGTGTTTTTTTTTTTTTAATTATTATTATTTGAAATAATAGCATTCCATTAAACGTGTAATTAACAGCGCCCTGAATTCATACATGACTCATTGCAGTCGTTAACTTTCATAACTGGCAACTGTGGAGAACTGACAAGGATATTAGGAAATTTTGATCAAAATAGCCAAGAACAAAATATAGAACATTTGGAGAATGTTTCCCATTTAGCTAATTTGGCAAGGTTACATTTGCTTTGTCTTCATTTTTCGGTGAAGAAAAATGAATGTGAATGAGCTGTGTTATGCTTCTTAGGTCATTTCAGGCAATGAATCTACTATGTAACTAAATACAGATAATATTGATGCATTCTGTCTCTCCAAATACTCGTACAGGTTCTGTATCACCCAGGTCATTGAGACATTAGTACTAATCCACCACTTCACTGAACTGTATATTGTCTGAATTGATCAGGAAATTGCTCATTTGCTAAATCGCTAATCTCAGAGTAGGAAAAATAAGTGAATTGGGGAATCTGTCCATATCAACTATTTTGAACTATTATTTGGTCTTCCCCCAGTGAATTTATGACAAGTGTGGGTTTAGTGAATAATCTTGTATAATATTAAAGCATAGCCTCCAATACTTGTATAAAATTCTACAAAGCCTATTTTACCAGAGCAGGGATGACAAAAATGTAGATCCCAAGACGAAAGATTCCATGATCATTAACAAGTCTTTCGAAGGCCAAAGCATCATGGCAGTTGTCATTTTACAACATTCAGGGATCTAACTTGTAGTCACCCCTGCACCCGAAACGTAGTAAGATAACTATGGAAACTAACACACCCAAAATAGCTGGACTGGAAAATTAGCAGAGTTAGATAGCTTTTCCAGTTTCACTTAAAATTTACAAATCCCTTGGGAATTCTCTACAATTGCAAGTCGAGTGAATAAACACCCAGGTAAAAGTGTGTTTAAAGAAAATATTGCTACTGATTCAGCAACATCATTCCTGATTGTATCATAAATAATACAACCTGATTCTGAATTTGTTTAAACAGATAGAAGAAGTACTTACTTTTGTTTGAATGACTAGAGGAACAGGCAGCAAACACAGCGGGGTTAAAACAATCAATATCAGCCTTCGGTACATCCATAGGTACATCCACAAGTTACTAAGAATCCGCATTGTAACGAAGAGCGGACTCTGTTTACCTGTAAGAAAGGAAAAAAAAAGTGGATGAGACTTAAATAGTCAAACCTGATTAATGTTTCTCTAAGTAATCACTTATAACCACCATCACTCTATTTTTTCTTTATTTTTTTCTTTAAGAAAGCCTGGTTAAAGATAACATTTTATTGTTTTACTGGCTTCAGTATTGATCAACTGAGAAGTTTCAAATAATACATGACCGTGAATTCTTGGCTTGGCATTCGTTAACTAGATGTTATATTGTCAATTCTTTTTTAACCCACTGTACGTCTCCTTGCAGAATCATTAAACTTTGTCCCATGCTACTGGTTGCTGTCAGACTTTGACTCTTCCTTACTGTGCAAAGTCTGATTTGTGCTTGCAGTGCAAAATGACAACACTTCCTGTCAGCCGTATCATATCTCTTTCTTTTTTTCTTTCTTTTCTTTTCTTTCCTTTTCTTTTCTTTTCTTTTTTTCTTCTTAAATTAGTTTTATTTGGATTGTACTAAATGGGGTACATTTTAAGGGGTTTAAATCCATAGATATTGACATATGCTGAGCATGGGTGCATGAAACAAACAATATAATCAAGCACTTGTAAATCGAAAAAGTAACTCAGTAGAAATAAAATATGTAGACACAAATGAATGTAGCAAGCAGGGTCAGTCTATTAGTCTACTTTGACTGGACTCAATTGTGTGACTGTGTTCAGGGATGTGTGCCAGGCTTTGTGCCTCTGAGTCTGGTTTATCACCTTTGTACAGTGCTTCCAGATGCAGTGGATGGTGCTGGCACTCCAGCTGATATGCGATTTGTGGTCTTCCCAGTCGATGCTGACGCTTCCTCTTGTGGGATGGCTGGTAGGCCCAGTCTCTGTAAGAAGAGTTCTGGGTCCTCAGCTGAAGTGAGAGTAAGAAACCCATCTCCAAGCACAGCTTGAAGGTATCCCTCCACTCCCCAGTGGTATTTCAGAGAGTAGTCCTGCAGCCTACTCACCACTGGATCCAGTATCCTCTCCTCTGCTAGGACCATAAAGGGATGTCTTCATAAATTGCCAGAGTGGTACCCTCAAATCATATGGTTCCAAAAACTCTAGATCGGTTCATTATCGCGGCTCTCAGCGATATATCTACGGTGGTTGCGATCGTGTCTCTTGGGGCTTCACTGGGTGCTGCAGGGGATTTTCATTCTCGGAATGCGGAGGTTATTTGTGGGGGGATCTGTACACCCCTTAACTGAGGTGAGTCCATCAATTGGGCTCTTGGCTTCTCGGATTCGATTTTCTCTGGTAGCCTGGTATCGAAGACTTGTATACTGCACCAGGTCCTGGAGAGGTAGAAGGCTCCTCTCCCTCCTTAGAGTCTTCTGAAGCTTGCGGGTCGCTGTGGGCCTCAGGCGCCATCTTGGTGTGTTACCGTGGAGTAGGCCTCTTGAAGGAGAGTCTTATGTCTTGCAATTTGGGCACTTCAGGGCAATGATTCTTCCTGTTTTTGCACCCCATCATGTTTCCTGGGGGGTGTAGGGGATGCCTTGCTTGGTTGACTCATAGGTGTGCAGTTTTTGTCACTGTTTCATGGGCCTCAACAGAGTCCCATGGAAAGACGTCTCGTCTTCTCTCGCTCTTTCGTTATTCTCCCAATGCATTTCTGAACTTCCCGTAAACTGTATCATGCCCGCGATAATAGTAGGCATGCCAATTGTTCTCATGAGTCCCAACTAATCAACTACATCCAACACAAAATTTTATTTTTTTGAGATTTTTTTAATTTTTCCTCAAATCCAGCAGGGGAATGTTCACAAGGCTGGATGTAACAGTTTTTTGTATTTTTTTAACTTAATATTTCTGCAGTTCTGGCTCGGTGGGAATTATCGTAGGAGGTAATAGTTGGTAATGTTCATGTTTCACAAACAAAATATAGAAAACTGCTGAATTTTCTATGTTTCCTACACCAGACGTAATTTAGATGTATTTTTTTGAGAACTCTAAATGGATGTGAAACGTGTTTTATTTTTTCTCTCTTTTTATTTTGTTAATCCCTGCTGCTAATAGATTTTAGGCTATGGCCCAACAGACAGATATACATTTAATAACAACTCCGTTAAACAAGGTTACAATTGCCAAAATAAAAGAATAAAAGAAAATAGAATCCCATAATTTGAGTGCTGATAAAATGAAACAAGGTACACTTGAGTTTAATAAACCATTAAACGCTACAATAGTAGAGTATGTATAATAGTTTTTTTTTGCTTGTGCTCAATAGTGTCACATCTAACATTAGGAACTTCCAACCACCAGATTTAAATGTAGATTTTTTTTTCTTACTATTTACAAAAGACGAGACATGGGCAGTCAAGCATGCATGTGAAACTATGCATAATCTAGTTGTATTACATTTATATTAAAATAATATTAACAATTTATTAATAATTGATTTTTTTCCTGCTGATGAGGCTGGTAATGTCTTCATGAATTATTTGTTTCACTAGGTTCTAACCAACGTGAGGTTTGTCTCCAGTTTGTTGGGTGTAGGCAGTCAGGTGACTTTAACATCTTCCAACCCTTTCTCTCACTGGTGGTCCGAAGCAAATCATGTGTTAATTTCTGAGTCAATCATGAATTAAGCTTGTCATACATCTGGCTCATTAGTTGAGTGCTGTACCATGAGGTAGCATAGATACCTCAGGTGCACACATGAAGGTGTATACAGAGCATGTGTATTATTATGCCATATAGATCCAGGTTGGTCATGAGAGGTCTTCTGTGTGAGAATGTCCACCTATGACTTATAGAGTGACATAGCACATGAAACAAAATCATTAAAAAGGTAGCTACTCAGCACTAGCCACTGAGGCCTTTTGGAAAGATTATTGGAAAGTTATTTACGAAGATGGTAGTAAGGTTTTTACATGTAATGTAAGCAAAGACAGACTTTTTAAATACGCATGCATGGTTTAGTACAGTGATGTAGAGGTTTGTCTTGTAGGACTAAATGTCACTCCATGTGATAATCTCGTAGGATTAAGTGTCATGTTCTGAGATCAGTTTCTTGGAATCTTTATCCAGCTAATCACTGTCTTACGCAAGAAAACTTGGCTGATCATATCAAAAGGGATTGCCATTATTGCACCAAAATATAGATTGTTTTGGCTCACTGACCTTAGTCAAATAATATTGGAATTTAGTGGAACTATAAGTGGCAATGTCCCTGGCAAGTACGTGTTGTATTAAGCCACATACATTCTTCTTTGTACATTATGTTTTTTGTTTAAAACATAAATCAATACAGCAGGAGAGAAATCTCCTGGACAGGTAACACACAGAACACCTGTGCAGACAGACAAACAGTAATAGTGATGGATACAAGTCTGGAAATTGCAGGTCATTTTCCTTGTTTAAAAAATTGAAAACATTCCCTATTCATAATCAATTAAATACACAACATATCTGTCAACCAGTGTATTAAAAGTGACGCAGTTATGAAAAACAACAAAGCAAGGTTTACCCCATCCTGTTATTGGAGTGTTAATCCAATACTCAAGAAATTAGAGCTCCAACATCCTCGTATGTTGTTCATGGGGTGCAAAATTATAAATGCTTTAAAAAACAAAACAAAACAGAAACAGATAATCTGTTGCACTCTAATAACAACAAATTCTCAGGGGAAAAAAAACCCCACAAAAACTAGATTTTTTTTTATTAATGAAAAATAATAATACAAAAATCAAGATAAAAAAACGTGAATTTGTTCTTCTTGGAAGCAAGAGATTAATAGTTTATTGTTTGTGTCAGGATCCTATCCTGACAATTCAAAATATGTTTCATTTCTTCTGTTTCATTCTTATTTACAGTTCAAGTTTTCACCACTAGTGGCCTCCCTAGCCACTAGTCACCTCAGCCTCTCTCACCTGCATGGCATGTTTTATATCTGCTATAAAAGGCCACACTTGACACAACCAAGATGCCTTTACATTGAGAGAAGTTGTGTTCTGAACCTGACATGTCTTCCTAAAGAAAACCTTCAACCATCCTGATTTATTCCAACCCAATCTCCAATACGCACCTGCTTTCTTTCTTTACTGGACTTTGCTTTCATATTGATTTCCACCCAACCTGCCAGAATATTACAGACATTCTTATTATTTGCAAGTATCTCAAAGATCCTGAAACTGCAGTTCTGATTTCAAACCAAAGAGGCTGATCACCTCAATTGCTGCTTTAACCTGTTTTACTTTATCCTCTATGTTCCTGTTTAGTTTGATCTAATTGTGTCGCCTGTAAACCTGTTTTGGGGCATAGTGCCTAAATGTCTATTTTCATACTCACCTGTAATTCTGTTTCTAGGTTCTGCTTTCTCCCTTTGTCTTTATTATACCTTAACCCTCTTACTCCTGTTATTCTTATTGTTACCTTTATCTAACCATGTCTAATAACTCAAATAAACAACCTGAAGTCAACCCTGACATAAGTCTCTTGTCTGGCCTGATCAGAACCATGACAGTTTGCATTTTTTGTGTGCATGGAAATCATTTGTTTTCATAATAGGAAAAAATGTAAATGTGTCTAAAATGGAAAAAAAACATCTGTATGTGCAGGTTACAAATATATTCCTGAAATATTTTATTAACACGTCGTCTCTGTTTTCAATATAGGAATGTGAGGCATTCGCAGGCACGTACTCATACATAGTTCAAACAGAAACAAACATTTTGATGACATATAAAAAGTTATTTGGCCCAACTACGATAGCAATTACATAACTAAATGCAACGTTTTTTCCTTGGCTCTATCACTGCTCATCATACACTATTTTGTTTAGTCATATCACAGCTCAAAGGAAACATTTGATAAGAAGCTGTGGATAATAATGTACATAATCACAATTAATAGAGCCGAACCAGTAAATGACAAGGCTGTCATCTTTCATTTCGTAACAACATTGCTGGATAAAATATTGTTATTTGTTTCATCACCGAGAGACCATCCAGAGCATGGGTCCTCAAACTCCGGCCCCCGTAGATGTTGCTGAACTACAACTCACATGATTCTCTGGCTATCTATGTAATTCAAAGAATCATGGGAGTTGTAGTTAAGCAACATCTGGGGGGCCGGAGTTTGAGGACCCATGATCCAGAGAAATCAGGAAGCAAAGAATACCATGCTTAAACTGACCAACTGGAGAAAGCATCCACTAAAAGAACTTTGATTCTCTGGACTTCCAGTTGAACATTTCCTACTTATACTGGCAAATCTGTTATGCAACTAAAATCTTTTAGTAAAAACAAATGATAACAAAAGCCCAATGACATCCTCAATTAAAATGTATTTTCTCTTTTTTTTATATTGTATTTCAAGTATGTGTATAGCACCAAGCTATAATTATGTGGAAATGCACTCACATGGTTATGAGCTATGTTCTAGCTCCGAGGTATCAGTGTAATGTGATATAATCACCATTCCTGGATATTGGTGTTCCAGAAGTCATCAGTAGAGATGTCGCGAACATAAAATTTTCGGTTCGTGAACGGCGAACGCAAACTTCCGCAAATGTTCGCAAACGGGCGAACCGGGCGAACCGCCATAGACTTCAATGGGCAGGCAAATTTTAAAACCCACAGGGACTCTTTCTGGCCACAATGGTGATGGAAAAGTTGTTTCAAGGGGACTAACACCTGGACTGTGGCATGCCGGAGGGGGATCCATGGCAAAACTCCCATGGAAAATTACATAGTTGATGCAGAGTCTGGTTTTAATCCATAAAGGGCATACATCACCTAACATTCCTAAATTGTTTGGAATAACCTGCTTTAAAACATCAGGTATGATGTTGTATCGATCAGGTAGTGTAAGGGTTACGCCCACTTCACAGTGACAGACCAAACTCCCCGTTTAACGCACCACAAACAACCGCAAACAGTCCATTTGCACAACCGCAAACTCCCCATTTGCACAAGGTTGGATACCAAGCTAGCCATGTCCCGTTCCTTGTCCTCACTGATGTCATTGAAGGTCTCTTCCCCAACCCAGCCACGTACAACACCAAGGGTCCCCGAAAGGTGACAACAAGACCCCTGGGACGCCTGCTGTGTTTGGTCTTCCACCTCCTCAAAGCCACCCTCCTCCTCTGACTCCTCTTCTTCAGACTCCTCTCTCTGCGTTGCCTCTCTCTGCATTATTATAAGGTGTGTTAAGTAGTACTATTCCTATCAGTTTAATCCCTGTTATGCCCCTATCAGGGGACGTGTATATAAGGAATCGATTTTAGGAAGCGGGAGATGGAAAAACATGCTTGGTCGGTCCTCCTATTTAAAATTTGGGGCACTGCGCGTGCAATCTAATGTGCCACCAGATAGGAGTGGTGTGTTAAGTAGTACTATTCCTATCAGTTTAATCCCTGTTACATCCCCTATCAGGGGACGTGTATATAAGGCATCGATTTTAGGAAGCGGGAGATGGAAAAACATGCCTGGTCGGTCTTCCTACTTCGAATTTGGGGCACTGCACGTGCTATCTAATGTGCCACCAGATAGGAGTGGTGTGTTTGGTAGTACTATTCGTATCGTAGTATTGGTAGTACTAATCGCTGTTGCGTCCCCTATCAGTCAAGGAAACTGACTGCTATTATTTTACAGTCCAAAAAGTTTTTTTTTGTTAAATGCAAGCTATTGTGACACCAGATATGAGTGGTGGCACTGGGCAAGTGGGCACAGTATACGCTGCGAGCCTGACACACACGCTGGCAGACAACTAACTGCTATTCAATGTATTACAGTCAATTTTTTTTTTTTTTTTTAAATGTACACTACTGTTACACCAGATATGAGTTGCACTGGTGTGACAATGTGCCCTGGCAGGCCCCGAAACGCACACTAGTGAAGGAAACTGACTGCTATTATATTACAGTCCAAAAAGTTTTTTTTGTTTTTTTTTAAATGCAAGCTATTGTGACACCAGTGAGTGAGTGGTGGCACTGGGCAGGCCCTGAAACGCACACTAGTGAAGGAAACTGACTGCTATTATATTACAGTCAAAAAAGTTTAGTTTTTTTTAAATGCAAGCTATTGGGACACCAGTGAGTGAGTGGTGGCACTGGGCAGGCCCTAAAACGCACACTAGTGAAGGAAACAGACTGCTATTATATTACAGTTAAGAAAGCTTTGTTTTTGTTAAATGCAAGCTATTGGGACACCAGTGAGTGAGTAGTGGCACTGGGCAAGTGGGCACAGTATACGATGTGAGCCTGATACACACGCTGGCAGACAACTAACTGCTATTCAATCTATTACAGTCAAAATTGTATTTTTTTTTTTAAATGTACACTACTGTTACACCAGATATGAGTTGCACTGGTGTGACACTGTGCCCTGGCAGGCCCTGAAGCGCACACTCGTGAAGGAAACTGACTGCTATTATATTACAGTCCAAAAAGTTTTTTGTTTTTTTTTTAATGCAAGCTATTGTGACACCAGTGAGTGAGTGGTGGCACTGGGCAGGCCCTGAAATGCACACTAGTGAAGGAAACTGATTGCTATTATATTACAGTCAAAAAAGTTTAGTTTTTTTAAATGCAAGCTATTGGGACACCAGTGAGTGAGTGGTGGCACTGGGCAGGCCCTGAAACGCACACTAGTGAAGGAAACTGACTGCTATTATATTACAGTCAAAAAAGTTTAGTTTTTGTTAAATGCAAGCTATTGGGACACCAGTGAGTGAGTGGTGGCACTGGGCAAGTGGGCACAGTATACGATGTGAGCCTGACACACACGCTGGCAGACAACTAACTGCTATTCAATCTATTACAGTCAAAATTTATTTATTTTTTTTAAATGTACACTACTGTTACACCAGATATGAGTTGCACTGGTGTGACACTGTGCCCTGGCAGGCCCTGAAACGCACACTAGTGAAGGAAACTGACTGCTATTATATTACAGTCCAAAAAGTTTAGTTTTTGTTAAATGCAAGCTATTGTGACACCAGATATGAGTGGTGGCACTGGGCAAGTGGGCACAGTATACGCTGTGAGCCTGACACACACGCTGGCAGACAACTAACTGCTATTCAATCTATTACAGTCAAAATTGTATTCTTTTTTAAAAATGTACACTACTGTTACACCAGATATGAGTTGCACTGGTGTGACACTGTGCCCTGGCAGACCCTGAAACGCACACTAGTGAAGGAAACTGACTGCTATTATATTACAGTCCAAAAAGTTTTTTTTTTTTTTAAATGCAAGCTATTGTGACACCAGTGAGTGAGTGGTGGCACTGGGCAGGCCCTGAAACGCACACTAGTGAAGGAAACTGACTTCTATTATATTACAGTCAAAAAAGTTTATTTTTTTTTAAATGCAAGCTATTGGGACACCAGTGAGTGAGTGGTGGCACTGGGCAGGCCCTAAAACGCACACTAGTGAAGGAAACTGACTGCTATTATATTACAGTCAAAAAAGTTTAGTTTTTTTTTAAATTCAAGCTATTGGGACACCAGTGAGTGAGTGGTGGCACTGGGCAGGCCCTAAAACGCACACTAGTGAAGGAAACTGACTGCTATTATATTACAGTCCAAAAAGTTTTTTTGTTAAATGCAAGCTATTGTGACACCAGATATGAGTGGTGGCAATGGGCAAGTGGGCACAGTATACGCTGCGAGCCTGACACACACGCTGGCAGACAACTAACTGCTTTTCAATCTATTACAGTCAAAATTTTATTCTTTTTTAAAAATGTACACTACTGTTACACCAGATATGAGTTGCACTGGTGTGACACTGTGCCCTGGCAGACCCTGAAATGCACACTAGTGAAGGAAACTGACTGCTATTATATTACAGTCCAAAAAGTTTTTTTTGTTTTTTTTTAAATGCAAGCTATTGTGACACTAGTGAGTGAGTGGTGGCACTGGGCAGGCCCTGAAACACACACTAGTGAAGGAAACTGACTGCTTTTATATTACAGTCAAAAAAGTTTAGTTTTTGTTAAATGCAAACTATTGGGACACCAGTGAGTGAGTGGTGGCACTGGGCAAGTGGGCACAGTATACGATGTGAGCCTGACACACACGCTGGCAGACAACTAACTGCTATTCAATCTATTACAGTCAAAATAGTATTTTTTTTTTAAAATGTACACTACTGTTACACCAGATATGAGTTGCACTGGTGTGACACTGTGCCCTGGCAGACCCTGAAACGCACACTAGTGAAGGAAACTGACTGCTATTATATTACAGTCCAAAAAGTTTAGTTTTTTTTAAATGCAAGCTATTGGGACACCAGTGAGTGAGTGGTGGCACTGGGCAGGCCCTAAAACGCACACTAGTGAAGGAAACTGACTGCTATTATATTACAGTCAAAAAAGTTTAGTTTTTTTTAAATGCAAGCTATTGGGACACCAGTGAGTGAGTGGTGGCACTGGGCAGGCCCTAAAACGCACACTAGTGAAGGAAACTGACTGCTATTATATTACAGTCAAAAAAGTTTAGTTTTTTTTAAATGCAAGCTATTGTGACACTAGTGAGTGAGTGGTGGCACTGGGCAGGCCCTGAAACACACACTAGTGAAGGAAACTGACTGCTTTTATATTACAGTCAAAAAAGTTTAGTTTTTGTTAAATGCAAACTATTGGGACACCAGTGAGTGAGTGGTGGCACTGGGCAAGTGGGCACAGTATACGATGTGAGCCTGACACACACGCTGGCAGACAACTAACTGCTATTCAATCTATTACAGTCAAAATAGTATTTTTTTTTTTTAAATGTACACTACTGTTACACCAGATATGAGTTGCACTGGTGTGACACTGTGCCCTGGCAGACCCTGAAACGCACACTAGTGAAGGAAACTGACTGCTATTATATTACAGTCCAAAAAGTTTAGTTTTTTTTAAATGCAAGCTATTGTGACACCAGTGAGTGAGTGGTGGCACTGGGCAGGCCCTGAAACGCACACTAGTGAAGGAAACTGACTTCTATTATATTACAGTCAAAAAAGTTTAGTTTTTTTTAAATGCAAGCTATTGGGACACCAGTGAGTGAGTGGTGGCACTGGGCAGGCCCTAAAACGCACACTAGTGAAGGAAACTGACTGCTATTATATTACAGTCAAAAAAGTTTAGTTTTTTTTAAATTCAAGCTATTGGGACACCAGTGAGTGAGTGGTGGCACTGGGCAGGCCCTAAAACGCACACTAGTGAAGGAAACTGACTGCTATTATATTACAGTCCAAAAAGTTTTTTTGTTAAATGCAAGCTATTGTGACACCAGATATGAGTGGTGGCAATGGGCAAGTGGGCACAGTATACGCTGCGAGCCTGACACACACGCTGGCAGACAACTAACTGCTTTTCAATCTATTACAGTCAAAATTTTATTCTTTTTTAAAAATGTACACTACTGTTACACCAGATATGAGTTGCACTGGTGTGACACTGTGCCCTGGCAGACCCTGAAATGCACACTAGTGAAGGAAACTGACTGCTATTATATTACAGTCCAAAAAGTTTTTTTTGTTTTTTTTTAAATGCAAGCTATTGTGACACTAGTGAGTGAGTGGTGGCACTGGGCAGGCCCTGAAACACACACTAGTGAAGGAAACTGACTGCTTTTATATTACAGTCAAAAAAGTTTAGTTTTTGTTAAATGCAAACTATTGGGACACCAGTGAGTGAGTGGTGGCACTGGGCAAGTGGGCACAGTATACGATGTGAGCCTGACACACACGCTGGCAGACAACTAACTGCTATTCAATCTATTACAGTCAAAATAGTTTTTGTTTTTTTAAAATGTACACTACTGTTACACCAGATATGAGTTGCACTGGTGTGACACTGTGCCCTGGCAGACCCTGAAACGCACACTAGTGAAGGAAACTGACTGCTATTATATTACAGTCCAAAAAGTTTTTTTTGTTTTTTTTTAAATGCAAGCTATTGTGACACCAGTGAGTGAGTGGTGGCACTGGGCAGGCCCTGAAACGCACACTAGTGAAGGAAACTGACTGCTATTATACTACATTAAAAAAAGTATTTTTTTGTTTAAATGCAAGCTATTGTGACACCAGTGAGTGAGTGGTGGCACTGGACAAGTGGGCACAGTATATGCTGTGAGCCTGACACACAGGCTGGCTGGCAGGCAGGCAACTGCAATTACATTACACAGAATAAAAACCAGCAGACTGATGTTCTAGCCCTAAAAAGGGCTTTTTGGGAGTGCTGTCCTTACAGCAGAGATCAGATGAGTCCTTCAGGACTGTAGTGGACACTGAATACACTAGCCTAGCTATCAATTTCCCTATCAAATCAGCAGCAGCTACACTGTCCCTACTCTCACTAAGAATGCAGCTTCACAATGAATGTAAAATGGATGCTGTCCAGGAGGTGGGAGGGTCTGGGAGGGAGGGTCTGCTGCTGAATGGCTGGAATGTGTCTGCTGACTGTGAGGTACAGGCCAGGGTCAAAGTTTACTCAATGATGACAAATAGGGGGCGGACCGAACAGCGCATGTGTTCGCCGTCAGTGGCAAACGCGAACAAGCGATGTTCGCCAGGAACTATTCGCCAGCGAACAGTTCGGGACATCACTAGTCCTCAGTGTAATTGTAAAATATAAAAACAAATATATAGTGCACACTGGAATATAATGCAATAATACATTGAAAAGTGTCCTACTTACACAATACAGAGCAGTATTCCTAGTATCTGTATCACAGGCGATATAATCCCTTCCAAAGAATATGAACATGAAGATTCAAGATGGCATGCAGCAACAAGAAAAAAAGATCTCAAAATTAATAATTAATAATGCTGCTTTATTAAAAATAAACAATATAAAAGTATTAGTAAAATCCAAACAATAATGTGTTTTGCCTATGAAAGGGGCTTTGTATCAGACACATATGAACTAATAAATACTACACTGTTGTTCGTTTTTTGGGTTATTTCATACGTTACACAAATATACCTTCAAGCTAACTTTGCAGACACATTTGACTTCTGGGAAAGGATTTCCGGGTGGGTTGTTTTCTGCTACCTATTGTATTCTAACCAGTTTGAAGATAAAGGGACGCTATAGGCATTAAAACAATTTTAGCTTAGTGATGAATTGGATGTACAATCCACTGCTCAATTCTCTGCCATTTAGTTTCAACAGTTTCATTGCGGGTTTTTCATTTTTCAAATGATTTCATATTTTTGCAGAAACTTTGAAATTATTAAATATACAGATGAAGCAAAAGACAAAGGGCCTGACAATATGTGAATCCAAGAAGCAACATATTTGGGAGTTATATAAGCGATACGGGTTTTTAGGACTTCTGTGGAAGTCTGTGCTTGGGTATGAAGGCCGGAGTCAAACACTTTTGCACGGACCAACAAAATCATGCACTGACCATCACAAATATTCACACCGACACTCGTAGACATTCACACAGACACACACAGAAACAAACACACATACAGGCACAATTATACAGAGACATATAAACTATCATGAAATCACCAGCAGCACCCGTAATTCAGAGCAACTAACACAATAAACATAATTGCAAATTACACTGGTCGGGGCTCTCTTTTTTGCCAAAACAAATACTAAGTGCTTGCCATGTTAGCACACAAAAACCAAGGAACAGTGTTGTTGATGTTGAATTAACATGAATTGCCCTGGATATTTATTTTAGCCTTGTTGAGAGCAGTCATGCAATATGTTATTAATGCTTATTACACAAAACATGGTGACTCATTATATTGATCTGGTTTTTTTTCTGGAATAAATGCTAAATTCAATCAGTGACTCCCAAAAAAGATCATGTTTCATCTCATAGTAGAGCTATTTACTTATTCTGGCAATCAACACTGATGGCTATGACACTATTTATCCAATATCTTAATTTAACTGGATGGTTAGGGGCAGGATTAGTAAGAATAAAGGATATTTACTATGCTGATGGAATCAGCTAGTTCTCAGATATACAATCAAGATCAGATCTTGCTGATAAATAATTATATACATTCATGAGAATATCGGACTTTCTACGTAAAGTTTTAATAGATAAGCTGCTACTTGGCGAACATAGAAATATATCTTCTAAGATTAGGAAAGCCATATATTCTGTGAACCAAGACACAAAACATAGATCTATTATAGAATGGGAAAAAGATATGGGGAAAACGTTTTCTTTCCAGACTTGGACAAATTCCTTCGAAGTGTTTAAAAAGATCTATTCATTGTGTAAATATACAGGAGACTCTTCTTAAACTTACACATAGATGGTATATGGTTCCTATAAAGCTGTGCAAATTTCAATCAAATATGTCTAACCTGTGCTGGAGATGCAACAGGAATCCTGGCTCATTAAAACGTATTTGGTGGGATTGCGCTAAACTGAATAATCTCAAATCAAAAGTTACTAAAATCTTTATAGATTTAAAATGAAATATTCTCCTACCCTCCACAGGTGTCTCAGTTCCCTTTGTGCATTTATGCTAGTGTATTTTATGTCAGTATATTAATTTTAATGTATGTTACTATATTTATTTTGTTTTATTAGTCTTTGTTTTTTGTCTACTAGTATACACTTATAATACACGTGTAATACTTTGAATAACGATAGTCGTGCTTACTATTATTACTTGAATCTCTTGAAATTTAGGTGAATTAACTATGCACTTTATTGAGAATTCCACTTGCATTCATGTGAAAGTTCTACATGTCAATATATTTGTTTAAAATCAAATAAAAATTTAATATGGAAAAAAAAGCTATTTACTTATTACATTCATATAAACTTACTTCCCAAGTGTCCCTATTTAGGAGGGACAGTCCCTATTTTGTGCCCAAATTCCTCTGTCCCTCTTTTTTATCCTTTTTTTAGTTTCTTACAGCTATTTTAAAAATTATTGGAGGTATTTTTTTTCCAGGGATCCCATAGTTTGTAAATGTAAATGCCTGACCTTTAATGTCAGTTTATCCATTACAGCGTTGACTTTGATTTTTGTAATAACATTGTGCAATGTCGGGGGCAGGAAGTTCTGATTTAAGCCATCTGGCTGCAAGGACCCAATGGGCCGCTCGTGGGATTAAATTCAAATGTTTTTGATTATGTTCAGGAATTCCCTCAATCAGGCGAGACAAGAGGAAGATCTAAGGAGAGAGATCGATCAGTCTCCGTAAGACTTCTGTCACCAGTTCCCTTATGCTCTTCCAGAAGCCATGCAATTTTGGGCAATCCCACCACATATATAGGTATGTAACTTTGTGACCACAAAGTTGAGATCAAAGGTTCATTGCATTGTTAACCTATTCTATGAAGCCACACTGGGGTCACGTGCCATCTGAATAGAATATTAAGAATCTGTTCTTGAGATAAGACACAGACCAAGATTATTCCACTATCCCTCTTCGAGGGTCTCAACCAAATCTGTTTCCCATTTATCATATATCTTAGTTGTCTTTTTCAGTCTAATATCTTTCTTTTCTAGGGCATCAGCCATAAAAAAAAACAGGTGAGCACCATAATTATCGAATAGATAAATAATTCATCTTATAATTTGGCTCTCATAGATTCTGTAGAGCTTTCTTTTGTTTATTAAACAACACTGAATTGTAGTGAATTAAAACCAAATTACAATATTTATGCAAAAACTACTGATTTGAAAAGGGTCCCAAACTCAGCGATAGTAACAGCTTAGTTATTTTTGGCTGCATTTTAAAAACCCCAAACATTATTCTGTGAATAAACCTTTATGTGTCAACATTTGCGTTCCTATTTGTTCATGGTTCCTTCTCCTTAGTGCAAAGAGGAAAAAAGCCGTTAGATTTACTCATTATTACTAATGTCATCATTTCTTCACCAATGTGGGAATGTAAAGAAATAAAGTTTCCAATCCCCAAGTATGTGATTTACACATTAATAACACATTTCCCATCTCTAGAACTTACACCATTGAATAAAACATTGAAAATCGCCAATAATTTATGTTAACATTTTTTCCACCAATTACATTCACCAACATAAACTAGCAAGCTCTCACCATAAGCCAATCTAGGATGGTGTGAAAATCCAAATAGTATTTACTAAAGTGAGAATTCAAGTGAATTTAACATTTTAGGGACCACCTGATGGACCAAGTAACAGCTACCTCTCATCCTTTCGTAGAACATGGGAACCATGGCAAGAAAGCTTATAGGACCCCCTTAGTGTTTCATTTAGGTATTCTGGGCCTTCCCTTGTCTCCTCCCTGTCCCAGTTTGTTTATTGGTTTCCTACTTTATAAAATCAATTGACGATCAGCCCTGGCTGCCTAGCTTTGAAGATATACAGTATAATATGCTTGTGACAGTACAGGTCTTGTAGGCTATATTTACTCTGCGTTATGATTTATTTACACCGTCTGTATTTAACATTATATTTGACAAAGTTACTTTGTACTGCTGTATCTTGATGTGATGTCTTTTACCATGTCCACTTGGCTGATTGTTACTCCAAAATAAAGAATTAACAGAAAATATATAACTTTATGGGCATATGGGCAATCTTGAAGCAAAGGTATTCCACTTTGGCTATGTTGGCCTTAAATATGAAATTCACTTTGAATTCTTGTTCGGTTCTTACTTTAGTAAATAACTCTGTCAGATCCCATTAAGGCATGGACACACATGGGTAATGTAAAAACGTCCAGCACGCTTCTATATGTGAAAAATAAATTCTCTTTACTAGTGCCACAAACAACTTGGGTGTCTCCACAAACACACCGGGATGTCCAAACGTTGTGATTTGTGGTACTAATAAAGAGGATTGCTGTTTTACACGTGGAAGAATGAAGAATGCAGTAATGGATCAATTCTTGCATCAGGATTCATTCCTGGATGTTTTGGGGTTCGTGGGTTCATGTTTACATGCCTGAAGAAATAAAGGTATTTATTTGCATACATCAAGGAGAGCAGATGCATGTTTCCCCGTGTAAAGGTGAGTGAGTATTTCACCTTTAACAACAAATTATCAGAGCAGAGAAGCTCAGTGTGAGAATACCTTGTAAATATTATTTTTTTCACAGTGCAACTAAGTTACTTTTGATATCTTTTTAATAATGAATAATATGCTAATTTGTTACGTAAACCAGATTACCGTTTATAAATTATAGAGGGTTTTTTATCTCATTAAATGCAAAGTGAACTCAGTAAATGGCAATAATTTATGATAATAATAAGCTTAATACTAGAATTAAACTAACCTCACATGCTTTAAGTGTCTATATATAGGAGACAGAGAATTCTGCTGAAATCCCCCACGGGAATATTCTAAGTTCATGATAGATTAGCGGTATGATAAAGGTTATTAGCATATAAATTATTTTTAAATGCTTGCAGCATATTAGTAAAATATAAAAAAATAAATTAAAAAAGATGATAATGTCTAATAAAATGAACTTACAAAACTGTTTGTTCTTTATCTTGTACTTTTTACACTTGTGCTTTAAATTATATACCCAAAAGTGAAGCAACGAAAAATACCAAAAATCATAGTGTAAACTGTAATAATATTATTCAGTGTTGATTGCTTTAAATGTAACTCACACTCTGTGGAGCCATTTAACTTTGACTCAAGTAAAATGGCATTTGGTGGCTTTAAGATGTTCCACAACACCTTCAACTCAATCGCATCGCTGGTCCAATGGGAAAACCCTCAAAGAGAATATAGAGTATATTAAAAATAGTGTAGTATGCTAATTATATGTAATGGCAACACTGGTTATAAGTAATGCACTCACATGGTCAAGAGTCTCAGAAACAATAGAGAGGGCCCTGGTGCAAGAAAAAAGTTTGGGCCCCCATCTGGTGCAAAAGTGGACGAAAGATAGATATCCATCTGTCGTACAACTCCAACAATGCTATGCCACCTGGGGATCTACCATTTGCCCATCCTTGCAGGGTTGTATTTGTGAGCAGTGTTTGTGCATTTGAATGTAAGCATGTTTTTGTATAGAGTATATGTGTGCTTGTATGTGTATGGGGTGTATTTGTATGTTTTGGTGCCATTGGATCAATGATGTACTTGTGTGTAATTTTTGAGTTTTTTTTGTTAATTTTTGAGTTTTTGCCTAGTGTTGGTGTTTGATTAACCCCTTAAGGACACATGACATGTGTGACATGTCATGATTCCCTTTTATTCCAGAAGTTTGGTCCTTAAGGGGTTAAAGGGGTACTTGTATAACAATTTTGGAGTTTGAATGCAGGGGTTTGTTTGTATGTAATATTTGCATTAGATTGCAGAAGTGTGTTTGCATGTTGTGTTCGTGTTTGATTGCTTGGATGTATGTACATACACTGCCACATACAAACATACTTAAGTAGATATACATACACACACACATATAAACACACTGACACATATACACACATTCATATACGCACTGACACACACACACACACTGGCACATGCAAACACGCTGACACATAGATGCACACCGTGCGCACACACACACACACACACTCACATGCACACCCTCACACACACACACAGATGCACACTCTGACACACACACACTGTTTCCATCCTTCCATTCTATCTTTGAAGCTGGGAGGAAGTGATCTGTTATCACTTCCTCCCAGCCAGTTTTCCAACCGGCACTACATTGCTCTTAAAGGGCCCCTGTTCAGCAAAAAGCATTAACACTCATCGGGTAGCCCTAAGTGTATGGGCCCCTCCATGGGCCCCGTAAAGCGTGCGGGCCGCGGTGCTACTGGCCACTGAGCAGCACTCAGAGAAAGTGAAGTTAGATTGCTTCCTCCCAGGACTCATGGATTCCATGGGGGAGGTTAGAATGTCTATGTCTGGCAGTGTGTATCTGTATATTCATATATCTGTGTTTGTGTCTGTGAGTGTATATCTGTTTGTGTGTCTCTGTGTATCCCATGAGAGTGTTCAGTATGCATATCTGCGAAATGGGTAGCAAATTCTTGAGAGCAGGTGGATACAAACTATTGAGATATAATTAAGTGTTTCTCCCAGATTATTTTTTTTCAAAGGGTGTAACCAATTTTGTTGTTCCATTTTAAATATTATTCTACATCCAACAAGCAAATTTTATTGCAACCATATGTCAGGATTAATTCCACAGAGGTAACATTAGTTTTCAATTGTTGAATCATTTCTGTAAGTGTATCAACAGAGTCCTTCCATAGAAGAAAAATATTAACACAAAACTGTGCTATAGCAACAAAGATCTGTGTATTTATACATGATGTCAAACCTCTCAAAGTGGTCAATGGAACAATTTGCATAAGTTGGAGCCATGCCTCATCCTGTTGCCATTCTCATAAACTGAAGGTAAAATCTCTTTCAAACGTGAAATAATTACATGTCCATTGGAGGTTAGAGAAGATCCAAAAGGTACACTTCTGGTAGTTTCATATTTAAGAGAGTACACAATGCATTAATACCTGAGTTATGTTGTATGATTGTATATAGACTCTGAAGTGACAACTTGTGTGTCAGGAAGAGAATTGAGTTCACATTTATATGTAACATCGTGTGTGTCTTTTGTAAATGTTGGAATGTTTAGTATGCTTGATTTGCGGTGAAAGTCAAAAACAATAATAAATTATTCAATCAGCCCCCCCATCTTCCACAACTGCAGAAATAATCAGTCTGCCATGCAGATCGTGGGTTTGTAGGGGTTTTGAAAAATACCCCTGTCTGGCTCATTAGAGATCTCGTCAAAATATTTTGTTGCTTTTTGACCACTATTTCCCATATTGTTCTTAGGTGACTTCTTTGGTTGCCTGGACTACCACTACTCTTGCGCCACATTACATCACGTGGTGGTTCATTTAGTCACATAACAGTATACACAGCAAACGTCACATCCAGCCTTTTCTTTTTAAAATACTGGAAGATTTGAATGATTTCAATTGGTGAATGCATTTATTTAGATCAATTTTATTATTAATATATTTACATTGGTTTTGACTTTGTTTATTTCTCTATGGACCCCAAAGTGTCTAAATGTTCATTGTACGTTGGTGTGATGCTCTTTATTTGACAAATTAAAATTCACTGAAACAGTATATAGCAGGGAGAAAATGTTACATACACATGTAAGCAAAAATTCACCCTGAATACCACCATTAGGCTGGTGTAGTGATAACTGCCCATCTCTGTATCACTATTCATGTCTTCCACAGTGTTCATATATTGCTAATTTTTAATATGCAATTTGTATTGTAATCAATATTCAAGATATCAACAGCCAGATGGCATTTCATGGTGCAATTTAACTTGTAATACATAAGATTTCAGTAGTACATCATTATATTGATATATGTTAGCAAGGATAGCCTACACGTAATAAAGATCCTCGGCCTCTCATACAGCAGCCAGTTACAGATTCTAAAAGAATAATTTGCTACTGTGCAATGTTTACATGATCCTATTTGCTCTCACACACCCACATGTTAATACTCTGTCTTTTAACACGGCAAAAGATCTCTTTAAAAACCATATCCTAGTATTGTTTATCTCTGTGTCTTAAAAGGATTATTTGTGTCAGACAAATCTTAAAAGGATTTTTAGTACATCTGGCGTTATTATTCAAGGCGTATAACATTTGCTGCAGTCTATTCTTCTAAAAATATATACAGCATATGGCAATGGTAAACCTTATAAAATGGGAATTTGAATTAGCAGAGTTTACCTACAGAATGTTCCACAGTTTGGCTTGATGAGCTTTGCTGGAATTCACTGTATGCATTGTATTTAGTAGATATAGAACATACATGAATTTCCTCGCAATTCCTAATCACCATGACAGATGTATTGTGTAATAATGTAATATTATGTACGTTGCACAGAGTGAGTTTCAATTTCAATAAAACAAATTGTACTGAAATTACGCAAATTGTATTTGAATAAATATAGATATCATAATATCATGACAGCTGTTTGGAAAATATTTGGCATTTTGTGTGTAATCATTTATACTCTGGTTTCGAATCTGTAAATTCAGATATATTGGGGATAGATTGATCAAAACTTTAATTTCTAAACTGTGGTCTAAAGTTTGTGCAATGACCATGGAAACCCGTAGAACAAGCAGTCGTATTCCATTGGTGACTCTATTCCTATTCCTTTGCTGTGCCACTTTTTAGAAGAGACCACGTAGCTAAATCTACTTTGTTTGTTTGTTCTTGAATTTCCTCTTTTACCCCTAGAATTCCAGAACTATGCCATGTGCTAAAAAAGGTACATCATAGAATAAATTCAGGAAAAAACTATTTTTAAGTCTGCCCCAGGGCAATTCTGAGCGCTCACTGCCAGGATCAGTTCCTTTGCACAGTTGGGATTTTAAATGTAAGACAATGCGTTTGGAGTTGTATTCAATAAGCTATCTCACAAAATGAATTAATAGAACAGAGAGATACATAAAAGCAACAAATCATTTGAATATTTAAATAAAAATGAGAGTGGCGATTTTGAGAAATGAGTGGTTATGAAAACTTGCACTCTAAATTTTATTCAGAAAGCTGTTAAAAGTATCAATTTTATTTGTCTCCAGTATTTTTTGGGCTAGTGAAGAATCAGTGGTCCTACTGTCTCCACTCACTGTGACATCTTCAATGTTTCTGTGAGTAATCATCGTAGCACATTCAAAATATGTCTGGTTTCAAACAATTTAGTATTTTTTTAAAATCAGATAACACCCAACGCTTTTTAATATAATATAACAGAATGCGTAATCTGGGTCATTGTTGCCCAAATATGGAAGAATAAATTTGGCATTAGCAGTAATGCAACCGGAGAGTCTAAACCAGTTTGACACGGAAACAGACGGACAGTGTTTTTGCAGACTGCTAACACCATAACCACTACAAAAGGCTTCAATGTTCTTAAAATGCCCTGTTAAGTTACGCAAATTAATAAATCTCAAATATTTTAAACAGCTATTGAAATATTAGTTACCAGCATCAATAAACCTAATTGAGGATCATTGTATGTTATTTATCACCAGCCTTCAAACAAAATGACATGAAAGAATCCATACTTACTCAGAGGATCATAGAGGTCTGAAGGAATGGAGCCTCATTCATTAACACGGACGACTTATAATGCACTAGAAGTACAAGGAAACTGGCAGCAAGCAAATTTAATATGGTTAATGGGTGTGTCTGAATAGTAGTTTTTCTAAAGAGTGCCACTTACGAATTATACTGAAATTTCTTTTCCTTCCTTTAGACCAGTTAATAACGCAGGTGTCAGTAACGTTAATATAACCTTAGAGTTTAAAAATGTATTTAAATATTTACTAAAGTTGGCACTGTGAAGAATTGATAAAGGAAATTTACATTGCTACAGCCAAGTTGGAGATTTTTTTTTTTTTTTTTTTTAAATCTGGCTTTTTTGGCCAAATTTAATTATTTATGTCAATTCTCTGTAAATTAACATTTTTACTAGGTTTATTCACTTTCGTGAATTTAAAGTTCCCAATATTAGGGCCAAAACAGCTAGACTGACAGCATACCTGAGCGAATTCTCTAATTTGGATATATTGAAAATGACTAAAAATTGAAATTCACTATGAATTAATAAATTAATTAGTTAATAATCCCACACTTGTATGGCATCTCCAGTTATTATTATTATTATTATTATTATTATTATTATTACTATTGCCATTTATATAGCACCAACAGATTACGTAGCACTTTACAATAGGCCAATTACAAGAAAACTTACAGGAACAATAGGCTAAAGAGGGCCCTGCTCAAACAAGCTTTCAGTCTATAGGAGGTGTGGTGTAAAACACATTAGGACAGTTGTATGTACTGCTCAGTAACATGACAATTTAGAGTGGCTACACAGGATGTCATTTTGATACGAAGAGAATGGAAAAATGTGTTCATTTTGTGAACTGAAACATTTCGATTATATCTTCTATTACAGGTTATTGAAATTTCATGGACTCATGAAACCTTTATGGAATCAAGTCGCACTTGTAAATCACTGAAGGTCTTAATAGCATAAGTTTGTTTCCTTCTGGTTGGTTATAATACAGAGTAACTACCATTTTATTTAATGGTAGGTAGACCCATTCTTTGATAGCTCTGACTGCCTCTTCTATGTCAGGATGACAAATATGTTCTTTGGTTTCCGTGCGGATCCAGTGCGTAACCATCTACAAGATGGGTTTGCAGAGATTGATGGATTTACAGAGGTCCCCCTTAAATCTGTTCTTCTGCGAGGGTAGAAACATATTCCACTGATAGTCCGATAATGAAAGAAAACAGCATTCTTCTTGTATCTCTGCAATACACTGAGCTCACAGAAGGCTAATACTTCTATAATAGTACCATCATCTGGTGAATTTGATTCAACACATCTTGCTGTCTGTCTGTCTGTCTATCTACTGCAATTGTTAAGTAACGTTTATTGTAGGTTAGTAGCTAACAATTTGCTTTGGCTTATCATCCTGCACTTGGATTGTTTGTTTCATGATTTTGATACATTTTCGTTAATGAGAATATCAAACTTTGAACTGTTTGGCTCGATACAATAAACGTATTACAATAATTAACTATGATTCCAAGACTAGCCCGTGAATAGCTAGCTAATGTTATACTCAATTGCTTCTCAAAGAAAATAAATTCACAAATAAGTATGGTGCTGTACAGTATGTTCTATCCTGTAATCTCATCTCAGTTAACATAAGGGGCTTTAATTGTAAAACAATTTCAGTTCCATCTTAAAGGTATACACGACTTCCCCTCCCCCCCCCCTCTCCCCTCCCACAAAAAAAATATCTCTATTTAGAACAAATAACTCCTATGAAAATATGCATGCTCTAGTAATGGATTTTTACATTGGGGATATATCTAAAATAAAACACAGAGTTGCAGATCTCTCGTTTGCAGCATTTGCAAACCCTCCCCTTCTAACCCCACCCAGACTTTCTGTGGCTGTCCAATCACAGACTACCCAATGCAGCTCAATGATAAGTCTCTGCAAGGCAGGTGCTCTGGGCAATTGCTGCCTCATTAGTCTAAATCCACTGAGCTAAACAACCAGGAAGTAAAATGATATGTCTGATTGATAGCCAGGGGGGCTGTAACAAGGTTAATGTATAAAACTGCCAATTTTACTGAAATTTGCACTTTTCATAAAATGAAAAGAAGAGGACACAGTCTTCACACATAAAGCACTGGACATTGGAGTGGTGTCCCTTTAATAGATAATCTACTACATTGAACCATAACGAGGAGGAGGCTCAAGAATACATTTTAAAATAGCTTGCATATAAGTAAGTTAATAGGTAAGTGACCCCCTGTGTCCTGATATATATTTATATATCTATATATATCATATATCAGAGGACGGGTGCATTAAATGAATCTTGTTTAGCTCAATGGATGATATATATATTAATTTAATTTATTTAAAAAAATATTATTTAACTTCATGAAAGGTTATTTTTTGTATTTGTTGCTTAATAATCTCATAGAAAGAAAAGTAAGCCACCATCTTGTATAAAACGAGCTTGTTCCTACTGCCATAATAGAAAAGTATATGCGTAGGTATACAGTTAACCATGTTTAGTTTACGGATTTTTTATTTCAGTGATTGCCACTTTTTTATTATGAATGCCATCAACCCATAGATGGAAAAGGGCCATAGGGAAATGAATTCTGAAAAAAATTGCCTTGGCAGAATGTTATGTGAGTTCAATTGTACCTATCTAATTAGTATATTCTTCACATGTATAGGTCAGCCAAATATATGTGCATAAGTTCAGAGTTTGCCCCTTCATTGCCATAAAATGGCAAAATAGTTATAGTAAAGCATGCGATGCATATCATAGATTGTATGTGCGTGTGAGTAGGGTCCTTGTCTACCTATTATGTATGTAACATTTTGTAATTGTATCACTCATTGATAAATTTCCTCCCCTATAATATTGTAAAACGCAGCGGAAATCGTTGGCGCTATATAAATACCAATAATAATAGTAATAAAAATAAATTAAGTATAAAACATCCATTTTGTGTAAATTTAAACAATGTCACACTACACATTTCATGTTTAATTAACTAGCTCATTATTTAGAGAAATTATGGGGAAATCAAAACAAGATTATATTGTATTCTTTGTCCTGCAATATTCAGAGAATGTCAAAGGGCATGTGATGTGAAGGTAAAACGTGAGAAAGAGCACAGTTGACAGAAATGAGGCCCCCTGTTTGATGAAAAACAAAACAACACAAGAGGGTTAGCTGAAACCATGTGACAGGTGTTTTGTTTTGTTAACAAGTCATGACAGTCCACCTTTTTATTATTTATTTATTTTATTTTTTTTTCAGATTTAACCTGTCACCTATTCTCAGACTTATTCCCTTTCGGTTTACACATTAGACAATTATTTAATGTGTAACAATTGTAACAATTATAACCATTATTGGTGATTCGTCAACCAGTCTGGAGAATTATGCGTAGAGCACAGCCAAGATGACGATGATTTTCCAAGTTTGAGACTTTGTGGCAAAATATTGCAGTCAGTTGTCCCATCACCTTAACTCACTATTTAATAAATAAATCCCTTTAGGCGGTGATGTTTTTTTTTAACAGAGTTTTGAATTAATATTAATTGACAAAATATGATCTAAAGTATTTCTCCCTTCTAACAAGTTAAAACATCTAAAAGTACCCCAACAACTTCCTTTCCAATTATTGCATCCTTGTTTTTCATTGTCTAAATAAAAGACTGTTTGCCATTCTTGAGCAGTGCCACAATATTTTATGAATGTAGTAAAAAATTACTAGAAATGTCCTTGTGCTAACAATATACACAGTTATGGAACCGCTGCCCTACCTGATGAAACTAATGAGGTCAATGATGCTGATGGTCCTGGCAGGGTAACTAAGTCATACTTAATTGCAACAATGTAAAGAAAGATAATGTAAGGGTCCTATTGCCGCAAACATCCAGTCATCAACAGTTGAATTGAAATAATCTTTAAATGGACATTCTCAACAAAGGGCAGAAAGAATAAACTGAATACAAATCCGTCCACATTCTTTGCGTTCACTAATTCTAAGTTGTTGATCTCCTCTGAATGAAAGGTTGAGTTCACTTGTTTTGACTCTTGTGGAACTAAAATGCATTATTAACATTTGGGTTTGACAGCATGTCTACCAAAAATGCATCTTTAGCCATCTTAATTTTTATTAGAACTGTTTATGATGACTTGTAAATGTCACTCAGAAAACCAGCGGAGAATAAATCAGTCAGAAGTAACCATGGCATCCAGTCATGTTGTTTATTTTTTTTGGATTTTAGTTTTTATCGGGAGAAGGGATAAACAGAAGAAGGTAGAAAATCAAGGCCAATGCTTGGATTTTCATATCACCAGCACAATATCAAATCATAACAGTATGAGCAAAAGTATGTTATTTCAATGCTGATCAAATGATTCAAATCTGTCCTCTTCCAAAACAGAGAAAAACCCAAAATAGGCTTCCAATGACAAAGCATTAAAACAAAGAAAAGAAAAATATCTCTTCCTGGTTAATAGCTCTCAGTTAGCATAGTACACAATAGTAATAGCACAGTTGAGATATGATGTTTGTAAATATCAATCCAGTGGGGGCAACTCATTCCCCTGTTGGGGACAGTTAATGAAAAACAGAGACATTTAAAAAAGAAAAAATGTTACAAAAAAAAACCATCTGCCAAATAAGTCATTCTTCCAAACTCTAAATGTATCTATAAAGGAATATATATGTTATTTAAAGGAAATTAGACATGTCTGTGATTTCAGGTACTTTCTGTATCCTTGCTAGGGAAAGTTTTTTTTTTGCCAGAAGGACAAAGTGAATGTTGAGCACAATTGTATTTACCTGTTAATTAAGTTACAATATGGGATAAAAGGGTCTACAAAGAATTCACCCTCGGTACATGTTTGTAAGCGAGATCCTTCCTGATTGCATAGTCCAACATACTTTGGAAAAGTGAGGTCCTATCTGTGCTGACCAATTAGAGGTAAAATATCCTCTGAATAATATATTTGTAATGGTTTTAAAAAGTGGCTCCACCAGATTATGTATGATCCACAATTACCATAGTGCATATCTAGCTAATTCTTTAATATGTACGTTTCAAACATGGCAGGTACAGCCATTACTAGTTAAACAATTTTGTAAACAATAGTTCCTTAGAAAAATTAGCAACAAAAACAAAAAAAAGTTGTGTTTTTTTTTTTAATGCTGAAGGTAACTTGGTGTACATTGGTGAACAACCCAAAATGCACAAACGTGAACTTATCAAAGTGATAGCACATGAGACTTTTAAGGTGCTTTTCACCAAACCAGATTATTTTGCAGAATTGTACATTTTAGGTGACAATAGGCAAAATATTCTCCATCTCAAAAACTGTAAACTAGGTTTAAATTGAATTTAACATTTTAGATTTTCTTGTCCACAATAGTCAATTTAAGAAAATGCTCCAAGTAAGCTTTGCTTCCACGTCTGCTATTCTAAAGTGCAGTTTGAAATAAATTTTGAAATAAATTTGGAATTCCTGAAAAATCTTGCCTTACTACATAGCTATCGATGCACCTACTTTGAAAAAAGGATTTATTCTATTTGTTTTGCCTGTTTTTAGCATTTGGGGAAAGTGCTTATTCCTGGTTCCAGCAGCTATCTACTGTTCAAATTGTAGATTTTTGGTTTACTGTATTTATATTTCGTCTGTTTTGCGATTTCTATTTGAATTTTTTTTTTTTTTATGTATTAGTTATTTGGTTACAAACATAAATGCTATTTTTTTGTAAAATGCAGTAGGTGTGTCAAAAACAAAAATAATTGCGGTCCTCGGATCCAAGACAGCCTCAAGGGACTGGCTGACAATGAGGCACAGTAGGGACACTCTCCCAGCGCTTACCTTTACTTCTGGCCCAAAGACTGCAAAGTTGTTTTCCTTGAACTTTTACCATTTTTATAGCACCCCATTGCTCTTGGTAGCAACAATAGCTATTTTTGTGTCCATTTTTGGAAACCAAGTGCCGTTTTGGAAACGTTACAATAATTTCTACCGTTCCTGTAATCAATGTGAACTCACAATTGTTTATTGTTTATTTTCTTGTCCTTTTTTTTCCTGATCTCTGTTTTTGAACCTGGAGCTGTAGGCTTTTGATGTATTCAAACGCTTGCTAGAGCCCACTAAATGCTGATATTACAAGTCTAGAACACTGAGCAGCAGTTAGCTTTTAAAAGGGCAGCATAGTAAATGTACTGGTTATATCTGACCCATTACCTAACTTCATAGTGATCATATGGAAATGTACATTGCCCTGCAAATATTAGGGTATTGACTACACTTTTAGTGGGTGTAGACATTAAAGCTAGTGGGTTTGTGAAGCCTATAATGATTCAAGAATTGCATGTAAACGTACAGGTCAGGAGAAATCTGTCTAACCTCACACACTACCCGAGTTATAAAAGGAAATTTAAAGGGTTAAATGTTTGGGTTGCTGAGATTCCCACTAGAAGACTGAAACACGCACAACCCGCGACAGACCTAATCCCGACAAGGACCGTACCTGACTGACACTACAGGCTCTACGGGGCCCACTCCCGCATGATATAAAGCCCACCACACTTGGGATGCCAGTGCACCCAGGATGGGGCCATGACACAAACGCGTAATAGAGCGACTCTTGCCAGACCCACAGCCCCCCCGCAACTCCCTAGGTTAGGAGTTTCAATCACGTGAGGCAGAGACCACACTTACGGTATGAGGCTGTAATAGACAGCCCACACACTTCAGAAATCACCTACTAGTGCACACCCATCACTATGCCCACGGGACACCATGCTGACACATACAGGCACACCCAAGTGTCATAGCCATGGAGGCACCACACACTCCATATCTACTTAACACACGGAACGCGGATACCAGAACCGACTATATGACTCAAACACACGAATAACACATGTTTCGCGGGGAAAAACCCGGATCCAAGTTGTAACTTGTTTTTTTTTTAAATGATATAACTGGTGCAGTCTCACAAGATGCAAGATAACAATGTTGAAGCTATGTTCAGGAAATTCTAACTTGCAATGTACTGTTTTACTGTCATGCAAAGCACCGCAAAAATAAAGAATAAAATAAAAATAAAAAAAATAATATGTTCAAATAGGCTAATGACAGCGGAATGTATACAGTAAATATAGATGACTGTCTAAAACCATGCATTTATGCAGCAGGGTGTTTCAGGCTGGAAACATGGAATAATTTGTGCCCAGATGTCTCCCTAGTCCATTTCCTTGTGGAGGGAATATGGACCAATTGTCCCTTCCACTCTGAAATGTGTCTTAGCCGTCTGAAAACATATGGAATTAAAGGTAAATGGGGCCTAATGTAATATTTTTCATTTAAAAAAAATGCAAGTCAAAGTAAAACAAAATTAAAGACTCATAAACGCATCATTAATATTGAAGGAGTTAGCAGCTTTTCTTTTTTTTCTGTTATAGTACTGTAGCTTACATACATCGAGCAGTTCAAAAATTGGAGCAGTCGTCATGGAAACCTAACAAGTGGTCTTGCTTACTGCTCCACTTTTATCACTTTGTCCAAGAATGACTTTTTATACACAACCCCGTGTCCATGGCAATGCCTGCTAACATTTAGTACAGGTTCCCAGCATTGTTGAGTAGTCTACTGGCACAGAAGTGTATTAATTAGTAGTGGTATTGGTGAACAAGCCAAGATGTAATTGTATCTGGTCGACAAGCACAATATGTTTTCGAGCAGCAAAAATTCAAAGATCAGAATTTAAGTCATGTGAAGGTAAAGCCTGCATTAAAGCAATGGTAGTTTTTATTTCATATTGGCACCCATGAGGGAACTGAGGTTATTGTCCAGTGGACTGTAAAAAGCTGTCTTTTGTTTATAGTCCTGTCACTTACAGTAAATATAACAGAAGAAACTAGGTTTCAATTCCATCCAGTGTTTCCATGCTTTCTGACTACGTTTACAATACGACAAACGCTAAGGTGTGCATTACATCAGGAAAATGGAGATATCTTGTAACCTCCTTCCTGGGCTCCATCATTGAGTAACCCCTTCTTGATGAAATGTCCGGCTAATCCTATAATATATTGATACTACTGAAACATCATAAATATGAATTGTCCATTTGTCAAAACGTATATAATATATATTTATTAAATCATATTATCTGATGTCACCAAAAAAGATCAGTTGGAAAAGGCTGGCAACAAATAGCTTGATTATCTCTGTGGCTCCCTTGAAACATAAATGGTTCTTTCTACTGGACGAAACACGTTGTATACCTGCTTCGAAACTATACTTCACGACTTTTCCCAAATAGGTCCTTAATTTGGTCCTGTGTTCCACCACCTTTCATAATCTGTCTGGTTTGCTTCTTTTATAAATGATTCTCTTTCTTCTATAAATGGCAACATGATTACATTAATAAAATATAGCCATTTCCAAGGGTACTTCCACCGGTAAGTCTACAGGAATAAGACATAACAACCCAACATTTTCTGTCTTCCTTTCAGTAAAACAAATAAAACTTCCCTGCTAAACCACAAATGACCAAAGAAACACAAACAGTAAATGAAAAGAGCTATGATCCAAATACATAAGTCCAAAAAATATTTCTACCGCACTTTCTTTACTGCCTAATTCAGATTCTGGTTTTATGGAACAGTTCTTTATGTGAATGTAACAAAGCTCAGGCGGGCTATTGAAGATAAATTGTTATATATTACTTTCTTCTGGTTTAGAAAAGTGCATTTTAAATTGCCCACACAGAGAATATAATTTATCACAATATTTCATCTGGGAGTGCTGTGTCAAAGCAAACTTCCAAATTACACATGTTGGTTTTTGGCATTTGAAGCGGTAATCTTCATAAACTAATTGCCATTCTAAGAAGGGTTAGAGGTCCAGCTGTAGTGAATTCATTATTAAATTTTAAAGGCTAGAATATCATTATGTGTCTTAAGTCACAGCATCTTTTTTTCTAATTTGGATTATTTTTTAGGCGTCCCCAGTATTGCAATGGAATTTTAATCTTCTGATATGTTGCACATTTTTTCCCTTATCTTTCAATAGAAATGTTTTTTTTTTTTCTGGGGATAGAAGATACATATTTGTTGTTTATTGCTGTGTGCACAGTCTGCTCTGATAACTATTTGTCCTCTAGTAACAGATGTCTGTATTTTAGTTTGATTAAAGGGAGACTATCACTTCTCTGAAAATTACACCACTGAATAAAACATTGTCTTAACATATTTCATGTAATGCTCTTTTAAATGTTAAAGAATTGACGGTTGATATCACAGTCAAGTCTAGTCCTGGCACAGCCAAGGCACACATTGCATTGGAGGAGAGGAAACAGAAATGTTGTTTCTGGCACACCAGGAAGATCAAAGGATCCCTCTGGAAGACCTCTGCAGGGTTGAAATTATTTGACTGCTGGGTCAGAGAGGGATCTCTACTGTCAGAGAGGGGATCAACTCTAATGCAGGGGGCAGAGGAAATTAAGGAGCTTGTGGTCTGCACCACCTGTGGGTGCAGACCAAGTGTACTGCTCCTGCATGTTTATCATAGCGCCTGCATGAAGGAGACATCTGCACCTGCCAAAGATGTACAAGGTGAATTGCTCACCAGACCACCAGGAATTAGCTTTCACTCCTCCTTGGCTGAAGGTAAGCCTGAGAGAGGGTGTCAATTAGCTTTCGTGGAGTTGTTTTTTAATTATATGTTTTCCAACTCCTGCCCCCCCCCCCCCACATACTACAGCCCCTATCCTCCCCACACACTACAGCCATTAACCACCAGCACATACACTACACCCCCTATTCACCAACAAAAACACACTACAGCCTCTAACCCCACACACACTGAAATCCCTACCCTCCATGCACACCCTACAACCCCATCCCCCCACAAACACACATTACAGTCACATCCATGAACAAACACATTACAGCACATAAACAAAAACAGTCCCTTTTCATAAACATATAACAGGCCCTGTCTACACACTATAGTCCCTGCACACACACTGCACTGAAAACAGCCCCATTCATGGGCACACAACCACAGGACGTCTACCCTACCCATGCAAAATCACAAGCATCCTCCGTCACAGACACAACCTCACAAGCAGCCTCCAAACGCCTACAAATCAATAGGCAGCCTCCTCATATAGACACACATTTATCATCCATTTTATTATGCAGGATTCCAATTATGGGACACCAGAGACAAGTAAAAGGCAAACGAAGAACATGCTTGCACTGTGCTAAAAAAACACAGGATGTTTTTCCTAAGTGAGAGTTCTTTAGCTGGGCTCTGCTCATGATCGACCCTGGATGGCATCAAACTGAAATGCCCACTTTTTTATATTACACTGCTCTAACAAACTTTTGTCCCAATCCGGCCATGGCTCCCACCATCAAAGGGCAATTTGCAGTGGGGACTTGGACCATTTTGCCCTATGTTACAGAATGCTTGTGCCACCATGTTTTTGGGATTTCTCCATGCTAATTGATAGTTGCAATTACTGTTTTTTTTCCAATGAAATAGAAAGAGCTCATAAAAATTGCCCAAAATGTAACCAGTTCTAGTATAAAGATAAACAGTGAGTGGTGGATTTTCATATTATTTTATTTTATTTTCCCTATGTGGTGACTGTGTTTATTTACAAGACATGTACTTGTGCATAATGGTGCGTAATGAATGTGCTACATGATTGTGTGCAGTGCCCTGTGCATACACCAAAAATACAATACAATACTCGTATATGTTTATTATATGCATGTCACTGTGAAACTGTCATTTCTCTAAGTAATTTCTTCGTATTCCCACTTCCCAGTAAATGGGGTCATTAGTGCAGTAGATGATACTCTGGGCATGGCGACTCTGAGCATTCCTTCAATAATGTTACATTTACATAAATCCATGCACACAGCACTGCATGGGCTAATGTAATTTACATGACAAGCTATGACAAAGCCCCAAAAAGAAAAGGATTTCATAAAAAAAAAAAAAAATACTGAACATTTTAAATAATTAAATGTAAAATCCATAGTTAACTGTTTTTTTTTAGCTGTTAGTTAGTGCAGATGTAACCATAGTAACAGTTCAAATTTAAATCAGCGTGATCTATGCTCCTTCCACCTTTGAAAGTTAAAAATCTTTAATGCCAGATCTGATCTTGGATCATGTTTGATCGGACCTCTTTCATTTGTCTCAGGATAGCCTTCAAAGATCAGCTTCTGTGACATCACTCACTGAGCAAATTATGTCAGACCTCCATCCCCAAATTTTAGCTCGTATTTTCATTGCAGCCCCTTGATATCCAAAGTATATCTTCATTGTGCCAAGACAACAATCTGCCAGTAAGCCTCTCTAATGAGCCACTTAAACTAATCTATAAATGGAAATCATATAATTCTATAAAAATAAAAATATCATATTGTGTTCTACAAAATACTTCTAAAAACATTACATTATAGAATGAGTTCATTTATAATATTTAATAAGGATATGGAAGTTGCACATGGCCGAATCACCCACAGTTATTAAATAGTTATTTCTAAATCTCTCATTTTTAAAATAAAAAGTAATTCTTAAAATACTATTATTAAAGGGGCAATTTAGGCTTGAGTTGACAAAACCCTTTTTTAATGGATAATGATTATATGTTAAAAGCTATATGCAACAAAAACGGTAAATAAAAAATGAAGACTTGCCTTTGACGAAGTGTTTGTGTAGCGCAAAACGCGTCAGGCATCTTCTCCTCACATATTGTACCTAATATACATGGGGACCCTAAGTGATCCTATAAAGCAATATTGTACTTCTTCAAACTTTGTGATTGATAAAAAAAATAATTAAACTGATAAAAAAAAATACTGTAAAAATAGAATGTAAAATCTCTCTACATACAAAGAAGGGACAAGTTTTTTCAAGTAGCAATTGCAATGTTAGACATGTTGGTACTGAATATATAATGTATGTTTTATACTATTTAAGGACAACACAATTGTCATGTCTTTATTATGGTTAAATAATATTAAAGGGACACCTCCCTGCATATGACTTGCACAGCCTCCCTAAACACTTCCTGTAAAGAGTCATCTAAAGTTTATACTTCCTTTATTGCAAGTTCTGTTTAATTTAGATTTTATTATCCCCTGCTATGTTAATAGCTTGCTAGACCCTGCAAGAGCCTCCTGTATGTGATTAAAGGTTCAATTTACAGAGAAAGTGATACAATTGTTTCAGGTAAATTACATCGGATCGAAAGTGAAACTAGTTTTTTTTTTTCATGCAGGCTGTGTCAGTCAGGGCCAGGGGAGGTGTGGCAAGGGCTGCATAAACAGTAAGAAAGTGATTTAACTCCTAAATTGCAGTGACTTGATGTAACGAGTATATACCCCTACACGCAGGATCCAGCCAAACAGAAGACAGCACAGAGGAGAGATACGTCTACCGGACCTTAGAGTGGCCGGACTCGACGTAATAGGAGAAGTACAGAGTCAGGAACGATCCGAGGTCAAGGGCACAAAGAGACAGCGTAAACGAGAACTAGCCGGGGTCTGGTACACAGGAATCAGCAAGCCGGCAAACAGTACAGACAAGGAGAAAGCAAAAACGAAGTCAGAATACAAAGCCAAGGTCAAATACGGAGAAACACAACTGAACACAATAAGCACTAAAGGGAACTGTAGCAGAAACCACGATAGGGCAACGAACTAAGGGAAAAGGGTAAGTATAAGTAGCCTTAAAACTAATGTGATTGGCTCCTGTCACTTCCACACCCCCAAAAGGTAAGTGTATGGGTTGATTGGCATGACAGGAGCCAATGGGAGCCTTTTTGCAATTTAGGCTCCCACTGTCTCTTTAAGAGCGCGCCCGAGACTCGCGGCGCGCTCTTAGCTGCAGGCGGGACATGTGACCGCAACTCGCGGTCACTGCCCGTCTTCCTGTTAAGAGAGTCGGATGAGCCGCGCGCGGCTCGTGCAGCCGCAGGACCGCGCGCGGCTTGAAGAGAGGAACGCGGCCGGCCCCCGGATAAGGTAAGTAACGCTACACTTGAGCAGTAAAACCTGAGAGGCATGATCTATACACTCAAACTGCTTCATTAAGCTAAAGTTGTTTAGGTGACTATTGTGTTCCTTTAAAGTATTGCTATTCACATGCTCAATGAACTGTCTGTTTGATACTAAAATATTGGTGAAAAATCGCCACTATAATCTATAACTGAGGCAGCAGTAAATCATGCAATAGTGCAATAGTGGATATAAACAGATAAATACATGAATAGGGATTTTCTTTGTGCAGTATCAAATATCTGCAAGAGAAAATAAAGAAACAAATAAAAGTGCAGTATATAAAAGCAATATAAAAATTAAAACAATGTGACAAAGGCTAATCGGGCTTGAAAATCTCTATTGATTCATGTATATGTTTATATCCACTATTGCACTTGACCCCTTAAGGACACATGACATGTGTGACATGTCATGATTCCCTTTTATTCCAGAAGGTTGGTCCTTAAGGGGTTAAATGTTATTTTTAGACTACTCTTCTTTGCACAGTCTATCAATTTATCAAACTAGTTGTTTATTGTTTGATACATCGTACCGAGGGTGGAATTCACTGTTCCTTTCCCAACTCTTTCCCTACCTTGCCTTATAATGTATAATTAATGAATAATGTATAATGAAGCAATCTTTTGCCATCATATTAATGATTGGGGCAAATTGTAGCACAATGCCATGGTAACATCTGATATTACACCCGGATCTGTAATATAAATGTTCCCAAAGTATTGTTATAAATAGTGATGTCGCGAACACAAAATTTTCGGTTCGCGAACAGTGGACGCGAACTTCCGCAAACGTTCGCAAACCGGCGAACCGGGCGAACCGCCATTGACTTCAATGGGCAGGTGAATTTTAAAAACCACAGTGACTCTTTCTGGCCACAGTAGTGATGGAAAAGTTGTTTCAAGGGGACTAACACCTGGACTGTGGCATGTCGGAGGGGGATCCATGGCAAAACTCCCATGGAAAATTACACAGTTGATGCATAGTCTGGTTTTAATCCATAAAGGGCATAAATCACCCAACATTCCTGAAACACAATGGATATGGATTGACACCTGACATATGACATATTGACACCTTAACATATGGATTGACACCTGTCCTCAGAGACCCTGATACACACTGACACAGAGCAGAATAGGGACTGTTCCCCCTACATAGGGTCACTTGGCAGATATGGATTGACACCTGTCCTCAGGGACCCTGATACACACTGACACAGAGCAGAATAGGGACTGTTCCTCCTACATAGGGTCACTTGGCAGATATGGATTGACACCTGTCCTCAGAGACCCTGATACACACTGACACAGAGCAGAATAGGGACTGTTCCCCCTACATAGGGTCACTTGGCAGATATGGATTGACACCTATCCTAATGATCCCTGATACACACTGACACAGAGCAGAATAGGGACTTTTCCCCCTACATAGGGTCACTTGGCAGATATGGATTGACACCTATCCTAATGATCCCTGATACACACTGACACAGAGCAGAATAGGGACTGTTCCCCCTACATAGGGTCACTTGGCAGATATGGATTGACACCTATCATAATGATCCCTGATACACACTGACACAGAGCAGAATAGGGACTGTTCCCCCTACATAGGGTCACTTGGCAGATATGGATTGACACCTGTCCTCAGAGACCCTGATACACACTGACAAAGAGCAGAATAGGGACTGTTCCCCCTACATAGGGTCACTTGGCAGATATGGATTGACACCTGTCCTCAGAGACCCTGATACACACTGACAGAGAGCAGAATAGGGACTGTTCCCCCTACATAGGGTCACTTGGCAGATATGGATTGACACCTATCATAATGATCCCTGATACACACTGACACAGAGCAGAATAGGGACTGTTCCCCCTACACAGGGTCACTTGGCAGATATGGATTGACACCTGTCCTCAGAGACCCTGATACACACTGACACAGAGCAGAATAGGGACTCTTCCTCCTACACAGGGTCACCATTTTTAGCCCAAGGCATCTCATCTCATCATGCCTTTTTTAGTCGAATGTATCGCCCATTGTCAGTCCCTTCGGGATCCATCCCTCATTCATCTTAATAAAGGTGAGGTAATCTAGACTATTTTGACCTAGGCAACTTCTCTTCTCAGTGGCAATACCGCCTGCTGCACTGAAGGTCCTTTCTGACAGGACACTTGAAGCGGGGAAGGCCAGAAGTTCTATCGCAAATTGGGATAGCTCAGGCCACAGGTCAAGCCTGCACACCCAGTAGTCAAGGGGTTCATCGCTCCTCAGAGTGTCGATATTGCAGTTAAGGCGAGGTAGTCTGCTACCTGTCGGTCGACTCGTTCTCTGAGGGTGGATCCCAAAGGGCTGTGGCGATGCGTAGGACTTAAAAAGCTCTGCATGTCCTCCATCAACAACACGTCTTTAAAGCGTCCTGTCCTTGCCGGAGTGGTCGTGGGAGGAGGAGGATGACTTTCACCTCTTCCCTTGTTAGATTCCCGTTGTGCTGTGACATCACCCTTATATGCTGTGTAAAGCATACTTTTTAATTTATTTTGCAAATGCTGCATCCTTTCCGACTTGCGGTAATTTGGTAACATTTCCGCAACTTTCTGCTTATACCGGGGGTCTAGTAGTGTGGACACCCAGTACAGGTCGTTCTCCTTCTCGCCTTTTTATACGAGGGTCCCTCAACAGACACGACAGCATGAAGGACCCCATTTGCCCAAGGTTGGATGCCGAGATACTCATTTCCCGTTCCTCGTCCTCAGTGATCTCACTGAAGGTATGTTCTTCCCCCCAGCCACGTACAACACCACTGGTACCAGATAGGTGACTACGAGCACCCTGGGATGCCTGTTGTGGTTGGACTTCCTCCTCCTCCTCAAAGCAACATTCCTCCTCTGACTCCTCTTCCTCACAATCCTCTTCCAGCGTTGTCGCAGGTCCAGCAAGCAATGCTGATAAGGCTGTTTCTGGTGGTGATGGTGGCCACAACTCTTCCTAGACTTCTTCACGCTCATCAACGGCCTGATCCAGCACTCTTCGCAGGGCACCCTCAAGGAAGAAAACAAATGGTATGATGTTGCTGATGGTGCCTTCGGTGTAACTGACTAGGTTTGTCACCTCCTCAAAAGGACGCATGAGCCTACAGGCATTGCGCATGAGCGTCCAGTAACGTGGCAAAAAAAATCCCAGCTCCCCAGAGGCTGTCCTAGCACTCCGGTCATACAAATATTCATTAACGGCTTTTTCTTGTTGGAGCAGGCGGTCGAACATTAGGAGTGTTGAATTCCAACGTGTCGGGCTGTCGCAAATCAAGCGCCTCACTGGCATGTTGTTTCGCCGCTGGATATCTGTAAAGTGCGCCATGGCCGTGTAGGAACGCCTGAAATGGCCACACACCTTCCTGGCCTGCTTCAGGACGTCCTGTAAGCCTGTGTACTTATGCACAAAGCATTGTACGATCAGATTACACACATGTGCCATGCACGGCACATGTGTCAACTTGCCCAACTTCAATGCCGCCAACAAATTTGTACCGTTGTCACACACCACTTTGCCGATATCCAGTTGCTGCGGAGTCAGCCACTTTTCCACCTGTGTGTTCAGGGCGGACAGGAGTGCTTGTCCGGTGTGACTATCTGCTTTCAAGCAAGTCAAACCCAAGACGGCGTGACACTGCGTATCCGGGATGTGGAATAGTACCTGGGGAGCTGGGGGGGTGCCGTTGATGTGGAGCAAGACGCAGCAGCAGAAGAGGACTCAGCCGAGGAGGTTATGGAAGAGGATGGAGTAGGAGGAGTAGAGGAGGTGGCAGCAGGCCTGCCTGCAAGTCGTGGCGGTGTCACCAACTCCTCTGCAGAGCCACGCATTCCATGCTTGGCAGCCATCAGCAGGTTTACCCCATGCGCAGTGATATGCCTGCCCTGACCATGCTTTGCAGACCAGGTATCAGTGGTCAGATGGACGCTTGCCCCAACACTGTGTGCCAGACATGCCATTACTTCCTTTTGCAAAATCGAGTACAGGTTGGTGATTGCCCTTTGTGCAAAGAAATTTCGTCCGGATACCTTCCACTGCGGAATCCCAATAGCCACAAATTTTTTGAACGCCTCAGACTCCACCAGCTTGTATGGTAAAAGCTGGCGGGCTAATAGTTCAGACAAGCCAGCTGTCAGACGCTGGGCAAGGGGGTGACTTTCCGACATTGGCTTCTTACGCTCAAACATGTCAGACACCTGACTGTGGGCAGATGAACGGGAACTGCTCAAGGCGAGAGATGGAGTGGCGGATGGTTGAGAGGGGGCAAGGAGGACAGCAGTGGTTGACGTGGCTGAAGATGCTGGACCAGGAGGAGGATGGCGGCTTTGAGTTTGTGTGCTGCTTGTACTCATGTGTTGATCCCATAGGCGTTTGTGATGTGCGATCATGTGCCTACGCAAAGCAGTTGTACCTAGGTGGGTGTTGGACTTCCCATGACTCAGTTTCTTTTGGCACATGTTGGCAAATGGCATCGCTGTTGTCAGAGGCAGACACAAAAAAAAAAATGTCACACTGCTGAGCTCTGCAATGACAGGGCGAAAGTTCAGATGGGGAGACAGAGAGGAGGAGGAGCCGAGTTGGAAGCAGGGGGAGGTTGTCGCAAGGAGCTAGTGGCACAGTCAGACAGCATGCATCGGCACCCGTTGTCAGCCAGACAGCACGCCAATCAACGCATGCTGTTGCCACCACCAGAATGCCGTCATTGCAGAGCTCAGCAGTGTGGCATTTGTTTTGTGTGTCTGCCTCTGACAACAGCGATGCCATTTGCAACCTGTGCCAAAAGAAACTGAGTCGTGGGAAGTCCAACACCCACCTAGGTACAACTGCTTTGCGAAGGCACATGATCGCACATCACAAACACCTATGGGACCAACACATGAGTACAAGCAGCACACAAACTCAAAGCCGCCATCCTCCTCCTGGTCCAGCATCTTCAGCCACGTCAACCACTGCTGTCCTCCTTGCCCCCTCTCAACCATCCGCCACTCCGTCTCTCGCCTTGAGCAGGTGTCTGTCAAGGACATGTTTGAGCGTAAGAAGCCAATGTCACAAAGTCACCCCCTTGCCCGGCATCTGACAGCTGGCTTGTCTGAACTCTTAGCCCGCCAGCTTTTACCATACAAGCTGGTGGAGTCTGAGGCGTTCCAAAAATGTGTAGCTATTGGGACAACGCAGTGGAAGGTACCCGGCCGAAATTTCTTTGCACAAAAGGCAATCCCCAACCTGTACTCGATTGTGCAAAAGGAAGTAATGGCATGTCTGGCACACAGTGTTGGGGCAAGGGTCCATCTGACCACTGATACCTGGTCTGCAAAGCATGGTCAGACAGGTATATCACCTACACTGCACATTGGGTAAACCTACTGACGGCTGCCAAGCATGGAATGCGTGGCTCTGCAGAGGAGTTGGTGACACCGCCACGACTTGCAGGCAGGCCTGCTGCCACCTCCTCTACTCCTCCTACTCCATCCTCTTCCATAACCTCCTTGGCTGAGTCCTCTTCTGCTGCTGCGTCTTGCTCCACATCAACGGCCCCCCCCCCAGCTCCCCAGGTACTATTCCACATCCCGGATACAGCAGTGTCACGCCGTCTTGGGGTTGACTTGCCTGAAAGCAGAGAGTCACACCAGACCAGCACTCCTGTCCGCCCTGAACGCACAGGTGGATCAGTGGCTGACTCCGCACCAACTGGAGATCAGCAAAGTGGTTTGTGACAGCGGAAGAAATTTGTTGGCGGCATTGAATTTGGGCAAGTTGACACATGTGCCGTGCATGGCACATGTGTGTAATCTGATCGTACAACGCTTTGTGCATAAGTACACAGGCTTACAGGTTGTTCTGAAGCAGGCCACGAATGTGTGTGACCATTTCAGGCGTTCCTACACGGCCATGGCGCACTTTTCAGATATCCAGCGGCGAAATAACATGCCAGTGAGGCGCTTGAGTTGCGACAGCCCGACACATTGGAATTCAACACTCCTAATGTTCGACCGCCTGCTCCAACAAGAAAAAGCCGTTAACGACTATTTATATGACTGGGGTGCTAGGACAGCCTCTGCAGAGCTGGGAATTTTTTTGCCACGTTACTGGACGCTCATGCGCAGTGCCTGTAGGCTCATGCGTCCTTTTGAGGAGGTGACAAACCTAGTCAGTCGCACCAAAGGCACCATCAGCGACATCATACCATTTGTTTTCTTCCTGGAGCGTACCCTGTGAAGAGTGCTGGATCAGGCTGTAGATGAGCGTGAAGAGGAAGAGGAAGAGTTGTGGTCACCATCACCACCAGAAACAGCCTTATCAGCATCACTTGCTGGACCTGCGGCAACGCTGGAAGAGGATTGTGAGGAAGAGGAGTCAAAGGAGGAATGTGGCTTTGAGGAGGAGGAGAAAGACCAAGCACAACAGGCAGCCCAGGGTGCTCATTGTCACCTATCTGGTACCCGTGGTGTTGTACGTGGCTGGGGGGAAGAACATACCTTCAGTGAGATCACTGAGGACGAGGAACGGGACATGAGTAGCTCGGCATCCAACCTTGTGCAAATGGGGTTTTTCATGCTGTCGTGCCTGTTGAGGGACCCTCGTATAAAAAGGCTGAAGGAGAACGACCTGTACTGGGTGTCCACGCTACTAGACCCCGGTATAAGCAGAAAGTGCCTTAAATGTTACCGAATTACCGCAAGTCGGAAAGGATGCAGCAGTTCCAAAATAAATTAAAAAGTATGCTTTACACAGCATATAAGGGTGATGTCACAGCACAACGGGAATCTAACAGGGGAAGAGGTGAAAGTAATCCTCCTCCTCCCACGACCACGCCGGCAAGGACAGGACGCTTTACAGACGTGTTGTTGATGGAGGACATGCGGAGCTTTTTAAGTCCTACGCATCGCCACAGCCCTTCGGGGTCCACCCTCAGAGAACGACTCGACCGACAGGTAGCAGACTACCTTGCAGATATCGACACTCTGAGGAGCGATGAACCCCTTGACTACTGGGTGTGCAGGCTTGACCTGTGGCCTGAGCTATCCCAATTTGCGATAGAACTTCTGGCCTTCCCCCGCTTCAAGTGACCTGTCAGAAAGGGTCTTCAGTGCAGCAGGAGGTATTGTCACTGACAAGAGAAGTCGCCTAGGTCAAAAAAGTCTAGATTACCTCACCTTTATTAAGATGAATGAGGGATGGATCCCTAAGGGACTGACAGTGGGCGATACATTCGACTAAAAAAGGCCTGATGAAGGGGACGTAACAGGGATTAAACTGATAAGAATAGTAAATGAGATAGTGATGGCTCTGATTCAGAGGTCAGAAAAAGTGGCCAATGAATAAGTGCCAAAAAGCCCTAAAGATTACTCTCCCAGAATAGGGAATAACCCTCAAATATTTGTAAGAGAAAAATAAAGAAAAAGGGCTAAAGGAAGCCCATGTGGAGAGTAATTTAGTAAAGGGAGTCCCTACCTTTTAATAATCCTAAGGGAAAACACAAGTAAATAAAATAGATAGACAGGAAGGTAGTGATAGGCCAGTCATAGGGGAATATATACAAAAGCAGCTGCTCACTAAAATGAAGCAAGCTGATTAATGTCCTAATTTAAAGGTAGAAAGTAATCCCCCCAGAGATGTAAAGTCTCACAGTAAATGGTACAAAGTAGTTGAGAGAACTTAATAGGGTAGGACTTGAGAAAAAAGCAGTTTCTAAAGAGAGACCCTAATAAACCCCAAGTTACTAAGCCCAAACAGAGGCCCCTGTAGAGGGTAGACTGTCCCTAAGTACCTCAGCACAGTGGATGATCCACTAGTGCCTACTAAAGTCCAGGTCCCTGCCTGTCTAAATAACTTAAATATATCAAAAGTAAATTAATTCATAAGTGCTACCAATAAAGTGCAAAATAGATAAATAAATAAAAGGCTAGCTCGACGCGCGTTTCGGCGTTTCAGCACGCCGTCGTCAGGAGCAATGAACTTGTAGTGGTCCTTGTAGCTGTTTAAATACCTTAACACATCATGACAATTATTGCCGGCTGTGTGCGTTCACGTGTGCGGTCACGTGGGTCATCCGTCTGTCACTCACTGGGTTCCGCCTCCCCGCTGGTCGCGTCATATGACGCGGACCGGGAGGTAATGCCAAGGGTGGGGGGTGTGTGTGTAGGGCGTCTCTAACCGCGCCCCTTGTCAGTCGCGTCATAATACGCCTTATCTGACATGGGCGGAGAGGCGTGTACACACACAGTCGCGGAATAGTATCCGCCCCCAAAAACGGAAAAAGGACTTGGTCCATGGTGATGGCTAAAAGAAACCTATGATTAATATATAATGTCCCAGTGTCATTAGGGGACATAGTAATCAGTATTAATAGGTGTACTTATGGTAACAGTTAGTCTAAAGGATACAAGATCATGCAGCCCATAAATTGGAACTATAAATAGTGTCATGTCAGTCGCATGGTACCTAATTTAAAGGTATAAACTTGAGAAAGAAAATGACAAAACATAAAGTAAATATGTACATATAAATATAAATGCAAAAAGTGGTGTATTTATTTACAGTGTAATGTATTCAAAACATAGGACTAGTGAGGACTTCCCTATAATTTATTAACATCCTGAATGAGAGAGTGCAGAAAAATTAAGCACTTTTAAAGAAAGGCTGAAAAGGAGAAGCCCTCATTTAGGCCTGCAGGAGCTAAGGTTCTGAGTTTGTAAATCCAATATGATTCACGTTGTCTCAATTTTTTATCCCAATATCCCCTCCGTGCGGTTTGTGGGATATATTCTATCCCTATGAATTTCAGTTTGTCAGCGGAATTCTGATGGTGAATTTTGAGATGGCGTGAGATTGGAGTCTCTAAAGGTCTTCTGACCGAGTGTCAACTCGGTCAGAAGACCTTTAGAGACTCCAATCTCACGCCATCTCAAAATTCACCATCAGAATTCCGCTGACAAACTGAAATTCATAGGGATAGAATATATCCCACAAACCGCACGGAGGGGAGATTGGGATAAAAAATTGAGACAACGTGAATCATATTGGATTTGCAAACTCAGAACCTTAGCTCCTGCAGGCCTAAATGAGGGCTTCTCCTTTTCAGCCTTTCTTTAAAAGTGCTTAATGTTTCTGCACTCTCTCATTCAGGATGTTAATAAATTATAGGGACGTCCTCACTAGTCCAATGTTTTGAATACATTACACTGTAAATAAATACACCACTTTTTGCATTTATATTTATATGTACATATTTACTGTATGTTTTGTCATTTTCTTTCGCAAGTTTATACCTTTAAATTAGGTACCATGCGACTGACATGACACTATTTATAGTTCCAATTTATGGGCTGCATGATCTTGTATCCTTTAGACTAACTGTTACCATAAGTACACCTATTAATACTGATTACTATGCCCCATAATGACACTGGGGCATTATATATTAATCATAGGTTTATTTTTGCCATCACCATGGACCAAGTCCTTTTTCCGTTTTTGGGGGCGGATACTATTCCGCGACTGTTTGTGTACACGCCTCTCTGCCCATGTCAGATACCGCGTATTATGACGCGACTGACAAGGGGCGCGGTTAGAGACGCCCTACACACACACCCCACCCTTGGCATTACCTCCCAGTCCGCGTCATATGACGCGACCAGCGGGGAGGCGGTACCCAGTGAGTGACAGACGGACGACCCACGTGACCGCACACGTGACCGCACACAGCCGGCAATAATTGTCATGATGTGTTAAGGTATTTAAACAGCTACAAGGACCACTACAAGTTCACTGCTCCTGACGACGGCGTGCTGAAACGCCGAAACGCACGTCGAGCTAGCCTTTTATTTATTTATCTATTTTGCACTTTATTGGTAGCACTTATGAATTAATTTACTTTTGATTTATTTAAGTTATTTAGACAGGCAGGGACCTGGACTTTAGTAGGCACTAGTGGATCATCCACTGTGCTGAGGTACTTAGGGACAGTCTACCCTCTACAGGGGCCTCTGTTTGGGCTTAGTAACTTGGGGTTTATTAGGGTCTCTCTTTAGAGACTGCTTTTTTCTCAAGTCCTACCCTATTAAGTTCTCTCAACTACTTTGTACCATTTACTGTGAGACTTTACATCTCTGGGGGGATTACTTTCTACCTTTAAATTAGGACATTAATCAGCTTGCTTCATTTTAGTGAGCAGCTGCTTTTGTATATATTCCCCTATGACTGGCCTATCACTACCTTCCTGTCTATCTATTTTATTTACTTGTGTTTTCCCTTAGGATTATTAAAAGGTAGGGACTCCCTTTACTAAATTACTCTCCACATGGGCTTCCTTTAGCCCCTTTTCTTTCTTTTTCTCTTACTGATAAGAATAGTACTACTTAACACACCACTCCTATCTGGTGGCACATTAGATTACACGCGCAGTGCCCCAAATTTGAAGTAGGAGGACCAACCAAGCATCTTTTTCCATCTCCCGGTTCCTAAAATCGATGCCATATACACGTCCCCTGAGAGGGGACGTAACAGTGATTAAACTGATAGGAATAATACTACTTAACACACCTTATAATAATGCAGAGAGAGGCAATGCAGAGAGAGGAGTCTGAAGAAGAGGAGTCAGAGGAGGAAGGTGGCTTTGAGGAGGTGGAAGACCAAACACAGCAGGCGTCCCAGGGGGCTTGTTGTCACCTTTCGGGGACCCTTGGTGTTGTATGTGGCTGGGTGGTGGAAGAGAGACCTTCAATGACATCAGTGAGGACAAGGAACGTGACATGGCTAGCTTGGTATCCAACCTTGTGCAAATGGGGAGTTTGCGGTTGTGCAAATGGACTGTTTGCGGTTGTTTCGGTGCGTTAAACGGGGAGTTTGGTCTGTCACTGTGAAGCGGGCGTAACCCTTACACTACCTGATCGATACAACATCATACCTGATGTTTTAAAGCACGTTATTCCATACAATTTAGGAATGTTAGGTGATTTATGCCCTTTATGGATGACAACCAGACTCTGCATGAACTATGAACTACATGGTAGTTTTGCCATGGATCCCCCTCCGGCATGCCACAGTCCAGGTGTTAGTCCCCTTGAAACAACTTTTCCATCACTATTGTGGCCAGAAAGAGTCCCTGTGGATTTTAAAATTCGCCTGCCTATTGAAGTCTATGGCGGTTCGCCCGGTTCAACCGTTCGCGAACATTTGCGGAAATTCGCGTTCGACATTCGCGAACGAACATTTTATGTTCGCGACATCTCTAGTTATAAATATAATATACCTTATAACTCATGGTGTGCTAATTTACCCCACGTGCTATGTACCATTTATGTGCCTTTGGTTATGTGCCATTTGAGGGGATCTTCATTTGCAAATAGTTGGGTGCAATATTCCCATTTGAATGATCTAATTGCTTCATAAGTATAATGTTAAAGGGTTACTCCAACCAAAAACTGTATTTTATGAAAACACTATTTTTGGTTTAAAATAACACTGCCTGTATGGTTCTTCTTATCTCTATTTCAGCACCGAGTCACGTTCTCCATGCAGCCTGATCTTCCTCTGCTCAAATAACTCCCCCTCGGAGGTAGAAGGATGTCAGGGAGGATGGGCTGATGGGTGGCCAGGGGTGGCACAGAGGCATGCCACCTATGTGTGCTGGCCTCAGATGCCAATTTTGTACAGAACTCACATTAGCCACCTGGGAATCTTGTTTCTGGTTGGCTAATGACGTCTCAATGACGCTACTTGGAGATCGAGTTACACTTGCAGCTGCAAAGGGATTACTCTCCGCACGTGCAGTGTTTCATGGCAAAGACCCAGGCACCATGACCAATTCAAATCACTGAAGTGGTGATAGTACATGGAGTACACCCTTTAACAATGCAAATGATAGCTGATGCACACATCAATACAGGTACATTCTCAAAACATGCTGTAATGCTTATAGTTTTAGAAGACAAATACAACTATATTTTATAAAACTAATGCCAAAATGTCAGCCTAATGAAATAATATTCCTAGATACAAGCAACCATGATGACACAGAATAAATCTATTAATTTATTAGTCCCCAAACCATACCATTTGTTTTCTTCCTGGAGCCTACCCTGTGAAGAGTGCTGGATCAGGCTGTAGATGAGCATGAAGAGGAAGAGGAAGAGTTGTGGTCACCATCACCACCAGAAACAGCCTTATCAGCATCACTTGCTGGACCTGCGGCAACGCTGGAAGAGGATTGTGAGGAAGAGGAGTCAGAGGAGGAATGTGGCTTTGAGGAGGAGGAGAAAGACCAACCACAACAGGCATCCCAGGGTGCTCGTTGTCACCTATCTGGTACCCGTGGTGTTGTACGTGGCTGGGGGGAAGAACATACCTTCAGTGAGATCACTGAGGACGAGGAATGGGACATGAGTAGCTCGGCATCCAACCTTGTGCAAATGGGGTTTTTCATGCTGTCGTGCCTGTTGAGGGACCCTCGTATAAAAAGGCTGAAGGAGAACGACCTGTACTGGGTGTCCACGCTACTAGACCCCTGTATAAGCAGAAAGTGCCTGAAATGTTAACGAATTACCGCAAGTCGGAAAGAATGCAGCAGTTCCAAAATAAATTAAAAAGTATGCTTTACACAGCGTATAAGGGTGATGTCACAGCACAACGGGAATCTAACAGGGGAAGAGGTGAAAGTAATCCTCCTCCTCCCACGACCACGCCGGCAAGGTCAGGACGCTTTACAGACGTGTTGTTGATGGAGGACATGCGGAGCTTTTTAAGTCCTACGCATCGCCACAGCCCTTCGGGGTCCACCCTCAGAGAACGACTCGACCGACAGGTAGCAGACTACCTTGCAGATATCGACACTCTGAGGAGCGATGAACCCCTTGACTACTGGGTGTGCAGGCTTGACCTGTGGCCTGAGCTATCCCAATTTGCGATAGAACTTCTGGCCTGCCCCGCTTCAAGTGACCTGTCAGAAAGGGTCTTCAGTGCAGCAGGAGGTATTGTCACTGAGAAGAGAAGTCGCCTAGGTCAAAAAAGTCTAGATTACCTCACCTTTATTAAGATGAATGAGGGATGGATCCCGAAGGGACTGACAGTGGGCGATACATTCGACTAAAAAAGGCCTGATGAAGGGGACGTAACAGGGATTAAACTGATAAGAATAGTACTACTTAACACACCACTCCTATCTGGTGGCACATTAGATTACACGTGCAGTGCCCCAAATTTGAAGTAGGAGGACCAACCAAGCATCTTTTTCCATCTCCCGGTTCCTAAAATCGATGCCATATACACGTCCCCTGATAGGGGACGTAACAGGTATAACTGATAAGAATAGTACTACTTAACACACCACTCCTATCTGGTGGCACATTAGATTACACGCGCAGTGCCCCAAATTTGAAGTAGGAGGACCAACCAAGCATCTTTTTCCATCTCCCGGTTCCTAAAATCGATGCCATATACACGTCCCCTGAAAGGGGACGTAACAGTGATTAAACTGATAGGAATAATACTACTTAACACACCTTATAATAATGCAGAGAGAGGCAATGCATAGAGAGGAGTCTGAAGAAGAGGAGTCAGAGGAGGAAGGTGGCTTTGAGGAGGTGGAAGACCAAACACAGCAGGCGTCCCAGGGGGCTTGTTGTCACCTTTCGGGGTCCCTTGGTGTTGTACGTGGCTGGGTGGTGGAAGAGAGACCTTCAATGACATCAGTGAGGACAAGGAACGTGACATGGCTAGCTTGGTAACCAACCTTGTGCAAATGGGGAGTTTGCGGTTGTGCAAATGGACTGTTTGCGGTTGTTTCGGTGCGTTAAACGGGGAGTTTGGTCTGTCACTGTGAAGCGGGCGTAACCCTTACACTACCTGATCGATACAACATCATACCTGATGTTTTAAAGCACGTTATTCCATACAATTTAGGAATGTTAGGTGATTTATGCCCTTTATGGATGACAACCAGACTCTGCATGAACTATGAACTACATGGTAGTTTTGCCATGGATCCCCCTCCGGCATGCCACAGTCCAGGTGTTAGTCACCTTGAAACAACTTTTCCATCACTATTGTGGCCAGAAAGAGTCCCTGTGGGTTTTAAAATTCGCCTGCCTATTGAAGTCTATGGCGGTTCGCCCGGTTCGCCCGTTCGCGAACCTTTGAGGAAATTCGCGTTCGCCATTCGCGAACGAAAATTTTATGTTTGCGACATCTCTAGTTATAAATATAATATACCTTATAACTCATGGTGTGCTAATTTACCCCACGTGCTATGTACCATTTATGTGCCTTTGGTTATGTGCCATTTGAGGGGATCTTCATTTGCAAATAGTTGGGTGCAATATTCCCATTTGAATGATCTAATTGCTTCATAAGTATAATGTTAAAGGGTTACTCCAACCAAAAACTGTATTTTATGAAAACACTATTTTTGGTTTAAAGTAACACTGCCTGTATGGTTCTTCTTATCTCTATTTCAGCACCGAGTCACATTCTCCATGCAGCCTGATCTTCCTCTGCTCAAATAACTCCCCCTCGGAGGTAGAAGGATGTCAGGGAGGATGGGCTGATGGGTGGCCAGGGGTGGCACAGAGGCATGCCACCTATGTGTGCTGGCCTCAGATGCCCATTTTGGTTTGAATATTTTTATTGGTTGCGCAAAAGATCATGAGCAGGCACAATTTCAAGCGATAAATGTAGTATGCGGTCGCCTGCGCAGAGGCATATAACTCAGAATGAACAAGCTTTTCTGAGAATTTAATACAACGTGCAGTACGGTAATCATATATAAAAACAGTATTATAAAAGGCAGGCGTCTCAATGTAATGAATAATCCTTTCTATAAGCATTATGGCAGCGGCCCATTAAACGCAGAATAAGTATGTCGCAGGTTGAGTGCAATATCATCAGTGCTGTTAGTTTACAAATATATGTTAGTTTGCAAATATATAGTTATATCTATAATTAGGCTGAGGCGTAATGGTTTACGTTGTACAATGCAATCGTCTGGCCATTTTAATAAGCAACCTTAGTTGACGTATGCATACTGGAGCTAATGCGGAGAGTCACTCAAGTATGTCAATGTAGCAGTGCCGTATAAGGCTGAGTGACTAAACAGTTAACAGTATACTTTAGCCCCTGTAAGAGCATTTTAACCTTTCTAAGCAATACAAATATGCAATTACTGCTGGTTACTAAGCAGCTTAAACTGTGTCTAAATGACAGAGTGGGAAAATGTTCGCATCAGTCATGAATTTAAAAAAGCGTAGAGACTAAAAACCTTAATATGCATCAAGAACTTATAGTAGGTGCGTTGGTCGCGCATTGCGCGTCTCATCTCTGGCTTACTATATTTAGGAATGCTTAAACAAATATCAACTATAAGAAATCCCATGGGCATTACTGCGTCAGTAATTAAGATAACAGGCATAATAATTCGGGAATAATTTCAGTAGACCATGCTTGTTATGCTTGTTGTGACATCTCAGGGTTTGTGTCCCAGGACATATAGGAAAGACAAAAGTGTGAGTCTCTTCTCTGGAGATGGTTTAACAGCTCTGCTGCGTGGGGGATCCCTTATCCCATGATATATGGCTTCTCTGGTGGTCTTTTGCGCTTTGTGTTGACTGTTTGCCGCTTGGGCCCCCTAGTGTCCCGCAGGTATCGAACCCCCTCAGCACCCCCCAGGGCTTGCCCCTGCTGTGCATCAGAGAGTCTCTCAGTGTTGTGGGCACTCAGGGTCGGGCAGAGTCCGGCGGTCTCCCACCCCTGAAAAGTCCGCGGGTCCCCCCCGTCCCCTGCACCTCCCCAACTCCCGCTGACCTCTGCTGGAGCTCCAGTCCTTTGATGCCTCACCCTTCTCCGGCCACATGCTCGGCGTCTGTGCGCGCCTCCCCAGCCACCGGTCCGCCGGGGGTCAGCACACCTCAGTACCGCAGGGCTCACAGAGTTGGGGGCGTCTGCCCCTGGACCACCACCAAATCCTGGGGCCCAGACCGGCTCCTTGTCCGGCAGTTCTCCGTCCCGAGTGGTTCCTCCATGAGGTCCGGTATCCTAGGGGTCCAGGCGACCCTGCGTGGCTCTCAGCCGCGTTTGTGCATCCGCCATCTTGGTTTCCCCTGGGAAGGGGCCTCGCGCTGCGCGGGCCTTTGTCTCCAGCCTTTGAAGGTCTGACTCATGGGCCGGGATTACCCCCACCGGCCAGGGGGGGGAAAGCGGGGCCGGGCCGGCGTCCACCTCTCTCCCTACTCCGCCTTATGTGCACCGCCGCCTCCACCTGTGTAGGCCTCGTGTCGGTCAGTCGGGCGTCGCGGTTGCAGCGGCCGCTTGTTCATCTCTTGGGCTCTCCGTATGTGCTGCCTCGGCTCCCGGTGCTCACAGGGAGTATTTTCCTGGGCCCTTTTGGGGCTTTTTCAGGGCTATTGTGCCGTTCAGGATCGGAGCCGGCGTGGATGGCTGCCGCTCCGCTTGGCGGCCCGGCCCCGCCCAGATGCCAATTTTGTACAGAACTCACATTCGCCACCTGGTTGGCTAATGACGTCTCAATGACGCTACTTGGAGATCGAGTTACACTTCCAGCTGCAAAGGGATTACTCTCTGTACGTGCAGTGTTTCATGGCAAAGACCCAGGCACCATGACCAATTCAAATCACTGAAGTGGTGATAGTACATGGAGTACACCCTTTAACAATGCAAATGATAGCTGATGCACACATCAATACAGGTACATTCTCAAAACATGCTGTAATGCTTATAGTTTTAGAAGACAATTACAACTATATTTTATAAAACTAATGCCAAAATGTCAGCCTAGTGAAATAATATTCCTAGATACAGGCAACCACGATGACACAGAATAAATCTATTAATTTATTAGTCCCCAAATGATACTTCACAGTATCTGTCTTTACATAAATCACAGATACACTGTAATAAAAAAGGAAGATAATTATAAAGCTGACACTACTATTAAGTAAGGGAAAGGACAGGAATCTTAATACGATGATAATACTTAACTAAAATGTATAATAGATGGAACGCATTTATCCATGAAGTAAAAACAGGTCACTGAACTACCATGGAATAATATAAAAGGCAATTAGCTTGACATAAGTACGTAATAAGCAATCATTTAACACAAGCAAGGTTGCGCTATGAGAGAAGTGCAATGTATGTTGTGTAATCTCTCTCACATATACAAAATATATAAAAGACTAATTAGTCAGTCGTTCAGCTTTTGTATCTCTTTAAGTTTTGTTATAGCATGAGGCAGGAAGAAATATCTGCTAATTTACATGATCATTATACATAACGTCAAGACAATAATAAACGTTTTTCTAACATGTCAATTTGTTTGTTTGCTTTTTTTTCTAACTTCATTATTTACAGTCATCTTGCCATTATTTAACTTTGTCTTTCCCTTCTCTCGATACTTAACAGATTCAAATATCGTTCATGCTGACAGAGGATTGTGTGGTTGTTGTGTTTTTTTTTTATGAAATGGCATATTTTACAATGTTATCATAACCTGGTTTGTTACTCATCAAACTATTAAAACCTTTAGACGTGTGACCTGATTTTATAGTTTTCAGTTTGCTAAATGCCAACTGCCACTGGCTGTTATCCTGTTTTTCTGCCATTAGAAAAAAAGAGGGTTGCACTCAATCATAAAAAATCACAGGGTGCTAACTGAGTGTGGGTCGGCATACCCCATCAATCAGATATCAAAAGAAAAAATCTCAGACACTCACTGTGATAACTTCAAGCAGATTTAATAGACCCGGCAAGCTTGATAAAGATCTCGGAACAGGTCGAAACGTTGCCGTGTCCATTAAAGATTCTTTCTTTTACTTGTGAAAGAACATTAGACACGGTACACTCTGACGAATGACCGTGCAATCATTGAATACTCAGTGTACAATCTAATGCTTTGTATCACCCATTGACTGTCAAGTTCATTACTGCTCTAAAGAGGCTTTAAAGTCTTATTTACCCTGCGTGGGGGATGCCCAAACATTATTTGCCTACTGAACAGTTCACAATTTTACTTCCCTGGGAAGGCCTGGAACAAACCTGGTCAATTACTTGCTAGCTAATTTCACTTTTTATTGCAAATATATATATAACCAAAAAGAATGTACTATTTTCTTTATTTTTTTGTTTCCTCTTCAATATAGCAATTATAACACAATACAGCATATTTTATTTATTTTTTGCTTTAAATGTACCTTGTTTCTGGTTTTGAAGGATTTCAAAATAATGTTTTAGTCATAGCTATAGATCGCATTAAGCAGAGAGGAATTTCTATGAATACACGTCTCAATTGCATGATATTCTGGAATAATTGTTTTCCGTTACAGACCATTAGAATAATAGATTCTGTATTTATACATCGACAGAAGCACCGAATAATAGTCACAGTGTTTCTAATCCGTCTGGGGAACAGACAAGGCTTGGCTTTTAGAATCATCAAATTTATCGTTGGTTGAAAGTTGCATTATCATGAAAATTCCATAGGCCAGGATCCACAGCAGAATAATTGTAGACACAAGGCCCATCCATATAGCAGGCGTGAAAAATGTTGAGCAGTCACTTGCATATGAAAAAAGATTGTTCTTGATGTTGAATCCTTGTATCTGTCAAGGTAAAAAGAGAGAGCCAAGTTATTTATTTTGTAAAAGAAAAATAAATGCAAATCAATAATTACTGAGATTTCGCACTAGGAGTCTAATTTGGTGTTAAGGAACATCTTTAATGCAGTTAATGTCTGATGGGACTTGTCTGCTCTCCGCTCACAATAACTCAAGTTTTAATTAAAGTGATAACTTTATTATGATGACAAACCAATAACAATGTAAGCGAGGTGAACAATTTGTTAACTTACAAGGTAAAAACTTTTATAAAACCATTCTATTCTTTGACTGGTACATTAATTGTTACAGATCTTGCATATGTCATATATATACTGGGTAACACTAGAAATTAGCAAATTTGTAGTGGCATGACGTTTGTTTTGCTTTATCCTCTAAAGCAAAGCTGTCCAACCTGCGGCCCCCCAGATGTTGCTGAACTACAACTCCCATGATTTTTTCAATGAAACAGATAGCCAGGGAATCATGGGAGTTGTAGTTTAGCAACATCTGGGGAGCCGTATGTATATCAGGGCGAGTTAGCAACTATCTCCATTTTTCCCGCTCCCCTCTCTAGACAGTTTTTCATACTCCTAGACTGCACCAGGAAGCACATGTATATCTGAGAGACATTTCCATAGACAGCGATCTTGGTTAAGTTACAAATTATATCTACACATATGTCTCCTATACACATACCTATAGTCTAGGTACAAACCCTCCGAGACTTTCAAAGTGTACCACTTTGATTTTTTACACAGATTTTGGGTTTGCACTTTTTTTTACATTTTATTATAATTTTTTTGGCTTCATATTTAATAAAGGTTCTTACCACTATTATGATATTTAAATTTCTGGAGGTCTACTCGGGTAGAGTGGATCCCATCTACTTTAAGTGGGTGAATTCCCACTCCACTTTATTATTATGTCAAATTATAGATAAGTTCTATCCAAAATATAACGAGGTGAGTGTAGCTACAGTTATAGCTTTAAGGTCTAGATCGGGATAAGTCATTGATTTAGTAGAATGGAATCTTTATATATTGGTTCATAGACTGGCAGAAAAATTTTGTTCATTGGAATTCATTTGGGTAGTCCAATACTTGCCCCTGTGGCAGTTTGGCTCATCCGTATTTTGCCCACTCAAAAAAAAAAAAATATGAGGCAAACAACTTCAGGCAAACCAAAAGGTGCGGAACTGGGCAAACATACTACAGATATTGTGCATATATTTTGGGGTACACTGAAAGGTGCATATTCCCACCATTTGGTTCACAGATCAAGTGAAAAATAGTAACCAATAGAAGAAAAAAAAGGAGATGCAGTAAAACATATATATATATATATATATATATATATATATATATATATATACTTATATGTTATATATTTGCAAAAAAAATGATATAAATAAATGTATATTTTTTTTACTGCTTCTTATTTGATCTATGAATAAAATCAACATTTAGTGGCTGTCCCCTGACCATCAATAAACTTTTTTTTCCATCAATCACGTGTTTTTATTGCGCAACAGATGGAAAGCAAGTCATTTGTTCAGTTAGACGTCCATATGGCTCTTCGAACACACAGAATTCTAATGAATGTCCATTCAGCCTATATGCGGACGAATTGCAATTTGGCTGAAAATAAATGCACAAGCCTATTGGTCCATGAGTTTTGTACATTAAACAGTTTCAGCGAAGTCGAGGCACGACAGTACTGTTTCATATTAGAAGCTGAATAAGGCTAGTGTATTAGATTCCATATTCAAATGTTCTCTATATGGCTTGTATTTCACCTATCGACCTTCAAGGTGAACATTTTATCTGTAAATATAATACTGTCAATATGTGCAGAAGGACATAAGGTATCTTTCTTTTGGGAGGGGGTGGGTTGTTTATAAATATGCTGGGCTGACATCCAAAAAGAAATATGTTTGGGATTGTTATGAGTTTACATTGGCCTTAGGGGACTATATAAAATAGAACAATTACTCTAAATGAGTTAGAATTATTTTGAGAAAAACATATCATGTATATAACAGCACTTGGGAAACGTCTGCCTGGTAACACACAAATTATAAATGTAAAAAAGTCAATTTCCTCCATATTCATATCCTTACTTCTATTTTTAAGTGTATCTTCTTTCTCAACTTTTTGACCCAATTCACACCTCCTACACACAGCATGGCTGCACACTACCACACATTAAGATGCAGATATCAGGCTCTGACAAGAAAAAACATAGTGCCCTGTATCTTTAGGACAATAGATAATCCACAAAAAGTGCAATATTATGGTCAAAACACCTTGTTTATAAAAAAAAAAATAGTGCATGGGAATAAAATGCAAACAATTGCAAAATGCAAACAAAACCTATGAAAGTGCACTATGCCAATAGTGCTAATGCAATAATATGCAAACAATACAACAAAGTACTATAATTAGCACTTAGCACTAGTTTATTTTCTTGTTTACATTTTTAGCACCTTTATTTATTTACCGTATCTCTGGTTTAGTTTATATACAGAGTTATAAAGATATCAGGCTCTTCAGAGCTAGCCTAATCTAATTAATTAGGACGACTGTGGGGTTACATTTGGTCTTGAATGGACACAAGCACAGCTAGGAAGCCTTCATACTATTATGTGGAAACCTATTCATAAACAGGGATATACATAGGACCAGTGGTGTATCCTGGTTTTGTGCTGCCCTAGGCAGGACAAAACTCAGGCGCCCCCCTCCCACCCGCGCCAGCCCCACCCAACCCTTCCCCCGCCACCCCCACCCAACCCTTCCCCCGCCTTCTATATACACACACACACATTCGTTGACAGATACGCATACACTAGCTAACATAAACACACACACTAACAGATACACACACACGCACTGACACACACACTAACAGACACACACACTAACAGACACACACACACACACACTAACAGACACACACACTAACAGACACACACACTAACAGACACACACACACACTAACAGACACACACACACGAACACACACACACTAACAGACACACACACACACACACACTAACACACACACACACACACACACACACACACACACACTAACAGACACACACACACTAACAGACACACACACTAACAGACACACACACACAGACACATACACACACATACACACACTAACAGACACACACACTAACAGACATACATACACACACTAACAGACACGCACACTAACAGACACACACACACACTAACAGATACACACACACTAACAGACATACATACACACTAGCAGACACACACACTAGCAGATACACACACACTAACAGACATACATACACACACTAACAGATACACACACACACTAACAGATACACACACACTAACAGACATACATAAACACACTAACAGACATACATACACACACTAACAGACACATACACACTAGCAGACACACACTAACAGACACATACACACACTAACAGATACACACACACACTAACAGATACACACACACACTAACAGACATACATACACACACTAACAGACACACACACACACACACTAACAGACATACATACACACACACACTAACAGACATACACACACACTCACATTTTTAACACATATTTTTTTTAAATGTAACCCCCCCAGCATCCTTACCTTTGGAAATGCTGGGGGGGGTTCTCTTCCTCCCTGGTGGTCCAGTGGCTGCTGGGCGGGCGGCATTGGCGGGCGGCAGGCTGGCGAGGGAGCACTTCCCCTGAGCTGTCTGCTCAGCTCCCTCGCGCGTCGCAGAGTGAGACTGGGAGCCGGAATATGACGTCATATTCCGGCTCCCAGCCTCACTCTGCGGCGCGCGAGGGAGCTGAGCAGACAGCTCAGAGGAAGTGCTCCCTCGTCGGCCGCCCACCAATGCCGCCCGCCCAGCCTAGCAGCCCGCCAGGCATGTCTGTTAGCCGCAAGGCTAACAAGACATTTGCCTTGGGCATTTGGGGGCGGCTTTTTTTGCCGCCCCCTGGAAAATGCCGCCCAAGGCAAATGCCTTGTTTGCCTCGCGGCTAATACGCCCCTGCATAGGACACAAGGTCACACATTTAGACTGGAATAAATGAGATTTCATCTAAGGCAAAGAAAAGGTTTTTTTTTTACGGTAAGAGCAATAAGGATATGGAATTATCTGCCTGAAGAGGTGGTTTTGTCAGGTGGTTTTGTCAGAGTCCATACAGATGTTTAAACTGCAATTGGATAAATTCTTCCAAAAACATAACATACAGGGATTTAATTTCTAATTAGTGGGGTAATAGCTGCTTGATCCAAGGAGACATCTGACTGCTATTTTGGAGTCAAGAAGGAATTTTTTCCTAGTTTGTTGCAAAATTGGAAGCGCTTCAGACAAGTTTTTTTGTGAGGAAGGCTGAACTTGATGGACGCAAGTCTCTGTTTAGCTATGTAACTATGTAACCTCTCTATTCCTATATTTCCCTTTAATGTACAAACTCTTACTGCTTCATCTACAATGATTATATATTCTGTTGATTTGAATATTTATTTGGTGTCCAGTAAGGTCAACTGTCTTCTCATAATTTTTCATGTAAATAGGGTCAGTTACATTTTGAGGCGCTATCTCTACATCTCAGAATCTTATGAAATAGCCTTGTGCATTAATATATATATACTGTATATATATATATATATATATATATATAGAAAAAATAAAATGTATATATATATATATAGAAAAAATAAAATTTATATATATATATAGAAAAAATAAAATTAATATATATATATATATTAATTGTATTTTTTCTACTCAGGAAAGGCTTCAGTCTGCAGTAAGATGTATTTTCTGAGAGGTGTAATTTTACAATTAACAAATTACATCAGAATCAACGGACGCACATTGCAAATGAAGAGGATTAATAGAAATATTGTTTCATTTCTCCTCTCCTCTGTGTGCTCTCTTTTTAGCGGTCTGCCAAGTGCAAAGGACGGAGCTTACAACAATCATTGACAAGAAGCCAAGAAGGAGACGCCTGGTTGTAGTCTGAAAAGGTGTGGATTACCTGCAGTTTATTTTATTTTTCACATCTCACAAACACATATTTGTTAATATTTTGGGATAAGTAAACACAGTATTATAAATTATGGGAAGTAAAAGTTACTTGACTTCTGATACATTTTGACTAACTGGATAAATCCAGACATTGCCGAACATTTTATTACAAGACATTTAGTAATTTATCATTTATAAAACCTATTATTAACATAATTTATCAAAGAACTTTTATTTTAAAGTATGTCACTCCACCCATACTGTAAATAAAGGTGGTTATTGAAGAATACAGCAGTAACACATTATGTGTTGTGATTTTAGATAAATAAACTGGACGAACAATATGTCTACAAGACTAATCAGTGCACTAATATCTGTATATATTGTTCGGTCTATATATATGTTTCACTATTAGGAATAGTAAACCCAAGAATCTATTGCTAAATCTTGGTAGATAAAGTGAGAGCAAGTTTCAAAACAAAACAAAAGACTATGACTGCTGTATTCCCATTTACCTCTTCTGCATTGGCTGCGATATATATACGTCTATATCCGTCTATGGAATATTATTATTATTATTATTATTATTGCCATTTATATAGCGCCAACAGATTCCGTATACTCAAACTGCAGTTGGCGATCTCAATGCAATACAAACTAGACATGCAAAAATTATTTAGAAGAATTTAGTCTGAATAAAATTCCTGTTAATATACACTAAAAATAATAAATTCTGAATCAATCTCTCCTGTAGACTCCACAGGTAAAAAATATAGGAAAAACAATTCGAAATCCAATTTTTATTTTATAAACCGTATTTGGACGATTTGTTTAAAGCACATTTCTGCACATGTCTAATGCAAATTATTTGCAGATACGCAGTACAGGGATACGCCTTGCTCACCTGGAATTCATAAAGGTATATTGCCCAATTGTTAGCTGCACTGTTAGCTGGAACAAATGTTTCTGGGTAGAGTCTGCTGGAACCCACTTGCTGACAGTGATAGCCATATTCCTCTGGTGCTGATGCATACGTGGTGTCAAATGTTGCATTAAATTCCATTTGCTGATTGGGAATTATCATGATAGATTGTATTTTAAACCATTTTCTAGCAGAACCAGTGTAGAACCTGTTGGTCATAAAAAATCTGCAGGAAAAAGCAAATATTCTGCATCATTTAAAATAAAGTAACATTGATACTTTACAGCAAAACCTTAGGTTTTAAGTGCAAACTATACTCCTGGAACAATCTATACATGAATAATACTCCGTTATAATCCAGGAATAATACTCCATTATAATCCAGGAATAATACTCCATTATAATCCAGGAATAATACTCCATTATAATCCAGGAATAATACTCCGTTATAATCCAGGAATAATACTCCGTTATAATCCGGGAATAATACTCCATTATAATCCAGGAATATTACTCCTTTATAATCCAGGAATAATACTCCGTTATAATCCAGGAATAATACTCCATTATAATCCAGGAATATTACTCCTTTATAATCCAGGAATAATACTCCGTTATAATCCAGGAATAATACTCCGTTATAATCCATGAATAATACTCCGTTATAATCCATGAATAATACTCCGTTATAATCCATGAATAATACTCTGTTATAATCCAGGAATAATACTCTGTTATAATCCAGGAATATTACTCCATTATAATCCAGGAATAATACTCCGTTATAATCCAGGAATATTACTCCTTTATAATCCAGGAATAATACTCCGTTATAATCCAGGAATATTACTCTGTTATAATCCATGAATAATACTCTGTTATAATCCAGGAATAATACTCTGTTATAATCCAGGAATATTACTACATTATAATCCAGGAATAATACTCCGTTATAATCCAGGAATATTACTCCTTTATAATCCAGGAATAATACTCTGTTATAATCCAGGAATATTACTCCGTTATAATCCAGGAATATTACTCTGTTATAATCCAGGAATATTACACTGTTATAATCCAGGAATAATACTCCATTATAATCCAGGAATATTACACTGTTATAATCCAGGAATAATACTCCATTATAATCCAGGAATATTACTCCATTATAATTTAGGAATAATACTCCATTATAATCCAGGAATATTACTCTGTTATAATCCAGGAATAATACTCCGTTATAATCCATGAATAATACTCTCTTTTCTTCATATAAAATAATTAGCTGTCCTTACAGTTTAGTTACATTTTAAAACAATAATGTTTTAAGAAATTAATGGCATTATTATAAAAAAAATGACATTGGGGGCACATACGGAATTTGCATTTTTAAACAGTGGTGCTTCCGTAATGACCAAAACTGATACAAAATACAGATTAAGGAACAGCACAAACAAAAATAAAGTTCTACATTTGGAAATCTACTTAAAACCACCTATCTTAGCAAACAAATATGCGGACTCAGTTACTCCATATGTCCATATCGTGTTAAGGAAACCACCACGTCACAGTAGTAATAGTAAAGGGCACTATAGTCACCAGAACAACTACAGTTTCAGAGAAAAGGCAGTGTTCTAGCCAATGGGAAAGCATTGGATTGGCTTAAAAGCTGCCATTTTGATGATGTCACAAAGGGGCGGAGCTAGTGTCGGCAGAGCTAGCATCGGCGGACCCGTGCGGCGCTGGATATAAGGTGAGTTTTAAACTTTTATAGGTCGGCTAAGGGTGGGCAAGCCACCTATAGGGTCAGGAATACATGTTTGTGTTCCTGGCCCTATAGTGATCCTTTAATATCGGTGGGTCCTACACAAATTTTAACATGGGAGACAAACAACTACTTAACTAGTGCTGGTGCTAGCCCATTGTAACTGCATTGTTAAGCTATTTCACTCAAAGTATGTGAGCAAAAACAATTAAATTAAAAGAAATAGAGAGCCATAAGTTAATCATTAAAGTGACAGTGCTTTTATGCATATGTTTACAATGCATATAAAACCTACTCTATATCAAATAAATATTGTTAAGGTATCACTGTCATCCAAAACATCCTCAAATGTATACTTTGATGTGGTCACCTCTAAAGAGGAATCTGAAGTAGCGAGTGTTCATTTAAAAAGAAATCTAGTCTGGACACTATATGGCCATATGGAACTGAATCACCATATTTGCTAAGATACGTGATTTTAAGCAGCCTAAAATGTAAGATTGTACTTCTATGTGTGCGCTGCTCCTTAAACTGTATTTTGTATAAGTTTTGGTCTTTGAATGTGTTCCCATTTCCATTTTCTCTATGATTGCATGAGTTAGGATGGGTGCGGGCAAGGGGTACACTGATGAGAACTGGGGAATAATGGGATACAGGCAGTTACATGAGGTACAGTAAGAGTGACTGGTAAAGGGATTGATTGAAATATGACAGACAGAATGTTTGCAGTAATACTTAATATCACCATGGAGAAGTAAATGTAAAATCTTGGCATCCAGTAATTTCGCAGGATTATGTTTGCAATTTAAATAAACTGAAAATATTGAATGCAATTTTGTTTTCTGCAGAATCCTACCTTATTTCCAGGTTGTCTAATCCTGTCGCAGGAGAGGTGTAGAACAAAGACAAACTAAAGGAAAACAAATTTTTTGTCATTTCATATGTTTGCCAACAACAAAGCTGCATTTTTATACGAAGCAATGAGATTGTTGTTAGTTAAGTATGTATTTCTTCTCTCTCTCTCTCTCTCTCTCTCTCTCTCTTTGTCTTTCTCGCTTTCAGGGTTATTTACTAAGGTGAGAATTCAAAGTAAATTTAAAATTTAAGGTAAAAAAAAGTGAATTGGAAAAGTTAGTTATGCTTTCAGTTTGGTTACTCTGGCACTGTCGCTACCTGGGGACTTTGCCGAATTCGCCACTGGGGATCCAGTGACTGGGTTAGGCCGCTAAAGGTGAGATTTAATTGCCTAAACTTGTCCCTCGCAGGTGCGGCCCTATTATTCCGGCAGGTCTTCTTCAGCTCCTGGTGCTGTCAACATCAGTCGGCGAAACACGGGACGACCACTGAAGGACTTTTTATTTGGTTTTATTAATACCATTTGATTTTTACTGTGACGTTTTAATAAATTGTGTTTGCACTTTAATCAATTGGTCCTGTGGATCCTACACTATATATGTTCCAGTACTAAAGAAGGGTTTCTGTCTCCACATATGTCAACCCCATTGTACCTAACCCAAGCAGTCGCTGATCTGCTGACGCCCCGGTGGACCACTGCTTCCACGCAGCATGAGGCTCCAGTCAGCCTCAAGGACGATGTCCACTGTGCGCCCGCCCCTTTTTATGACACGGTGCACGCGTGCCAGCCTCATGACGTCAGAGGCGCTCTAATCAGTAGAGCTCAGCACACTCACACCTTTTGGTGTCTCAGTTTGCCGAAGGCACAGTGCCCTGTTGTGGTTCCTAGTGTCACTAGAGTCCCAATAGCGCGTTCTTTATCTGATTTGTATATTTTGGTACTGACCCGGCTTGCTCTCGACTACTCTGTTTTCTGGCTTCCCTGACTCGGCTTTGTCTCTCATATAGGTGTATTTCTGGCTTCCCTGACTCGGCTTTGTCTCTCATATAGGTGTATTTCTGGCTTCCCTGACTCGGCTTTGTCTCTCATATAGGTGTATTTCTGGCTTCCCTGACTCGGCTTTGTCTCTCATATAGGTGTATTTCTGGCTTCCCTGACTCGGTTTTGTCTCTCATTTTTGTGCATTTCTGGCTTCCCTTGACCTTGGCTTGTTCTGACGTTCCCTGTATTGTATCTATCCGGACATTCTAAGGACCGGTTTAAGGACATTTTTATCTGTCTCTATTTCTTCAGGTGGATTTACATTCTGCATGTTGGGTTATAACTTTATACCAAACAAGTGATATCACCAAGAGCCGGGCAAAAATGCTCTTTTAAAGGTGAGCAGTTTTCAGCTGCTTTATGTTGGTTCTCATACTACTTGAACATATTGCACTAGGATTTCCTATTTTTTTGTCACTCTCTCCTTGAACAAATCCATTTGGAGGACAGAAGAAGAGTAGTGTTATTTTAGCACACGTCCATTTATGAGGTCAGAGCCTTTCCCTAATAGGCTCTGTCCCATGTGAGTCTATCCATTTAAAGTCTCACACACCATTTTCACTTACGATAATGCACTATATATTTTTTTCTCCTATATATCATTTAGCTATAGAGATTCTATATTTATATAAGGGTAATTGTGTATCTCATTATAGCGCTCCACTATACTCACTGGTGTTAACCGCAAATTGCCACTCAGTCAGTCCCCCTTTATATTTTAGTGTGTACAAGTTAGAGAGATACTTGCGATTGCATGGTAGCAACATTCTATATAATTTAGAATATATTTTTTTAGTAATCTCTACTCTAGTTGCCATCTCTCAGACAGCCACTAGATGGTGTTTCTTGGTGTCTGCTGGGACTAGACTCGTCTAACTGATGTTCGATGACCTCACACTCTGCATGGGGACTTCTAAGGTCATGTGGGTCTAACGCAGGCAGCTCTGATGTGAGTGCACCTCCATTAACCAATGGTTAGCTGTGAGCGTGCTGGAGCTCCCTTTTTTTTCTTACTATTCAATGTCTTTTATATATATATATATATAAATATTGGATGTAGTATTGAAATAAAAATTTCAAAAATAGATAAATGAAACATCATATATGCATATATATATTTAAAAAAAGAAAAAGGGATCTTTTTTTATAAGGCTGGCCCCTTGGACTTGCAGCAGTGAGGCAAAGTAAAAACTGAGATCGGTGGCTGGAACGTGTTAGGGAATGCAGTCAAGGTAAATCATGTGTTTTTGTTTTTTATTGCAATGGGAGGTGGGATAGAGACGGACAGTGGGCGATGAGTTAAGGTGTCATTCAGCTAGCCTCTTGGGTACGCGCACACCAAGTAAATGCGCAATGCTGCTTTCAAGGATTCCCACAGAGATTCAATTAATCTCTAGGACAGGGGTAGGCAACCTTCGGCACACCAGATGTTGTGGACTGCATATGCCACAATGCTCGTACAGCTATAATGCTTGCAAAGCATCATGAGAGGTGTAGTCCAAAACATTTGGAGTGCCAAAGATTGCCTACCCCTGCTCTAGGAGAAGAGTGTTATTGGTGGAGCACTGCGTTTGACGCGCATGCGCTCTGCATCTGCATTGCTTCCCAATGAGAGAAATCTAACCAGAGGAGAGAAGAAACAAGATCAATAGAACCAATGATGTGGCGCTGGAAATAAGGTGAGAAAACAGTATTTAAGCAGCTTCTGGAAACAGGGGCATTTCCTGGGTCACAGGTAAAGCAGTAATTTGTTTGTGAAAAATGAGTATGTTTTGGGCCCATATAGCTTCTATTGAAATTTGAGATTCCCTTTGAATTCTCACTTTAATAAAAAAACCTTTGGTTATATAAATTGCATCCCTCAGTGTGATTACAGTTCTAATTAATTGGTTGGATTATGCTCTATGCTAAGAAAAAACTCTTGTATTATTTACAGCATGGTGTTGATGATTAATGAAAATGAATTATCTCAAAGCTCTATTGTAAACATAGAAGAAAACAAAACATAAAAAACTCCATATTCAATACTTTTTTTCATTTATTGAAGAATAGTAAATGTCATTCACTAGAACCAAACATTGAAACCATCCTATGGCTATCACAGGGAGACAGATATAAACAGTATATTATATAAATCTTAGACACTTACGTAGTATTGGAGTCGGAACACTCTGAAGAGGATGTATTAACTGATTGAGATACAAACGTGGCATTTGTTAGATCAATCAACTTTGTGTTATTTACTGTGACTGTAAATGTCGTAGCATAAAACAAAATGCATGTGGTGGTTCCATTTGTGACATTCAGTGGTGGATATTTCTCAGCGCTACCGGTGGATAGGAGCTGCCGACTTAAGTTCGGTGCCGTGTCCAAACTCTTAAAAACCTAGGATAAAGGAAGATGTATTTTTATCATAATCGTGTGACCAATTAGCATAAGTATAAGGATATTTATCTTGTTATGACATTGACCTTATGGAAAATGTATCCTGTAGGGTGGCATTATAGTCATTGATGCCTGGATACATTTTCATAAAAACTAATTCAAATGGTAACCAGCTCTCTCCAAATTGCAAGATAATGCCAGCAGTAGATTGGCCAGTGACTTAAAAAGATGTGACCAATGCCAGTACCTTCAACAGCACAATCCCAAAAGACTTGCAGGTATTCTGATATTTAAATACATCAGCATTCTGACATACATTGTTTTTGTCCATAACTGGATCTCTATAAAGCATCTCAAGTGTAAATAGTGACCTGATACATCCAAGGAATTTTAATATCACGAACGTATCCCCTATATTCAGCAAATAAGCTTTGTGGTTTCGGCAAAAATGAAATGTACTATAGAAATTCACATTGCTGTATTTATTTCTGTTCTGCTAGCGGGTGCCGCCAACTTGGCTCCCTGTCAATCATCATTATAGTATAGACAAACACATAATAGTTTGCCCTTCTGTGCACCCCACTCAGATGTCAATTTTTTACCTAATTTTGCCTTTTTTATTGCAAAGAGAACCCATACAATGTTTATATTAGAGCAGTCTAGGCAGGAAAGCCCTCTGTACAAAATATACAGCAAATCCAGATGACGTGTTTGATGTCCTGGGTCTCAGGCAAGGGTAAAATACCTTCATCAGAAGATATTTGTTAGACTTAGGGAGACCCTATCTATATGCAAATAAGTCTAAACACTTGTTATATAAGATTATATGTTATCACTTCTAAACCTATTTTGTCAAGAAAGTGTTTTGTTCTGTAAATTGAGCACAATGCTGTCAAAACATCTTCATTTTGGTAGAATTACTGAGTGAGTAACTATAAATCTGCTATGGCAACGGAAAAGGAGAATGTCTTCTAAAATTCATATTTTTATAAAACGTCAAATGTTCCTGAAGACAATCAAATACAATACTAAAATAAATCATAAATAGTAAAACTCACTCGTATGTTCTCCAAATGAAGCACCTTAGGGCCATTAAAATAAGAACCGTTCAGTTGGGTAAACACAGGTAGACCTTCAGGCATACCTTAAATCTCTGACCAAATGGTGTGTTATTATTTTTTTTATTAACATTAGCAGTTTGTAAAAAAAGCAAAATAGTAACATAGTATTAAAAGTTGAATCAATTATCACTGATACTACTGTTTCAATATTATTCATATTAATGTTTCGAAAATGATCGCACCTGGGTTGAAAACTGGATACAGTGCCCAAAGTTGCTGTTAATGGTAACATAAGACGCTGGACAAAACAAATTCATGCCCCCCCTCGCACCCTCTATCTTTACAATTAAGATATCATATGTCACCACCCGTTGTCTGTCTTAGTGTTTCAATGGGTATAGTTACAGACAGTCATTTTGCCCTCTACACTGCCCACATTGCTGTCTGTGGGTACTGGACTGCCAGCGAGTATCACTCTGCCGGGCACTCCAGAGATGTCATAACAGCTCTTTCACCAGCCTGCCACCCAAAACAGCAGTGTTCAAGGCCCCACAAAAAAAGGGAGGACAAGTTAATGATCATTCAGGTGGCATTGAAAACTTTGCCTTAAAAAACCTGCCAAAATTCTGGGAATAGTTTTAGGCAGGGTTATAGGGGCACTGTGCCTTCTCTGTAAATAACGCCAATAAATAAAATACTGGAAATGATCTATGACTTGTGTTGTCCTTTTCTCATGTGATGATCCATTTTCTTTTAAATGATATGGATCTAGTAATGGACATTACAATCCAGTTCAGTCTTGGCATTGTCAATGCACACATTGCATAGGAGGTGACAAAACAGAAACAGATATTATTTAATTCCCCCAACGTACTCTCCATTTATTCTCCACACTGACTGATGGGTGCAGAGGACAAACCTTATAAAAAGAAAATCAAGCACTTGCTTTTAAAGCAGCATTTAATCAAGAGCAATGTCTGGAACAGTGGTGTAATTAAACATAAAGTGCCTTCCCTGGCCCCTTGTTAACATATATTTTGTTCTAGGAAGTAAAAAAAGGCTTGCTTACGACCTACCAACAAAGCCTTTCATTTTTCCTCCTCTTTGTAAAATGTGTTGAATGCCTCTGTATTTGTAGTATGTGTGATTGGATCTGGGATATAAATCAAACCCTGAAAATATCACCATTCGAAGCTGTAAGAAATGAAATGTAATTTTCCAAGCCTGAGATTGTCAAATGTAACTGTCATAGGTCAATGCCAATTCTAAAATACTGCTAACTACAATCCAGTTTAATCTTCTCACTGTGTTGTTACAGTAAACGGTTTAAAGCGCAGATTTGGAATGTAGTTAAAATTATGGAATTTGTAATGTAGTTAAAATCAGTAACTCTCACATGTGAACCCTATATAAGATATAGCACAAACAGCCAGGGAGCAAATGGTGATATATATATATATATATATATATATATATATATATATAAAGGTAATTTAAAAAATATATATAAAAGTAATTAAAAAATATTGATTTAATACATAATATTTATAAAAATAATCATATAATATGCATTTTATTATTATTATTATTATTATTATTATTATTATTTTTGCCATTTATATAGCGCCAACAGATTCTGTAGCGCTTTACAATATTATGAGAGGGGGATTTTATTATAAATAGGCCAATTACAAGAAAACTTACAGGAACAATAGGTTGAAGAGAACCCTGCTCAAACGAGCTTACAGTCTATAGGAGGTGGGGTTTAAAACACATTAGGACAGGAAATAGAAATCAAATAAGGTGGGAGTGAAGCAGAGCTGGAGGAGAGAGCAGAGTGCTGCCCTTTAGGAGAGAGCAAGAGACAGGTATGTGAGGTAGAGGTTACTCTGGGAGGCCACAAGCTTTCCTACATAGATGGGTTTTAAGGCACTTCTTAAATGATTGAGGTAGGCAGGCTATTCCATAGGAAGGGAGCCGCCTGCGAGAAGTCCTGCAAGTGTGAGTTGGCCATACGGGTGCGAGCAGTAGACAGGAGAAGGTCAAGGGCAGAGCGGAGAGACCGAGAAAGGGCATACCTATGGATCTGTGAAGATACATAAGAGGGGCTAGAATTGTTCAGTGCTTTATAGGTATGGGTTAGCTCTTTAAATTGACTCCTGTAGGATACAAGAAGCCAATGTAAGGACTGACAGAGCGGTGAGGTGGGAGAGGACTGACTAGATAGGAAAATCAGTCTGGCGGCAGCATTCGTTACAGACTGTAGCGGGGCAATACGGCTTTTGGGAAGACCAATTAGGAGAGGGTTACAATAATCCATGCGGAAAATTACTAGAGCATGGACAAGCTCCTTGGTAGCGTCTTATGTAAAAAAGGGCGGATGCGGACTATTATTTTAAGATGGAATCTACAGGATTTGGCAACATACTGGATGTGAGGCTCAAACGTGAGTCCAGAATCAAGTATAACGCGAAGACAGCACACTTGTAAGGATGGACTGATGTGGGTACCACTAACTTGAAGGGAGAGCGAAAGAGGAGGATCAGTATTAGGAGGAGGAAAGACAAGGAGCTCAGTTTTAGAGAGATTGAATTTCAAAAAGCGGGAGGACATCCAGTCAGAGATGGAAGAAAGGCAAGCAGTGGAATATTGCAGGACGGCAGGGGAGAGGTCCTGGGAGGAGAGATACACCTGGGTGTCATCAGTGTACAAGTGGTAATGGAATCCAAAAGAGGCAATAAGTTTGCCAAGAGAGGTAGTATAAAAATAAAATAAAAGGGGACCAAGGACAGAGCTTTGGGGACTCCAACCGAGACAGGACGAGGTGAGGAGGTATCATTAGAAAAGGAGACACTGAATGAGCGTTGTGAGACATAAGAGGAAAACCACCAGAGGACAGAGTCACAGAGACCGAGTGATTGAAGAGTCTGAAAAAGGAGAGCTTTATAAACTAAAGCTCGATATTTGGATTATTGGGTTACTGTACCTCTCTTTGAATTAAACCCTTTCTCCTTAGGAGTTAGTTAGGAGTTATGCAACTAGTTTTAATGACCGATTTTTTACATTTATTTGCGTGCACTAGACTTGGCCAGTATCTGTCTCCAAATTTAGTTCAATCTGAGCAATAGGTTTATTATTTAATTATTTCAGCTCTGCATTTCAGACCACATGCAAGGCTATGTTTAAAAATGCAGATAATAAGTCTTGTGAACAAGAAATGGATTTTGCAGTTGAAATGCCCCTGGCTGGTCCACGATTAGTATTGGTTGAGTAGACGAGGGGCATACAACGTTCAGAGGATAACCTTGACATCCCTTAACAACCTTCTGTCAGTGAGAATTCTCTTACTTATTTACCATTGACATTTCCACTCAGTGCTGTGTTTCATTACATTCTGAAAAAAGATCCATGAACAACAGATTGTTTTTGCCAGAAGTCTATCGGTGCTCCTTAATGGGTTACATGGAAAAGCTTAACTCAAAATAAAACATTTCACAAAGTAAAAGTGAACCATTCTCTTAATAGCCCTGTCTGGTTAGCCATTACAGAATGCAACACACACATTACGAAATTAAAGAGATCAGCGAATACTATATCCCGAATCATCTAATAAAACCTGCAGTCCCATTTTCAGGTATTCAAACTAATATTTCACATTTTAGACCTCAATATTCAAATGAGAAAAATATATCTTATAGTAAAAGTCCTATAGTAACTTATGCAGGGTGATTTTTTTTTTATCAATCTCACTTTTTTATTTTTGTTTATTAATAATAATAATAATAATAGTTTAGTTATATAAGCCCACTCATTCTACCTCTCCCTCCCAACTCCATTTCCAATTTTGCTCCAAAAATACTGCAGTTCATGACGTTGTGTAGGAAATAATGTAAAAAGGCCGTCACACTATTTTTTTTACAGGTGAAAGAGTAAGGAATATTATAGGATATTTGTAACAACAAGGTGGACCCGGTAGTGTTTTGAGACCATGTGTTTCGAAATGTTGCTAGGTCCACCTTGTTGGATATTTTAAGAAATACCATGATTCAATGAGCTATGCTGTTATTGAGTGAATATTACTGTAATATGTTATGACTTAGGTTTCGGGGAGTTGTAATATAGCTGGTAAGTCAACTACAAATCCCAGAAGTTCTTGCTGTGCACATTAATCTCTGGATATGTCATGGGATATGCTCAACAGTGCGACAAAAAGTTAATTAAGCATGATTGACTTAGTTACTTCCTGCTTTGGGGGGAGATCAAAGCTGCTAATGTGAAGGTTGTTTTTATTATTTATTTATTTATTACATTATTTATTTTAATGCATTCTTAATGTATTGTTTTCATAATGCATAAAAAATAATAATATGACAGTTACAGTGTAGACTATCCCTTTAAACTGCACAGTGTATTTTTCAAAGGTGATATGCCTGAATTACCAGCAGCCACAAATTAGCTAGAGTTTTAACTAGGCTGTACAATTTTAACCAGTATTTTAATTATTATGTGTCCAAACATTAGGAACGTGAGAGAAAAGTTGGACCGGGATTTAAATAACATGCAAACAAAGCACCATGTGACTATAGTTATTAAATTACGTTAATTTGAGCAAGAATTGAGCAAAAAACGTTACATTCTGTTTTCATGTTTTAAGGAAACATATTCAGAGGTATTTTACAAACACCTTAAATTTAAATATACAATTAAATTACAGGCTGTCGCAAATATCAGCCACAAAGGCGACATTCAGGGCATATTTTTAATCAGGAGCAAAAAACAATAGGATTTATTTCCTAACTGGAGAAACAGTGCCCCTGTTTGCACTTTCGATGTTTACTGCCCTCCATTAACCGGTTCATCTGAGTGGCGTGGTGGTTTTCTTTGGCTACCTTTGATTTTGGATTCATTAGAGTTCTTACCTCTGGTGGGGGCCCACACCGAGGTCAGGTACATTATAATTTTATTTTAATTTTTATACGTTTCTTATGCCTTTTATCCATACTGTCAACAATACTGATTTATTCATTTATTGTTTTTGATTTATCCACTTATTATTGTATCTATTGTCTATTTCTTTGTATGGATATTATGCAGAGCTTGTAACTGTTATATATTGTTGCAATTTTTTGTAACACTTTATTATAACCAATATTTCCAACTCAATTTTGAGTATTTTAGTTTGGGTATATTTACTATTGAGGATATGAAACAGCCTGATATTAGCTTGTGAGTGATTTTTTTTTTATATATGAACTAAGTCATTATTAAAGGTTTATACTTATTTTTATTTTATTGTTTGTTTCATAATTAGGAGTGCACATACCATTCTGTTTATTTTGAGTCTATTGCTCATTTAGTCGCAAACTGGTGTATGTAGCTGCCCTTATTCTGATTATATTTTATTACTTTTTAATCTCTATGTACCTTTTTTTATATTGATTTTTGTTCTAACTGGAGAAATGCAGAGAAGCGATAAACAAACTACACATTTAGGGAAATATATCTGAGCTGGAAAAATAGCTGAGAGTTAAAAATTATTATTTTTTTAAAATTTGGCAATTCTGAGTTTAGATTTGTAAATTCGTTTTTAACTCACCATAATTTGATTTCCCTTCTAGAAAATAAATCCCAGTGTGTGATTCTCTGGGGTACACCAGTTACAAAGATGTCCTGCCCCAAATTATTCCATTTGGCACAGTTGGAAAGAGTTAGCGTTGCCAAAAGAAAACAAAATGTTTTATATTTGTTCACATTTCCACTTAAAAATGAAAAAACAATGCTGTACATGTAACTGTCCGCTAGTAAATTTAAATCGTTGTTCCACACTGACGTCACCGGAGTTGTTGCCCCAGAACTTGTACAGACAATTAGTTCCTCCTTCCGCTAGATCCGGCGGCAAAAGCTCTCTGTGACACAACGTTTAGATCATAGGCGTGCGCAGCCTATTGCATAAGGGTGTGCACCCTAAAGCACAAACACGCACGCAGCGTGTATATATATATATAAACACACACACATACACTGCGGTGTGTGCGTGTGTGAGGGTGCTGTGGGTGGGCGCTGTGTGTGTGTGTGGGCACTGTGTGTTTGTAAGGGTGCTGTGTGTGTTTAAGGGTGCTGTGTGTGTGTGTGTTTGTGAGGGCGCTGTGTGTGTGTGAGGGCACTATGTGTTTGTAAGGGCGCTGTGTGTGTGAGGGCGATGTGTGTGTGTAAGAGTGCTGTGCGTTGGAGGGTGCTGTGTGTGTTTGTGTGTTTGTGAGGGTGGTGTGTGTGTGTTTGTGAGGGTGGTGTGCGTGTGTGTGATGTGTGTGTGTGGGGGTGCTGTGTGTGTGGGGGTGTTGTGTGCGTGTAGGTGCTGTGTGTGTGATGTGTGTGTGTGGGGGTGCTGTGTGTGTGGGGGTGTTGTGTGCGTGTAGGTGCTGTGTGTGTGAGGGTACTGTGTGTGAGGGTGCTGTTAGTGTGTGTGTGCTATGTGTGTAGATGTGTAAGGTTGCTGTGTGTGAGCTCCCCGGGTTCTCTCCTGCCTCTTTGATCTCCCTCACTGGCGCATGGAGGCACATAGTGTGGACCGCAGGGATTAGGTTGTGCCCAGGCACACCTGGCACACCTCCTGTACACGCCTATGGTTTAGATGCCAAGCAATCTAGAAGTACCTCGTGGGAAGGCGGTCAATATCAATATTTCCTAAGTTTCAAATTGCACCCCTTGGCAAGCAGAGCATAGTAAAGTATATGTTATAGGGATTAATTCATGCCGTTAACTTAAAGATATGTTGTGTATTTTTCAATGTTTGTATATGAAGCACTGTAGTTCGAAACTCGGTACCTATGAGTTGTATTCCGTTAAGGTGATTGATGTAATTTCGCTGTGTGGATGCAAGTACCTGAACTCCACTGTATAACTTTATTTATAATCTTTTTTCGGTGAAATTCTGTAAGCAAATGTATTTAGTATTCCATGTCATTTATAGTTTTCACGGTGACAATTATATTGACGTTGGTGGTGTTCATCGCATTCCTGCACACTTCTATGCAAAGAATAAAATACTGCACCTGTCAGAAGCTCTCTGCTCCCTTCTTTATTGATGCCAAAGGGCTGATACAGTACAGTATATGCAGTAGCCATGTAGTCATCACATTTTTAACACGCGTAACATATCATTTTATAATCTCTATATATACATTCTCCAATAACTCAGTCATCATGTAATATGATAGATTATTTTTTTTTTATAGAAAGAAAGAGTTAAAATTCAGGTTTAAACCTTAATGTTCATGATAAAACCATATGTTATTTTTAAAGTTAATTAATTGTATTTGATGCTAGATAATGTTTAATTTCCTTAACGACTATAAGTCTATGTATCTTATTTTGGAAGATATCAGCTGGCCATATTTTCTACAGTTCATCTTCAGCCTACCATATTTATTTATTTATTTATAAAATATTTTACCAGGACGGATACATTGAGATTTCTCTCGTTTTCAAGTATGTCCTGGGTCCATAAAACGTAGCATTGATACAATAGGATACAATATTACAAAAATACAATATACAAACTATATACACACATATATAAATTTAATACATAATGGGTAATAAATATATTCAACCATGACAGGTGCATTCTGTGCTGAGGTATATTGCCGTAGATCTCTTAAAAGATTTTAGATTGAATGAAGATTTGACTGTGTCCCTGAGGTTATTCCATAACTGCCGTGCTCTGTAGGGAAAATGGTACAACTAGAGTAGACCGAGTTGTACCATTTTTCATCCAATGGAGTTGTACCATTCTTCATCCAATGGAGAGAGCCGAAAGGCTTTAATAATAAGTGATAAAACTGAAAATGAACGTGAACAGCTATCCATATTGAGGTCTATCTCGTTTTTTATCATCATAAAAAATTCAAAGCTGGACACACAATTAAAGCATAATCAATTTTATAATGGTGAGCATTGAATACAAATGTAAAAGCTCCAATTTTTTTTATTTTTTTTAAGCATTACTACAAAATTTTTGTGAAAGTCTAGTATAGGTATGTAGATCCTCAATTCTGGCTCTTCCTATAACGGTTTTCTTAAAGAAAGATCATGCTCTATTCTCAGTATCTGGTCCTCTCTTATCTCCCTGCCCCTATGACTAATGATATCTCCTCCGATGGACTCAATTTAAATGAATAAACTCAATAACTAAATTTTATTTTGATAATTACATACAAATCTTTTCTTCATTACAGACATCTACTCCTACGTCTTTGTTCTCCCTTTGTATAGTCCTTACTATTCTTACAAAGTTATTCAATAGAGACCAAGGTATTTTTTATTTTATTTACTAGAGACCATCATTATTCTCTCGTTTTTTTTAACCATGTTTCCCTCTCGCATCTTTTCCTCACCCATATCTCAATCCTGGATATAAGCTTTCATTCCGTACTGCCTTACTGTTACAAATGCCTATCTTTGAATGCCTTCAACCATGATTTCCTCCTTCTCAATAGCTGAAGAAATGTGTCCATCCACCACCATCTCCAATCCAATATTATTTATCCCCTTCCCCGACTTTACCAGGCTGACTAACACAATTCTTTACTGATTTAAAATCTGAATATATTTTACTATCCACATCTCCAAACCCGTACTTCTCCACCATCTGCCATGGCTCAGTCTTGGTTGTAATTCTTGTTTGTAATCTACATATATTTGAAGAAACTCCTTTGTCAAATCCCATTGACTGCCACTGCCACTTTGACAAAGTCTTGTAAAAAACACCTATTCAAAAACACTTTTTGTGATCCTCTGCAGCCCAACTCCATTCCTGAGTCCATGTCACCATATCTCCTTTGCAGTATTCTCTGTCAGTAGACCCAAATCGCCATTCAAGCCATTTTCTCTATTTTTACACTTATTACCTGATATCTGTTTCAGTTGCCAATGTGAACCTTTTTTTATTGCACATATAGTCGGACACAGATTGCCAGACACAGACAGACAGACAGACAGATATATAGCTAATGTTTTCATGCTTATATTATTCATTTTAGATTAGTTCAGCCATTTACCAATGCCACTGTTTACAGGGAGTTCTTGACAAAGCATAATGTAATGTACACAACAAAATATAATAAATACATCACTGTGTTTTGTCTTCTACTTAGTGTTGACTGTCAAGTCATTGTGTGCTTTGGCTGATGGATCTCACATGGTAGGTAACTAAAAAAAATTGTTAAATATGTTACTGTTATTAATTTTAATTAAATATGTTACTGTTATTAACCAATTGTTCCAAATGCATATTGTTTGGTTTTTGTTTTTTTTGCTTTTTCTCACAATCGGTTTATTGATATAAAAAGAAAGACTCTGAGGGTATTCACTAAGCAGTGGATTGTATTTAAAATTAGGTTAAATAGCCAGATTGTGACTTTAGCTGGGTTGGAGAAGTAAAAAAAAAAATGCTATTTGTAAACATCCACAAACTCTATGCACGTAGTTATTTTGCTTGAGCACGAGTTGTCCTGTAAGCATGTATTACCTGCAGAAAGTGAACCTAGTGACCCTGGCACACGAACAATCCAGTAATTTACAAACCACTAATTATTCCAAAGCAATGATTGCCAAATGTAAAACTAATCTGCAGACACTATAGTGTTTAACTATTTAGTTGACCAGTTTAACTATATAGATAGCAGTAAAAAGGTGTTTGAACGTATCTTTTTTACTATGCAGCGCCGGTCTTGCTTAGCTCCGCCTCAATGGCTGAGATCATCAGTCTTGATGATTTCAGCCAATGCAATGTTTTCACATAGAAAAAGCATTATGTGGATATTGTACATGCGCAGAAAAACACCACTCTGTGCCAATCAGCAACTCCTCAAAGACATGCATTGAATCTCTATGGGGATCATTCAGCACCTCAAAGCAGAGCTAAATGTAGGTGCTGCACACTGTGTAGTACTAAGATAAGAGAGCACTTCTAGAGGCCATCTGAGTGACTGCCACTAGGGGTGTTACTAGGCAGCAATGTGAACACTGCCTTTGCCCTTTTCTCTGAAAACAGAGTTTTCAGCCAGCAGGGACAGAATATAGAACCCAGAACCACTACATTAAGCTGTAGTGTCCTTTAAGTATTGATTATTGCCTACTTGCTTCTGTGATTCTGTAAATGTTCTACATTCCAGTGTATTTAATTACATAATGATTAAATAAAAAAGTAGAAGTGTTACTGTAGCAGAGCTCCCTGTACCCCGGCTGGGTACCTCCACCAAGGACCGCTTCCTAACTGGAACAGGGGAAAACCTTAGTGTTTCTGCCCCAGTCGCCGTGGATTGACTGGGGTCCTCCTGGAGCCTCTCCATCTTGCAGCAGGATAGGTGATTAGCTCTATTCCCTCCCAGGCACTGGACGACACACAGTCCTGGAAGCTCTAGTCCTTACAAAGACTTTCCCTGCTGAATTCTCCACAAGCTGGAACAAGGGCTGAACAGTGATTATAGCCCTTTTCCCTCCTAGTAACTAGACGGCACATAGCTCTGGGAGTACAACTGATTTTAATGAGCCAAACTCTGCTTTTGATGCACAGATCCAAGCAGGGGGTCTCAATTGTATTCAACACAAGCCCCAAGGAATCTATGTGCCTGGGAGATAATTGCGTTAAAGCATAAGCAAATTAACTCCCAGGAACAGAGAGCCAAACACAAAAATATAAAAACATAAAAGTACAATTAGCCGTGATCTGAGTGCCCAAGTTCTCCAAATAGCGCTCAGATCCATGCAGTGTAGGGGAAACGCCACCGTGTCAAAGTTCTGACCGGCCACACGGTCTTAAGCACAAAATAGTTCCAGGGCGTTTGGTGCTTTTGATGGTCAACGTTCGAGAGCTCCTGTTGCCGCAATATTGCGTGCTCTGGCAGGCTCTTAGATAGTGTTTGTTCCCTTTAGTCTCAGGCACCTTCCCTCCCAAAAGCGCTTTAGTTCCATAGCGGTTGCGGTACCGCTGGGACTATTCGTGGGATTGGTTCATGCGAACGGCGACCAGAGAGCCAGCGTTCGGTTCTATTTACATGAAGAGAAAGTGCCGAACCACTGGGAAAGCTACTAATGACGGCTGGGCAGGGAAGCTCCAGAACGGTGCCCCAGACCTGGACCATAGTCGGTGGGCCGGAGGTTGGCTTCACTGGGAAAGCTACTAATGACGGCTGGGCAGGGAAGCTCCAAAACGGTGCCCCAGACCTGGACCATGTTTGAGCTTCAAACACTATGTCCAAATGGTTTAAACATTGACTTTGGAATAGGTTCAATTTTATAATGTAATTTCCCCTTCCTTTTTATGATATAATAATTATTTATTCTATTATATTTATATATGTGATTTATGCTTTTAAATTACCACCCTTTTTTTAGATGTAAGACACTTTTTTTCTCAATATGTATCAACATGGATATTTTATATGTTTATCTATCTTTCTCTCCCTTCGAGGCCCCTAGTAGAGACTACAATTGAGGGCTAATGGGCCATGGAGTGGGGTCTTTCTAGCAGAGGCCATCTCAGCGTCCATTAGATAGCCTATACTGGAAACAGTCGCCTCCAGGGCCCAGTAGAGATTACAATTGACAGCTACTGGGCCATGGAGTCCGTGACAAATGTACATGGGAAGGAGCGTTTGTCACAGTTATGTTCAGAAAAATTAATGTAGGAATCAAACATAAATAACTTGCTGGTTAACAATATTACTGGGAAACTCTTAGAAGTTAGGTGCATTGCGTATGTAAGATATCTCAACAGGTAAGGGATACTAAATAATATATTTAAAATCAAATCACATCCAAGACAATATTTACAGCTGCAGTATTCCTAAAACAAGTATAGCAACAGAATGTGACCAGAATAAAATAAAACTCAAAGGTGCTTTGTAATGGGAACCTGGAGCTCAGTAATAAAATTATAATACTCTAGATCAAGCATGTCAAACTTGCGGCGTACAATGGATTTATTTGTGCCCCACCTGTCCTGGGGCCACTTTGCGTTGTGGCTGCAACCAGCTGCAAGACCAGAATGATATTTTCTGTCTTTTTCTTGTCTTTCCTCCCAAGGCCGATCGCATGTTCCAGTAGGCCAGCCACTCCACCTTCCCTCCTGCTCGCAGTGCCAGAGGAGCATCTGGCCTGCTTGAGAAGAGAAGAGCAGGCCTGGAACTGGAGGACAGGTGGCTCATCTTAAGGTAGGGGAAGAGGAGCTTGGGGGACCTTCCTGTGTAGTGTGCTAAATTAGGGAGAGGGGGGGCAGTGTATTCATTTCAGGGAGGGAGGGGGCAGTGTATTAAGTTGGAGGAGGGAGTAAGTAGTGTATTAATTTTAGGGAGGGGGAACTGTATTAATTTGAGGAGGGAAGGGCCAATGTATTAAATTGGGGAGGGGGCAGTGTATTAATTTCGGGGAGGCAGGGGGCAGTGTGTTAAATTGGGGGGAGGGAAGGCAGTGTATTAAAATAGAGTGCTGGGAGGAGAGGCAGTGTAAGGGGTAGTGTATTAGAATGGGTGGAGGGGGCAGTATATTAGAGTGTAGGGAGGGGGCAGTGTATTGCATTTGAGGGCAATGTATTAGATTGGGCCTGCATGGAGGCGCTGACTGGTCCCCATGGAGATGCTGTTTGGCCGCGCAGCTTTTTGCCACACATGCACACTAGCCTCCCAATGCTTTCCTATAGGAAAGCATTGCATTGGCTGAGATCATCAAGTTTGATGATTTCAGCCAAAGTGAAGAACACACTCCTAGGACTTCAAAATCAACAAAATAACATCCTTTGTTTTTTACAGCTGTGCAACAGCATACATTCACCATTTCAGTCCCATTACCAAACGTTTCTTAATATGTCATGGTAGTTGGACATTGGTCTCCTTAAATATATTTGCTCTTTTGTTTACTTTGAAGCCCTATGGGCGTAAGGACGTCCAGTGTCAGTTAGAAAACTTTTTTTATACTGTACTTTTCTACATATGCCTACGTTTCTATGAAAATTAAAGTTTTTGTTTTTTTGCGGCCCACATAAACTTAAACCTTGTTTATGCGGCCTAGCCTTTGAGTTTGACATGCTTGCTCTAGATCTACACAGATATTGTTATTGTTATGTAACTATGTAACTATGTCTGAAGTATTTGCAAGCTTCTAGCCCCTCCCAGACTTTCTGTGGCTGTCCAATCACAGACTTCCCAATGCAGCTCAAAGAGAAGTATTTGCAAGGCAGGTGCTTTGGGCAATTGCTGCCTTTTGAGTTTAGCTCCACTGAGCTAACCAACCAGGAAGTAACAGGACCAGTTGTCTGATTGACAGCCAGGGGGGTGTAACCAGGTTAATTTATAAAAATTCCAACTTGAAATCCTCACTTTTTTAAATGCAAAAAAAGGACACACAATTTACACATAAAACACCTAAGCAAGCTTTAGATGTTTGTAAAGGTCCTTTAACATTTAACATTTTTATAGCATGAGTTAAAGCAACACAATCAGATGATTAATCCTGCATGCCTACAAAGCAGCATATATGTAAATGTCATTAAGTTTAGTTCTTTGTGAATTCCAAGAATCGAGGATCGGATCCCAAAGGAGCCACTGTAATTAATGAATTGACTTCACACCAGTAGAGCATGAATTGGACATACTGGCTGGCTGTCTAAATCCAGAATTCATGTCTTCTGCAAACAAAAATGGCAATTTGAAACCTTAAAGGACCACTCTAGGCACCCAGACCCCTTCAGCTTAATGAAGTGGTCTGGGTGCCAGGTTCAGCTAGGGTTAACCCATTTTTTTATAAACATAGCAATTTCAGAGAAACTGATCCAGCCCTCAAAGCCTCTAGTGGCTGTCTCATTGTCAGCCGCTAGAGGCGCTTGCGTGATTCTCACTGTGAAAATCACAGTGAGAGCACGCAAGCGTCCATAGGAAAGCATTGATAATGCTTTCCTATGAGACCGGCTGAATGCGCGCGCAGCTCTTGCCAGGTGTGCCATTCAGCTGAATGGGAGGAGAGGAGGAGGATCGGAGGAGAAGAGCTCCCCGCCCGGCACTGGAGAAAGGTAAGTTTTAACCCCTTTCCTCTCCCCAGAGCCCGGCGGGAGGGGGTCCCTGAGCGTGGGGGCACCCTCAGGGCACTATAGTGCCAGGAAAACGAGTATGTTTTCCTGGCACTATAGTGGTCCTTTAACCCCTTAAGGACCAAACTTCTGGAATAAAATGGAATCATGACGTGTCAGACATGTCATGTGTCCTTAAGGGGTTAAGAGGGTTTAATTTACGCTTGAAATGAAAATAATAACACACGTTCTGTGTAACGTGAACAAGTTCTGAAATGCAAGAATAATGTATTCAAAAGACGACGTCATGTGTAATGATTGTCCACACAGTTATAGCAATTAGCCAATGTGCATTTTAAATAACTCTGTTTAACCCAGAGGACTGAGCCTGGCTGGATAAAACCACCTTGAAATAACTCATCATTAAACGTGGATAACTACGATCAATGATTGTTCTGACACCAGTATAAAGAGTTTCTCCAACCCAATGTGTAAGAGGTTTTTTTTACTGTATTTACAATCCCACGAGAAAGTTAAATACATTTTATTGAATGTTCTGTGTGGTGTCAGATGGTAAACATCGATTGAAACATTTTACTAAATCAAGGAATCGCGATGGTGTTTAATGAGTTTTCAAACACTAAATAATAAAGAGCTTGATTTAAATGGAAGTTATAGAACTGCAATGTGTCACCAGGTGTGAAACCATGACATTGTGTGATCTGGAAGAACCAGTTCCCATGATCAGTTTAATTTGGTATCTCTAAACCTTTAAGAATTACTCCTTTTGGTGGGGAGGACATTTTCTGTGTAATATGCCCTATGCACTATCTATAAGGTCCTCTCTCTCGATTTGCAGTATAACCTAAGCAAATGAAAAAAGCATTTACTCATTAGGAATCCAGCTGAACATACTTCCACTCCACAAGACCTTTGAATGTTTACTGTTGTGTCCTAATAGAGAAACCTGTGATTAGACAGTTTCGCTTGCGTGTAATCTGGTATGGCAAGGAGAGGGACGGAGGGGGGAAAAGAAAGGAGGAAGGTTTTAAAAAAAAAATCTGTGTTTGCATAGTGGTAGGTGGAGGGAGCACAAAGTGTGTGGGAGGGAGGGCAGTGCTATCTTTCCCTTGAAGGTACTCTGTGTGCATTGATGACAAATGCAAAATATGCACAGAATTGACATTAGGCAGCATGGAACAGAGTTCTGAGCAGCCTAAGTGACGTGTGCCGGGGGTGCCATTATCCACCAGCACACACGTAAACATTACTCAGTATGTGAAATGCTTCAAGCTCAAACACCACATTTGGTAGGTACTACCAGGAACAACCCACTGCCACCCGCTGCATACCAGGAACAACCAACAAGACTTACTGTTTTGTTTTGGAGATGCTCTTACTCAGCCGTCTAGCCATAACTAGCAGCAATGTATCTTCCGCAAGGCTAACAAGGCATTTGCCTTGGGCGGCACTTCCCAGGCAGGCGGCTAGTTGATATCCAGACTGGAGGTGAAGGAGCGCTGATTTGTGAGCTCTCCCTGCTCAGCTCCCTCGAGCGCCACAGAGTGATACAACTAGCTGCCTGCCTGCATGCCCAAACAGCTCGGCCAGCAGCCCCACTGGACCCCAGGTAAAAAAATCCACCCAGCTTTCCAAAAGATAGGGAGGCTAGGTGGATTTAAATTAAAATAAAAAAAATAACAATCTGTAAGTGTTGGGGGGAAATGTGTGTGTGTGTGTGTGTGTGTGTCTGTCAGTGTGAGTGTCTGTCAGTGTGTCTGTGAGTGAGTGAGTGAGTGAGTGAGTGAGTGAGTGTCTGTGAGTGAGTGTCTGTGAGTGAGTGAGTGAGTGAGTGAGTGAGTGTGAATGTCTGTCAGTGTGTGTCTTTGAGAGAGCCTGTGTGTCTGAGTGATTCTGTGTGTGTGTCTGTGAGTGAGTGAGTGAATGTGTGTGTGTATGTCTGTCAGTGTGTGTGTCTATGAAAAAAGCCTGCATGTCTGAGTGATTGTGTGTGCGTGTGTGTGTGTGTGTCTGTGAGTGTGTGTCTGTCAGTGAATCTGTGTACGTGTCTGAGTGATTGTGTATGTCTGTCAGTGTGTGTGTGTGTGTGTGTGTGTCTGTGAGTGAGTGTGTGTCTGTGTCATTGTGTGTATGTCAGTGAGTGTGTGCATGCCTGTCAGTGTGTGTCTGTGAGTGAGTTAGTGATTGTGTGTGTCTGTCAGATTGTGTCAAATCAGAGAGTGTTTTTGAGTCTGTCCTTGACAGGAAGGAGTGGGGCAAATTAGGGGGTGCCTGAGTTTCGTCATGCCTGGGGCAGCAAAGATCCAAAATACACTACTGATCACTAGTTGGCCATTGTCAAAGTCACTCAGATCTTTTCCCACCCCTTAACAGGTGCTACTGTAATGATATAATCAATGTTATTCATGTCACCTGTCAGTGGCTTTTAATGTTGTGGCTGACCAGTGTACTATAGTTCATCATTGGGTACCTAATGTTAACCCCTTAATGACGAGTGACGGACGAGGTTCGTCACAGAGGGGAGACCCTTAACGACGAGTGACGGACCTTGTGGTCACGCTGTAAAATTAACCCCAGATCGCCGCTATTGCGGCGATCTCGGGGTTAATGGTGCTCCGGTCTGCCTCTGTATTAGAGGCAGACCGGGAGCACCCGATCGGGCTGCCCCAGCACCGGTGCTCGCTCTGACAGCCTGTCAGAGCGAGCACATGTGCTCAGTATACTCACCTTCCGCCCCCTGCACTTCCGGGTTCTGTGTGAACTGCAGGGAGACGGATAAGTGCTGATCCTGCCCCCTGTGTAAAAAAAATAAAGTTTATTTAAAATCCCACCCCCCTTTACCCATTTTAATAAAAAATTATCCCCTTCCCTGCCAATTGATCACTGACTACAGTGATCAATTGGCAGGGATTACATTTTACTATGATCTGATTATTTTCTTTTTAACCCCTGAGGGTTAATTCTTTTTTTTTAACCCTCAGGGGTTAAATTAATTTTATTAATTAATTTAAGTATTTTAAAATTATATATTTAGCTAGCTGGGGTGGGTGGAAGTTAGTGGGGAATTGGGGGATTTGGTGTTAGGCTAACTAGGGGTTAACATTAAAAAGTTTTAAAATAAGCTTTAGAAAGTAAAAAATTAAGTTAAAAAAAGTTTTAATAACGTTTAAGTAAAAAATAAAAAACACCCCCTTTTACCCAGTCCAAATAAAAATTAACCCCTTCTCTGCCAGTCAATCACTGCCTACAGTGATCAAAATACAGATCACAGTATTATACTGTGATCTAATTTTTTTTAACCCCTGACAATTAACTTTTATTTATTTTTTAACCCTCAGGGGTTCAATTTATTTAATTAACTGATTTAAATATTTTATAATTAAATATTTTGCTTGCTGGGGTGGGTGGGACGTATGGGAAAATGGGGACTTTACTGTTAGTGCTGTTTACAGCTAGTTAGGGGTTAACAGTAGAAAAAAAAGCTTAGAAACATGTTAAATCTGTAAAATCTGTTTAGGAAAGTTTAAAAAAATTAATAAGCAAAACAAAAGTTTAAAAACTAGTTTTAAAAAGTAAAAAAAGTAAAAAAAAAAAATACATTTAAAAATGCTCATTACCCCTACACCTGGAACAAACTAGATAAAAAATGATCCCACGCTAAGGTGCAAAATATGCCTTTTGAATTACCCCTGGGTGTATTCTTTAATAAATAGTATGTGTTTGTGGGGAAGTTTCAATAACCAACCATCTAAACTACTCCAAATTGGAACATGGACACAGCATAAAACTTCAAAGTTAGAAAAAAACTGAATGGCTGCATCTCAAATGTGCCCCTTCAACATCCACATATACCTGGCAAAGGTACATACGGGGTATTGCTGTACTCAGACCACATAGCTGAGCCACATATGAAGTATTATACAGTGGTAGTACACATAAGGTTTGCAAAATATACTGTGCAAACTCACTTTGTGTGTCAAAAAAGCAGAAAAAACGCTTATTACCACTACACTTGGTACAAGCTAGCGGAAAAATGATCCCACGCTAAGGTTCAAAATATGCCTTTTGAAATACCCTGGGATGTCTTCTTTAAGAAATGGTATGGCTTTATGGGGTATTTGGATTATATAGTCTGGTAAAATACTTTAAAATGGGACATGGGCTCAGTGTAAAAATGTAAAGTTTGAAAAAAATATACCTTTTGAAATACCCTGGGGTATCTACTTTAAGAAATGGTAGGCCTTTGTGGGGTAGTTTGAATTTAAAACCTGCGAAGATGCTTGGAAATTGCACATAGGCCCAGCGTCAAAATTCAAAGTTCGGTAAAAACTGATATGGCTTGGTCTCCTATATGGCACTGTAGCTTCACGAAATAGTGCCAAAGACATTCATGGTGGGTGTCTTTTTACTCAGAAGACTTAGTTGAGTATAATTTTGGGGGTTGTGTTTTTTTTTTTTTTGAACAGTCAAACTGTTATAATATCCCAAATGGAAGCAAAGGCTCATTAAATCCGTCTCTCAAAATTACTGTGAATACTGAAAAGGACAGGTCTCCTATATGGCACTGTAGCTTCACGAAATAGTGCCAAAAACATAAAATGGGGGTGTCCTTTTACTCAGAAGACTTAGCTGAGCATAATTTGGGGGGTTTGAACTTAGTGGCACTTATGAAATATACAAAATGCCCAGCAAAAATGCAATCCATATGTAAAAAATGCACAAAATTATTTTTTACCACATACTTTGGCATATATTGGTGAAAAAATGGGGGCATGTTAAGGCACAATATGCATCTTATGAGATACCCTGGAGTGTCTACTTTTACAAATGGTAGGCCTTTGTGTTTTTTTTTGAACAGTCAAACTACTGTAATACCCCAAATGGAAGCATAGGCTCATTAAATCCGTCTCTCAAAATTCTACTGTAAATATAAATACTGAAAAGGACAGGTCTCCTATATGGCACTGTAGCTTCACGAAATAGTGCCAAAGACATACAATGGGGTGTCATTTTACTCAGCAGATGTAACTGAACACAAAATAAAACTTGTACAGGAATAGCACACACCAACTTTACAAAATACACATGAGAAGTTCTTTGTTATAAGTTTGTGTGCCAAAACCCCCCAAAAAACACAATTTTACTCCAATATTTAGCAGAGCTTGGTGGTGAAATGGCTACGTAGAAAGTGTCAAAACAACCTTAGGTAAATAGCCTGTGATGTCTTCTTTATATAAATTTATACTTTTGTGTGGCAATTTAGTTTTCTTTTATGGCTATTAAGCTTACAAGACAAACATACCAAATTCTAAAATCGCTCCACATTAAAAGTTTATTTTACTCCTTGTGCTTTGTGACCTGTAACTACCAAAAAAACTTAAAATCCCAGACACATTATATATTCTGTAAATCAGAACTAAATGAATTTATTTTTAATTACTTTCCTTAAATCCTTAAGACCGGAGGGCGTACAATTACGCCCTATTTTGAGCGGCTCTAAACGTCGCAGGGCGTAATTGTACGCCCTCTGGTCTTTTCTTACTACCCGGTCGCCGGCGATCCCACGCCGGCGTTCGCGGTTGGGGGGACTCCCAGGGAACCCCCGCGGCACGTCCTTCCTCTTCAGCCCCCCTGGGCCATGTGAGAGTGAGGTCCTTGCGAGGACCTCACAATCACATGGCCGGGTTAGCTGGCTCAGGCATTGCCAGCAGGGGGACTGCCTGTAATGACAGTTAGTCCCCCTGCTGGCTGAAATCAAATAAAAAAAAGTTAAATCAGTGTAAAAAAAAAAATTATATACTTAGATCATATATATATATATTATATATATATATGATCTAAGTATATATATATATATATATATATATATATATATATATATACACAAATACATACACACACATACACTGTCTAGGTGTATTTTACTATTAATAGATATATAATTATATATATATATATTAATTTCAAATTACACGTAGACTGATACTGATTAAATATATATATATAATTATTGTTATATATATATATTTATATATAATATTAAAAAAATGTAAATACGTAAAAAAATAAAATAAAAAAATAATTAAAAATAAATAATTAAAATATATATATAGATGTGTGTTATTTCGTTCTAACTGTATTGTGATATTAATATATATATTTATATCAAAATACACGTAGAACGCAATAATATATATATATATATCTATATACATAAGTATATACGTATATATCACTATATATACCTATATATAAATAAAAATATTTTACAAAAATTAAATATATATAATTATATATATATATATATATATATATATATATATATTTCCTGGCCATATCCATGGCAGCACAACATTGGGTAGCTCCTCCCTATCCCCATTGGACAATTGGACAGGAATAATAATTAAGCCGTATAAGTACCACCTCCTGCCCCTCCTTCCCCAGTCTTTTTTTCCTGTCCTATCCCTAGGACATGTCGGTCTTTTCAGACTGCAAAATTTTCTTTTATGGCTTACCCGAGGATTAGTTCCTCTGGCCCTTGGGGAGTTCACCCTCTTTCCCCTGGGAAGTCTCCAGTATACGGCCCTGTGCAAAGGTGTCCCCCTGGAGAGAACCCCTTTAGTGACCGGGGGTTTTTCCTTCCAATTTCCCAGTGGTAACATGGGAAGGAACATGGAATTTGGCGGGGTTCCGGTTTGGTATTTCCCCACCAGGATCAAGGTAATATGGTTTGGTATTTACCTGCTGTTTTTTTCTTTCATTTGGCACTTTTTCTCTGTAAAGTTTTCCGTGGAAGCGTTCTGGGGTCCCCTGGTTACATGTTTCCCTGCACGGCGTTCGGGAGTCTCCTGTGCGCCTGCGCGGCGTTCAGGGGTCTCCTGGGCGCTTGCGCGTTTTTCGGGGACTCTGGGACGCATGCGCGGCATTCGGTTCTTTCTGGCGTTCGCATAAACGCGCGAACGCCATTGTACGTATTAGCGCGTTCGCGCGCAAATCTGTTCTTTGATATCTAATTAGGCCGTTCGCGCGTATTTTCGGTCATCTGCGCATGCGCGATGACGTCAGACGCCCTTTTAAAGCGCCAGACCTCCTTTTTTTTTGGTCAGTTTGAATTTTCAGCTTCCTGGAGAGTTTCTGGCACCGTTGAGATTTAGGGATTGTTGGTTCTTCGCCTTTTTCTTCTAAAGTAAGTTTTTTTGTTTTTCCCATTTTTTGTTTGGTTTCTTGTAGTTTTTCTTCTTGGTTTTAGTTTCGCTGTTCCATCTATTATTTATAGATGGATTCGCGCTCAAGATCCAGGGAATCGGAGTCTTCTCATCATAATAGGTCACAATCTAAGCGATATAGGTAAGCCATCCTTTTTTGGGAAAAAGTTGATATTGATTTTATAAATAACTAAAAGAGTGGTAATGTACTAATGTTCACGTTTGGTGTATTACAGTGATAAAAGTACAAAGACTTCAGGATCGTCCAAAGGGAAGTCGCCCAAAAGGACGCTGTGTATATCCTGTGATAACAGAGCCATAGAAGGGAAAAGTCTCTGTTCAAATTGTCTCTCAGCAGCTGCTGGACCTTCTCAGTTAACACCGGACTTTAGGCAGCTTATCAAGCATGCAGTTGCCCGGGGCATCAGAGAGGTTGGTAAGACCCACAAGCGACCTAGATATTCTGAGCCGTCAGAATGGTCTCCTGATAACTCGGAGGATGAGTTTATGGATACAGCTTCGCTGAGAGACTTGGCTTTTTCCTCGGAGGAGGATGCTATGCCTGATCCTGACTTCCTGATACCTGTGGAGGTGGATCATTTGATTGCTCGGGTCAGAGAAACCCTTACCTTGAAAGAACCCTCGGAGGAGGAACCCTCTACATCTAACCGCTATTTCTCAGATCTTAGAAGGAAAAGAGCGGCTTTCCCTGTGCATACCACTATTAGTGACCTTATTAAAGAAGAATGGTCCAGGTCTGTTAGGAGATCATCTGCAAAAGGGAAGTTCTCCAGATTATGCCCGTTTGATTCCAAAGATGCTGAAACATGGGATCTTCCACCCAAGGTTGATGCTGCGGTGGTTAGGCTAGCCAAGCGCACTACCCTGCCAGTGGATGATGCAGGCTCCTTCAGGGATCCAATGGATCGTAAGATGGAATACTACCTGTCTAAATCCTATGTAGCCTCAGGCACAAGTCTCCACCCTGCCGTTGCTCTCACGTCTGTTTCAAGAGCTATGAAGGTTTGGCTGCAGGAACTGGAAGGGGACATCAAGAGGGGCAGAAGCCGTTCCTCTATTGTTGATGCCCTAAAGGATATGCGTCTAGCGATTGATTTCTCTTCGGAGGCCGCAGTGGATCTGGTGAGAAACCTTGCTAGAAATATGTCCTTCTCGGTTTCCTCCAGGCGGGCACTCTGGCTCAGATCTTGGGCGGCCGATGCTTCCTCCAAGAATAGTTTGTGTTCTCTGCCATTTCACGGGAATATGTTATTCGGTAAGAATTTGGATGAATGCATTAAGAGGGCGGCTGAAGGAAATAAAGCCTTTCTACCCCAAGAGAGGAAGTATAAAGGATCCTTTCGTGCCCGGAAAGAGTACCATTCCTTTCGTGACAGTAGGTCCTACAAGCCTGGTAGGGAATACTCCAGATTTCAACCAAGGAGAGGTGCCCCTTCTGGGAACAGAGGAGGCAGGTCACGCGGTTCATCTTCCTCTAAAGATCCGAGGAATCTATGACTACGTACGGCCAAAAACCGAAGGTGTCGGGGCTTGTCTTCTCCAGTATCTTTCGAAATGGACCAATTCCACAAGCGACGTTTGGGTGCTGGATATTATTCGGAGAGGTTACCTGCTAGAATTCTTCAAGCATCCTCCCAACAGGTCCTTTCACCTCACAAAGTGGCCAGGAGACAAGGAAAAGTGCATGGCCCTACAAAACTTCATCCTTTCCTTGCAGAAGGAGAAGGTCATCGTCAAAGTGCCAGCAGGCGAAAGAACTCAAGGATTTTACTCCCACATCTTCTTAACAAGGAAATCCTCAGGGGGTTGGAGACCCATTCTGGATCTGCACAGACTGAACAAGCATCTGCACATTCGCAGATTCAAAATGGAATCCCTGCAGTCTATAATAAAGGTTGTGTCACCCAACCAATGGATGCTGTCTATAGATCTATTAGACGCATATTTTCACATACCCATTGCCCAAATCCATCAGAAGTTTCTGAGGTTTGCTGTAGAAGAAGGTCATTTCCAGTTCAGGGCCCTCCCCTTTGGACTGAGCACAGCCCCAAGAACGTTTACAAAGGTCCTGATTGTTCTCATCGCAGAGCTCAGAAAGCAAAACATTGCTATTTACCATTATTTGGACGACGTCTTGATCTTAGGAAACAACATGGATTCTGTGACATCCCAGGCTATTACCAGCATTCAGTTTCTGCAAGCTCACGGCTGGAAGATCAACACCAAGAAGAGCCACCTCCACCCAACACAATCTATGGTTTACTTAGGTGCCCATTTCAACACTCTAAAGGGTACTGTCCAGCTCTCATCAGTAAGAGTACTGAAACTCAGGAGGTTATTGAGAAGAATGCTGAAATCCTCGGTTGCCCCTGCAAAGGCGGTAATGAGCCTCCTTGGTTCCATGTCCTCCACAATAGGTCTGACCAGATGGGCTCAGTGGAGAATGAGACCATTCCAAGCCAACTTCCTGAGTCAATTCTCATCCGGGAACCTGTTCCAGCCCATCAAACTTCCCCTGAAGGTACGCCATTCTCTGATCTGGTGGCTAAACATAAAACACCTATCCAAAGGTTTTCCATTAGGGGACATCGCATGGAGGACCGTGACAACGGATGCCAGCCAGTGGGGTTGGGGCGCTCATTATCTCCACGACTTTGCGCAAGAAGAATGGAATTTCAGGACAAGCGATGTTCATTCCAATCTGCTAGAACTTCTGGCTGTCCTCAAAGCTTTGAAACACTTCTCGATCCATCTCAAGGGTCAATGGGTGAAGATAAGGACGGACAACTCCACCGTGGTATCCTATGTCAATCACCAAGGGGGTACCAGGAGCTGCAAGATGATGGAAATAATGAATCACCTGATGTGGTGGGTTCAGAGAAACCTGGCAGGCATTATAGCCATCCATCTCCCAGGGAAACGGAATCAACTGGCGGATTTCCTCAGCAGATCCAGAATAGATCCAGGGGAATGGTGCCTAGCTCACAGGGTATTCCGCATGATTGTGGACAAGTGGGGTCTCCCTCAAGTAGACCTTCTAGCCTCTCGGGCCAACAGGAAGGTAGCCCTTTTCTTCACGAAAGAAGAAGACCACCTGGCACTGGGGAGGGATGCCTTATCAAGCCCCTGGAGGTTCAGAATGGGCTATGCGTTCCCCCCGTTTCCACTAATTCTACCGCTCCTGAGGAAGCTGAGAACGGAGCAGGTGTCTCTCATCCTGATTGCGCCTTATTGGCCTCGGAGACCTTGGTTTCCTCTGCTTCTGAGTCTTTCGGTGGAACCTCCTCTCCCACTCCCCAAAGTTGCAGATCTTCTGTTCCAGGGTCCTGTAATGCATCCAGACCCTGTCTCTCTCAACCTTATGGCTTGGAAACTGAAAGGAACCGTCTGTTGAACAGAGGATTCTCCCAGGCCGTTATTGATACTATGCTGAGGGCACGTAAGCATTCCACTGCAGCCACTTATTATAGAGTGTGGGAGGTTTTCTCCAACTGGGCCCTTCACAGAAATGTGGATGTTCAAGATCCCTCCTCCTCCAATATTTTGGATTTCCTGCAATCTGGCCTTGCTAAAGGACTGAGCTATAACACTCTCAAAGTACACATTTCAGCCTTGTCCGCCCTAACCAGTCATAGATGGGCACTGGACTCTGATGTCATCAGATTCATCAAAGGTGTCCTTCAGATGAAACCTCCTATTAAACCATTTGTCCCATCCTGGAATCTCCCTCTGGTTCTGGATGCCATGAAGCTGAAACCTTTTGAACCATTTGATTCAGTTTCCCTACAGGTTCTCTCTATTAAGACTGCCTTGCTGGTGGCCCTAGCCTCTGGCAGGAGAGTTTCTGAGCTCAATGCTCTATCCATCAAAGAGCCTTTTACTATCTTCCACAAGGACAGAGTGGTCCTCCGTACGGTTCCTGTATTTCGACCTAAAGTCACCTCCTCCTTTCACATCAATGAGGATATTGTTCTTCCATCTCTGAGGTCGGACTCCCATGAAATGGGGAATTCTGCTGACCTGTCCTCTCTGGACCTAGTGAGATGCCTCCGGATGTATATTGATAGGACTTCTGCTTGGCGTTCTTCTGACAGTCTTTTTGTCCTTCATAGCGGCTGTAAAAAGGGCTCACAAGCTCCCAAATCTGCCATTGGCAGATGGATAGTAGCGGCTATCATTCTGGCTTATCAGTCCGCCGGATATCCGGTCCCTGTGGGTCTTAAAGCCCATTCCACTAGGGCTCTCTCTTCTTCCTGGGCAGCGGCAGCTAATATCTCCCCTGAACTCATTTGTAAAGCAGCTACATGGTCTTCCTCTAACACTTTCATTAGGAGCTACCAAATTGATGTCAGAGCAGGGTTGTCTGATCAATTTGCTAAATCAGTCTTGTCTGTATCCAATACCTGATTTCTGTGTCTGTCACTTGTTGTGGTGTTAATACACTTTGCATTTATAATTTTTTTTGAGTCTGTGCCTCTTTCCCTCCCTGGTTTATTGCTTGGGTATTACCCAATGTTGTGCTGCCATGGATATGGCCAGGAAAATGGAAAATGTATTCATACTTACCGTAATTTTCTTTTCCTGGTTATATGCCATGGCAGCACAAGGGTCCCACCCGGGGCTATTGCTGGAACACGTGACTGGGGAAGGAGGGGCAGGAGGTGGTACTTATACGGCTTAATTATTATTCCTGTCCAATGGGGATAGGGAGGAGCTACCCAATGTTGTGCTGTCATGGCATATAACCAGGAAAAGAAAATTACGGTAAGTATGAATAAATTTTCCATTATACATATATATACACATATGTGTATATATATATATATATATATATATATATATATATATATATATATATATATACATACATATATTAATTCTACACATATATTTATGTAATATTTTTACATAATTAGGTATCCTAATTAATTACAATTAGCGGGAGCTGCCTGACAACCCATGCCGAAAGTATAGGGAATTTAATTTGCTAGCACTATATTTAACCCTATAACTTTCCAAGACACTATAAAACCTGTACATGGGGGGTACTGTTTTACTCAGGAGACTTCGCTGAACACAAATATTAGTGTTTCAAAACAGTAAAGTGTATTACAACGATGATATCGCCAGTAAAAGTTAAGTTTTTTGCATTTTTCACGCACAAACAGCACGGACGATATTATTAACACGGACGATATTATTGCTGCAATACTTTTTACTGTTTTGAAACACAAATATTTGTGTTCAGCGAAGTCTCCCGAGTACAACAGTACCCCTCATGTACAGGTTTTATGGTGTTTTCAAAAGTTACAGCGTCAAATATAAGGCTTGTGTTTCATTTCTTTCACATTAAAATTCGCCAGATTGCTTACGTTGCCTTTGTGACCCTATGGTAGCCCAAGAATGAAAATTACCCCTATGATGGCATACCATTTGCAATAATAGACAACCCAAGGTATTGCAAGTGGGTTATGTCCAGTCTTTCTTAGTAGCCACTTAGTCACAAACACTGGCCAAATATTCGTGTTTTGCTTTTTTAACACAAAAACAAATACTAACGCTAACTTTGGCCAGTGTTTGTGACCAGATGGCTACTAAAAAAGACTGGACATACCCCATTTGCAATACTTTGGGTTGTCTACTATTGCAAATGGTATGCCATTATGGGTGTAAATTTAATTCCTGGGCTACTATACAGTCTCAAAGGCAACGTAACCAATCTGGCAAATTTCAATTTGAAATATAACACGCTATATTTGACCCTGTAACTTCCCAAAACACCATAAAACCTGTACATAGGGGGTACTGTTTTACCTGTGAGAATTTGCTGAATACAAATATGTGTATTTTATTGCAGTAAAAGCAAACAGTATTATGACATTGACAGTTAAAATGTCATGTAGAACTAAAAAAATACTTATTTTCTCCCATTTTTTTCATATTAAATTAAGTTTTATAGCTAAATATTTGATATTAAATGAAAGCCCTGTTTCCCCTGAATAAAATGATATATATAATAAGTGTGGGTGCATTTAATATGAAAGAGGTGAATTACGGTTGGACAGACATATAGTGCAAATGCCAGGTTTTGTTTACGTTTTGTTCTGTTCACAATGTGTACATTTGGATCAGTCCTTAAGGGGTTAACCTGCACTAATTGTGCACACATTATTATTGCAAAAACTGTAAAAAAACACACAACATTTTAATTTATTTTGCATTTCTTTTGTATCTTTTTAATAATAAATAAGCATTTATATATATATATGTTACATCAAATTTAAGCCCTTTCTGTCCTTTAAAAAAACGGTATATAATATGCGTCAGTACAATAAATTAGTAAAATGCAAATTGCAGTTGAACGCAAATAGCAAAAAATGCAAAAAATGCCGTTGTCATTAAGTGAAAGACAAGCTTCTGAAGCTCTGTCCTTAAGGGGTTAACCACTCTTTACGTATTTGTTTTCTAGATATAAAGCTACAGTAGCAACATGATCTGGATGTTAACATATTGAATCCTCTCAACATTATGGGTGAGAGCAGCGTATTCCAAACTAAAACGTGCAAAATAATGATTGTAATTAGTTGACATGTTAGTTCAGTTAGATGTGAGCGTGCGCAGGGAGGTTTCTTTCTGCTAGCCGCTTGCAGTGCTGGGAAGAGGTTATGGCGTTATGCAGTTAAGACCTACTTTGGGCCAGTGAGACATTTATTACAATATAAATAGATTAGTTAGCGATTAGCTCTGAACACAATGTAATCAACTGAACAGTAACTTCTATTTCTTGATATATTCTATGTGCTAATTTCTTTCACGTAATACATGTACTTTACTCCTACTGCAGGGGTTAATAAATAATTACTACACAATGGAGTTGACCTCATATTAATGCATGATTTACATTATCCATTAACATGCAAAAATGTACAAAAAATAAAATAGATTCCATGGATGTTCCTGTGTTTTTTAAACTCAGGCCAGACCAGGAAATACATGAGAGCCTTTCATCCAACCCTTGCACTCCCATTATTTCCAAAGGGAGAGTGGAGCACTGCACATACATACTTCTCCCATGACCACTTCAAATCATTAAAGTGGTCATTTTGGTTGGATTAACCCTTTAACATAAAGATGCAGAAGGAGGATCAATCATGACATTATGTTTGTCAGCAATTTGAGCTACAGTAGCTCTTCTGTGTGAACGCCAGACAGACTATCCTTCGCTTCCCATGTACATCAATGAGCCTTCGATGCCCATGACCCTGACGGTGTTTCACCAGTTGTCCTTCCTTGCACCAGTTTTGGTAGGTATGAACCACTGCATACATGGAACACCCCACAAGACGTGAGCTTTTGGAGATACTCTGACCCAGTCCTCGAGCCATCACTATTTGGCCATCGTCAAAGTCACTCCGATCTTTTTGCCTGCACATTTTTCCTACTCCAACACATGGAATTCAAGAACTGACTGTTAACTCGCTGCCTAATATATCTCACCCTTAACAGGTGCCATTGTATCAATAAAATTAATATTATTTACTTTACGTGTCAGTGGTTTTAATGTTGTGGCTGATTAGTGTACAATAGTTCATCATTTGGTACCTAATATTAACTCCCTCTCCCATGTTTTTTGTTTTTTTTCTAGATATACAACTACAGTTAGGGAAGAAAACAGGGCCAACTATTCTATCCCAAATATTTCCTATGAGGATCTGATTATAGCCAAACCGAGCAGAAGCGTAACAAAGTAGCAACATGATCTGGATGTTAACATATTGAATCCTCTCAACATTATGGGTGAGAGCAGCGTATTCCAAACTAAAACGTGCAAAATAATGATTGTAATTAGTTGACATGTTAGTTCAGTTAGATGTGAGCGTGCGCAGGGAGGTTTCTTTCTGCTAGCCGCTTGCAGTGCTGGGAAGAGGTTATGGCGTTATGCAGTTAAGACCTACTTTGGGCCAGTGAGACATTTATTACAATATAAATAGATTAGTTAGCGATTAGCTCTGAACACAATGTAATCAACCGAACAGTAACTTCTATTTCTTGATATATTCTATGTGCTAATTTGTGCTAATACATGTACTTTTACTCCTACTGCAGGGTTTAATGAATAGCTATTACACAAATGAGTTGGTTGACCTTATATTATTGCATGAGTTTGATAATGCATTAAAATACAAAAACGTGCAAAAAATAACATAGATGTCATTGAAGTTCCTGTGTTTGTTGATCTCCTCGCCAGACCAGGAAAGAAATGAGAACCTTTCAACCAATCGTGGCACACCCATTATTTCCAAAGGGAGGGTTGAGCATGTCTTATAAGCCATGGCCCAGGACCAATTGCTAAATAAAATGTGCTACCCGAAGAAGCTCTATTCATGAAAGGACATACATGAAATCCCTGCTTAAACTTATAGAAGCCATAGATGAGTTCTATCAACTTCCTGATTCCATCCAATGCTTTTTTAGTGAAAGCAGCGATAGCTATAGCTCCGATTTTGGCTCCTTCAAAGTTCTCGGACCACAATTAGCCCCCCTTAGATATGTTAAATGGGCACTCTGAGAAACATAACTATAACTCAGTGTGGAGATTATGTTACATGTGTCTTGGTGCACACTCTTTACCAAACTGTTTATGATTGATTTTAAAAAAATATGGAACTTGCCACAGCACCCATAGCCCACCCCACCCCCCCTCCCATTCGGCAGCACAGATAGTGCTGAATGGACCCTTCCACATTCTTAATGTAAATGTCTCCCGATCTGGACAGAAGTGAATGGCTGAGCATTCTGTCTGTGAGTAATTTCTAGGGTGAATTATCAAAATGCCAAAACCTTTTCAATATCTTTTTGATTTTTCATATGACAAAGAATTGACACAGACTCTTTACACATCTAGACCAGGATGACTATGAAGGCTCTACCCCCACCGCAAAATTATTTGGGGGTGTATCCTCTGCTTCCCCTTGCTTCCCCAACCCATGTTGTCAGGGCAGTAAATAAACATTGAATGGCCCCATCTCCATCCTTCCAAGCTGTGTTTGCAGATTAAAAATAACATTTTCGGTTTATTTTCATACAGATAGGTCATGTCCAAAGATGCCATATTTCATTGGGGATCATTCTTTATATTACTATATAAAAAGATATAGGAACAATACTGTTGGATCATTGTATTTAGAATTTTGTAAAGTTTGGTAAGTGACTGAGATTGCATCATATGGTGGTAAGCACTTTAAGTATGTAAAGTAAGTAGCCGTACCTTGGAGGGTCTGATCCCAGAGTAAATTGCTGTAAATGGGACTCCTCTCTCTGACAGCTCCCTAGTGAGATTTCCAATGTATTCATCTGCAAATAAATATTGATCGCAAGTTTAACAGTAATCATATCTGGACTGTGAATGATTTTTACTATATTTTTTAAAGGAACACTGTAGTCACCTAAATTACTTTAGCTAAATAAAGCAGTTTTAGTGTATAGATCATTCCCCTGCAATTCCATAGCTCAACTCACTGTCATTTAGGAGTTAAATCACTTTGTTTCTGTTTATGCAGCCCTAGCCACACCTCCCCTGGCTATGATTGACAGAGCCTGCATGAAAAAAAAAAACTGGTTTCACTTTCAAACAGATGTAATTTACCTTAAATAATTGTATCTCAATCTCTAAATTGAACTTTAATCACATACAGGAGGCTCTTGCAGGGTTTAGCAAACTATTAACATAGCAGGGGATAAGAAAATCTTAATTAAACAGAACTTGCAATAAAGAAAGCCTAAATAGGGCTCTCTTTACAGGAAGTGTTTATGGAAGGCTGTGCAAGTCACGTGCAGCGAGGTGTGACTAGGGTTCATAAACAAAGGGATTTAACTCCTAAATGGCAGAAGATTGAGCAGTAAGGCTCCAGGGGCATGTTCTATACACCAAAATTGCTTCATTGAGCTAAAGTTGTTCAGGTGACTATAGTGTCCCTTTAAATCCACCTTCTTTTTTGAATTGTACAGCATTTCTACCGTGCAGATTCATTATAATCTAAAAATGTTTTTCAAATACAAGAATCTAGAATAAGTATTATTTCTTGCCCTGGTATAGCTGCCTTTAGAAAATTAATAGTAATAATAAAAATATAGCATTTATCCACAAAATTGAATATATTTAAATGGACAGACAAATCCTCCTTTACCATTTAAATGTAGTTTCTCTAATAAAGATATTTCCTCTAATAAAGACATTGACGAAGATGAGGAGAAGAAAAATAATTGGGAAACACTTCTGTGTGAGAACACTTCTCTATGTCTGTGTTCGTTTGAACTGTATCGGCCTTGGTAAGAGTTTCCATACAGTCGGATGATGCAGAGACACAGAGACACAGAGAACTAAGACAGTCACCTCTAGCTTTTCAGACTCCCTCACTGACTAGAGAGATAAGGTTTTTTTAAAACTGCAATATTTACCTTGCAGGGTTAAGTCCTCCCCTAGTGGCTGTCTATTAGACAGCCACTAGAGGACACTTCCTGCTTCATAGCACAGGTTTTCTGTGCTAGAGCGTCGCTGGACGTCCTCACGCTGTGTGAGGACCTCCAGCGTCGCTCTATTCCCCATAGGGAAGCATTGAAATTCATTTTCAATGCTTTCCTATGGGGTGCGCTATTGCGCATGCGCGGCATTGCCGCGCATGCGCATTAGGTCTCCTCGGCCGGCGGGCGAGATCAGTCTCGCCCACCGGCCGACGTAACCAGAAGGAGGAGCGGCGGAGGAGGAGGAAGCAGCGACGTGGGACCTGTCGCTGCCCCTGGTAAGTGACTGAAGGGGTTTTCACCCCTTCAGCAACTGGGGATTGGGGGGTGGGAGGGAGAGGGACCCTCCAGTGCCAGGAAAACGGATTGTTTTCCTGGCACTGGAGTTTCCCTTTAAGTAAAGGCTATTTATGAAGATGGCAAGGATCAGTTGTGGGAACCTTAATGACCTTCCCACCCATCCACCCTAAAAAGTTATGTTAAATGTTTTTTGTTTGTGTGTGTGTCTTCTTTCTTCTTTTTATCGTAACTAGCTAAATTCCACAATAACCAAGCCAAGCTGACTTGTGGAGTCGCAGTCTGCTTCGGACTCATTGATGCAAAGTTTTGAACTGTCTGTTGGGTAATCCCCCCAACAGCCTACATGTTATTTAACCCCTTAAGGACCAAACTTCTGGAATAAAAGGGAATCATGACATGTCACACATGTCATGTGTCCTTAAGGGGTTAAAAGTTACATTCTGGCAAGTTAAATAAAATTTGATAAAGTGGCAACATGACCCTATCCACGTTAAGTTATGATTCCTGTGTTTATCTGTGGAGCATGCAAAAGAGGTATGATTATTAATAAATATTGAGGGCGATCCCTACCACAGTGTGGCAACCATGTCTTCTTCAGCTCCCCTCCACACCACCATGGATCTCTCACAGTCTGCTCCCAGTGCCCTTATTTTATATTATATTAAATTAAAACCTAGCCATCCATAGGTTTTCTGGATGAGATGGCCACGTTATGAGCTGGTTGTTTTATTTAGTGGGCATTTGTTGGTGGTTTTGATAACACTGCGTTAAAATGCTGCATTTCCTGTACAACTCAATATACGTGTCCTTTTAACGTGCTGAAGTACCCTTAGAAACAATGATGCGTTACTTAGCATTCCAAAGAAGGCAGATAACAACTGTAGCTATAGCTACCAAGAATGTCACTGACCTTTGCTTTTAAGCAAAGAACAACCATATTTATACAGAAATTTATGCTGACATGTTGTCAACTAAGCACTGGTCAAACGAGGCTCTCTGATGGGCTTAAATTCAATTTATACAATGCTCCACTATTATATCCCAGCATCGTTTGATCTCATTTTAATTTGTCACAGTGGAAGACAAGTCAGATGAAGTCAAATGACAGCACGCGTTTGCAAGAGTCATATATGAATCGTAAGCAAAAACAAACGACGATGTGTAAGGCGAGCTTCATAAGTGCAATCTTACCATTTCCAGAGAAGGCCTCAGCTTTGTTCATTTCACTTGACCTGTAAAATAAAGAGATACAATAAGAGGTTAGATTGTGTTTTAGAAAGGGTTACGTTTTGTGTCATATTGTGTAAAACTACCACTAAAAGCTGTTTCACTACCTATCGAAGGGTATCCACTATTTGCATCTGGTCAAACCTTGGTCTGCAAACTAATTCCAAAAATTATCCGACAGCCAATGGGTTACAATCAGATGGTATTTAACAGTGGGGGAAATAAAAACTAAATTGTTTAACCCCTTAAGGACCAAACTTCTGGAATAAAAGGGAATCATGACGTGTCACACATGTCATGTGTCCTTAAGGGGTTAAAGCAGAATCTACACTTCATGGGCTTACGTCTACTTATCTCTTATGTTTCAACAAATGTGTGTTTTTGAGGTCTGAAAAATAAATTAAATGTAGAAATTAGCATTTCTATTTTAGAATATTGTAGAATTTAGCCATCCATCTTGACTCATTGTCAGTCATTCTTATAAGTGCTCTCGTTTTCCATCAATGAACATAGGAAGTGGACGAGGAGAAAGAGATACAATGTGTCTATTCCTCCTCAAAGACAATGTGTGCCCTGGCTGTGCCAGGATTTAGCTGGATTGTGGAGGGCAAGTTCTGAATCTTTAATATACATTCACAAGAAAACGCATTCATTGCATGAAAACATTTAGCACACGTTATAGGTGATGTTTAATATTTCATTCAGTGGTGTTATTTCAGAGAAGTGATGGTTCCCTTTTAATAATGCAGTTTTCTGTTAGCAAACAGTCTTTAATAAATAATTTTTCTGTCTGACTCCCTGGACTTATTGAGATAACATACACACCCACACTGGCTAGAGATACTTAGCTGCATTTGCAAGTGTCACTCAATTATTATCAAGGGAATAAAATCCCTAGAAGCAGTCAGTCAGTAAGTTAATAATTATATTGGGAATTAGACTCTTTAATGCATAGATCACGGTGTCTGTTAACCAGACTCGTACAGGAAAAATCTATGCTTCAAGACTGCATTAGCATTATTAGTACCCTGCATGGTGTCATATTGTGTCTCCCAGGTAAAGGGGGAATATTTCCTCCCCTGCTGTAAGGAAAACTGGGCCTCAGGGGACCACAGATACAGTTATAGGCAGATACTGACATGCGCGATGTCCGATGCTCATTGCAAGATCATTTGTGAAAAGGTTAAAGATAAATGAATACAGAGAATCCTGAGAAACTAATTGAAATGCCAGTTGTGTCCATCATGAACATTTTTAATTAACTACTGATCCCTGTTTTTTTTTTTTTTTAAAGAGACATTCCAATGCCCAAATGCTCCCACCCCCCAACCCCCCAAATAAAATCATTGTATAGTAGATGTAGCCCCAATGAAAACATGCAATTAATTATATGTTTTTTTACAGGAGTTATATCTAAAAACAGCATGCAAAATCTGCAGATCTCTTTGTCGGACGTATTTACAAACCCTCCCCTTCTAACCCCACCCAGACTTTCTGTGTCTGTCCAATCACAGACTTTGCAATGCAGCTCAATGAGAAGTCTTTGCAAGACAGGTGCTCTGGGAAATTGCTGCCTCTTGAGTTTATCTCCACTGAGCTAACAAAACCAGAAAGTAACAGGACCAATTTTCTGAGTGACAGCCAGAGGGTGTAACCAGGTTAATATATAGAAGTGCCAATTTCTGTTGAAATCTGCACTTTTTGTAAGATGCTAAAATAGATTAAGTGCTTTAGGGGTCTGGTGTTCGTTTAAGACTGTTTTCAATACAAAAAACATCATGGTCATCTAAACCCATTTGTTTGCTATTTACAGTAACATTCTGTGTAGTGATGTCGCAAACATAAAATTTTCCGTTCGCAAACGGCTAACACGAACTTCCGCAAATGTTCGCGAACGGGCGAACCGCCATAGACTTCAATAGGCAGGCGAATTTTAAAACCCACAGGGACTCTTTCTGGCCACAATAGTGATGGAAAAGTTGTTTCAAGGGGACTAACACCTGGACTGTGGCATGCCGGAGGGGGATCCATGGCAAAACTCCCATGGAAAATTACATAGTTGATGCAGAGTCTGGTTTTAATCCATAAAGGGCATAAATCACCTAACATTCCTAAATTGTTTGGAATAACGTTCTTTAAAACATCAGGTATGATGCTGCATCGATCAGGTAGTGTAAGGGCTACGCCCGCTTCACAGTGACAGACCAAACTCCCCGTTTAACGCACCGCAAACAACCGCAAACAGTCCATTTGCACGAACGCAAACTCCCCATTTGCACAATGTTGGATACCGATCGATGGTTCGATATTCTCAGCCCTCTCTGATTTACTGTACACGACTATTCGATATTCCCACAAATTTTATATAGCATTTTATGTTTGTTTGAGACCACCTTAAAAATATTGGATTTCGCTAAAAATCATGATCACTATATACTTTCTCTACAAACCTCTAAAACGAACCAAACTACTCATCCATCCGCTATACCACTTTATCCCACCTAGAACTAGTGCCCAGTTAAAATACTTGACTCTTACTTACCCACACTCAGTCATGCCACACACATTTCACCACTACTCTCACTGAATCCCTCTGACTACGGCTAAATTCATCTTCTACATCAGAACACTACTCCTAAGATTGGGTTGTATCCATGTCTCTGGTCTTTCATTTAGAATAGGGGCAGCTTCGGTCTCCTTCAACACTGACACTCCAGTGCATATTATTAAAAGATTGGGCAAATGGAAATCCTCAGTCTACAACCGATATATTCCTCATCCCGAGAAAGAAATGAGGAAAGCTTTTAAAAGCTTTTAAAAGTTTGGCTTTGTAAATTTGATGTGTTTTTCTTTAATACCTTTTCACCCTTTTTGCATAAACCCGATTTACATATATTACTAATATGTTTCTGAACATGTACATTATATTATTCACTCACTCACTCACTCTCTGGGCCGGCCTTAGACATCATGCTGCCTAGGTCCAACGATAAATGACTGTGGGGGATAATGTATAATAAACACAGGTTACTGGCTATGGGGGGAATAATGTATAATAAACACAGGTTACTGGCTATGGGAGGGATAATGTATAATAAACACAGGTTATTGGCTATGGGAGGATAATGTATAATAGACACAGGTTACTGGCTATGGGGGATAATGTATAATAAACACAGGTTACTGGCTATGGGGGGTAATGTATAATAAGCACAGGTTACTGGCTATGGGGGGAATAATGTATAATAAACACAGGTTACTGGCTATGGGAGGGATAATGTATAATAAGCACAGGTTACTGGCTATGGGAGGATAATGTATAATAAACACAGGTTACTGACTGTGGGGATAATGTATAATAAACACAGGTTACTGGCTATCGGGGGGAATAATGTATAATAAACACAGGTTACTGGCTATGGGAGGGATAATATATAATAAACACAGGTTACTGGCTATGGGAGGATAATGTATAATAAGCACAGGTTACTGGCTATGGGGGGATAATGTATAATAAACACAGGTTACTGGCTATGGGAGGATAATGTATAATAAACACAGATTACTGGCTATGGGAGGATAATGTATAATAAACACAGGTTACTGGCTATGGGGGGGATACTGTATAATAAGCACAGGTTACTGGCTATTGGAGGATAATGTATAATAAACACAGGTTACTGGCTATGGGGGGGATAATGTATAATAAACACGGGTTACTGGCTATGGGAGGGATAATGTATAATAAACACAGGTTACTGGCTATGGGGGGAATAATGTATAATAAACACAGTTTACTGGCTATGGAGGGATAATGTATAATAAACACAGGTTACTGGCAATGGGAGGATAATGTATAATAAACACAGGTTACTGGCTATGGGAGGGATAATGTATAATAAACACAGGTTACTGGTTGTGGGGGATAATGTATTATAAACACAGGTTAATGGCTATGGGGGAGATAATGTGTAATAAGCACAGGTTACTGGCTATGGGAGGATAATGCATAATAAACACAGGTTACTGGCTATGGGAGGATAATGTATAATAAACACAGTTTACTGGCTATGGGGGGATAATGTATAATAAACACAGGTTACTGGCTATGGGGGGGATAATGTATAATAAACACAGGTTACTGGCTATGGGAGGGGATAATGTATAATAAACACAGGTTGCTGGCTATGGAGGGATAATGTATAATAAACACAGGTTACTGGCTATGGGAGGATAATGTATAATAAACACAGGTTACTGGCTATGGAGGGATAATGTATAATAAACACAGGTTACTGGCTATGGGAGGGGTAATGTATAATAAACACAGGTTACTGGCTATGGGGGATAATGTATAATAAACACAGGTTACTGGCTATGGGAGGGATAATGTATAATAAACACAGGTTACTGGCTATGGGAGGGATAATGTATAATAAACACAGGTTACTGGCTATGCGGGGGTAATGTATAATAAACACAGGTTACTGGCTATGGAGGGATAATGTATAATAAACACAGGTTACTGGCTATGGGAGGATAATGTATAATAAACACAGGTTACTGGCTATGGAGGATAATGTATAATAAACACACAAAAAAAAAAAATAATACAAAAAAAGGTGAGGTGTGAGGTACAGGGTTAAAGTTTACTCAATGATGAATAGGGGGTGGACCGAACATCGCATATGTTCGCCATCCGTGGCGAACACGAACATGCGATGTTCGCCAGGAACTATTCGCCAGCGAACCTTTCGGGACATCACTAATTCTGTGTGCATCTGTATCGAAGTAAAGGAAAGTCCAAGTAGATCCCACTCTATAAATATATTTCCACTGACTTCATCACAGAATGATATTAGTATGATCTGATCTCTCTTTCATAATAACCAAGTGTCATTACCATATGGAGTCCTACTGATAACGTAGAACTAATTCCTGGACAAACTCCCTTATTTAATCTTTCAAATAATTTTATAGCCACAGATAACAACTTCACAGGTGTAGAGTTTAACAGCTTTATAAGAACCGCAAGAAGCATGTGGTAAAAACAAAAATAAACTAGATACAGTGACTAGACTGAGCATAATGTCCTGACTTTGTGTCTATGCGCAATGAATGGTGTATGAGCTATATGGAGTATTTGTAACAGCCATTTAACATTAGAAAGAATACAGATTAGAATACGGGGTTGGCACATTGGCTACAATGAGATCATACAATATGTGTCCATATGTTACTTGGGAAGAAAAGGAAATGGCTCAGTCGCACAGCTTGAGTAGTCATATAGTAATTGCTCTGCCAAATCTATCCTAGTGGTTCAATAAATCACGTCTAAAACGTATCATAAATATAATAAGAAAATAATAATTTCGATCAAATAAGAGAAATATTGTAAGACTGGCATCATGAACTCTGTTTTTCATATCATGCCTATGACATTTAGATATTAGGCGACAAGTAGCAACGAATATAGAATCTGAACGTGTTCATCAAGGTGAAATATATACGAAAGTTGGCAGGTGTCCTAAAAAAGACTCAGCCAAAGGCTCAAACCTACAGGGTGTTGATACACCCTTGGCGGACCTCCAGCGCAGTTACAGGATAGTTAGCAAGGGGGATTATAGTATTGTGCTAGCTCTCTAAATGATCAATTTGTGAAAAAAATGTTCTAGGAGTACAAAGGAAATGCACTAAGATAAACAAGAAAAAAATAATCAGTAAATTTGAGTGGGAGGATTGTTTTAACCACTTAAGGACCAAACTTCTGGAATAAAAGGGAATCATGACGTGTCACACACGTAATGTGTCCTTAAGGGGTTAAAGGTACTGATCAAGCTAAACCGTCATGTAAAGGATTATTAAGCCTGTTAGTGGTCAGGAGAATGTTAAACAAAAATTATGAAAGTAAGTAAATAAACCAACTACTGTCCAACTTTTTTGGCGTAGAAAGGTAGATTGTGTTTTGTTGGGGGGATATATCCAATAATACATCTAAATATTGTTATATATAAGAACATACAGACATGCTGGCCAAGAGATACTCTAAGCGCCAAAACCACTATTGGTCAATGAATTGGTTATTGTGCAAAGAGAGAAAAAGACCTTGACCACATGAAGTAGACATTATGTTTGTTTTATTCAAATACAAATTGGAACTCTCACGTGTCCATTATTTTCATTCTCAATGTGGGCAATTGAACTGCAACTAATACGTTCACAATGTTCAGAATATTTATGTTCTGTGGTTTTGTGTACCTTGGTATTGGTTGCAGGTTGACAATAAACAGGTTTGGTCTATCTTTGTCCAGTTCCACTGGTGTATCGAAGCTGTTGATCCGGAGTTCATTCCAATCGTCCTGGGTTTGGAGATGACCTTGTAGACCATCAACTGTTTTCCAGTCCACAGCTGGTAATACTAGAGAGGATGGTGATGATTCCATGATTATCTGTATCAGAAATATATGAGAATACATTAGTAATGTTATCTGAAAGTAGAGTTTATGAAGTTTATTCACTTAACTCTGAATTTTAAGGAATTTACAACTGTTTCTTCTTGAATCAACAAGCATATCAGTTATTATATCCCTGAATAAACTGCTGTTTAAATAATAAACTTGTAATTTTTTGGAAGATATCAAGTTTGATAAAACAGCTTCTCTAGGCAGAGAATTACAAATCGCAAATTTTTCCCTCATGAAAAACACAGTCATGTGTTGTAGGCGACATACCATTTAGAGATTCCTTACACCCACGACAGAAAACTACACCAGACAACACTGCATCAATATATGGAAATTACGGTATGTATCACAAATAACATGCATAAATCTCAAGTACTCATTTGATTCCAAAGACCAGAGATTAGTTTCAAGACAAGATAAAAAAAAAGTGTTTGTATATAATCATTTTTTTTTTTTTAACAAAGATCTCTAAACAATACTTTAGTCATGGCTATATATTCTTTCGATTAATTTCTAGGGAGCAGTTTTATGTGGGATTTTGGCAGTAATCATGTGTTTCACAAATATAACCAGCCACGCAATTCCTTGACTGCTTAAAGCCATCTCTGGTGCTCGATGTACGGAGCAGCCTTTATAGGATGAATTATTCTCACAGGAGCCCCACATCTCACAGAGATCTGCTTAACATGGTACAGATTTATGCTGTTAGTTTAAAAATACATACTGACACAAATATATGCAATAGGTAGCAGAGAATGTGCTGGTCACTGAGGCATTGCACCACAAATTGCTACAGTGGAAACATATTTCTAAAGATGGTACATTTTAATACACCCTTGACATATATATAAATAATGCCATAAAATGTGAAAATGTTAAAAATGCATTAAGTAATCTGTATTGGCAGACTAAAATAAAGAAAGATACGTTAAGATGAATTCGGAGCGTTACATGTTTTCTTAATACAAAAATTAGGTATTTCTTAAAGGTGCATCTCATTGTAGTGGTTATGGGGTTATGAATTTATGGACACCATAACCACTATAATGAGCTCTAGGTGAATGATGCTGCATTGTGGACATAGCATAGGCACTCTAATGGCAAGCTGTAAAAGAGACTGTAAAAAGCCAGTGGAGTGTGTGGAGTGCTCACATTGTTTCTGTCCATACAAGTAATTGTACGAAGGGGAAGTACAGCATCTGTGATGTCATTAGGTGGGAAGGAGGACTTATCACTACTACACTTTTTCACACTATCAAGACGCGCAACCATTCATTTACAAAGCTGATGCTAACAGTAAAACCAAATCTGGTATTAAAAATGTAAAAAATAAAAAATATAATCCCATATATGGAGAGTTATTTTCATATTCTTTTTGATTTATGTTTCTTTTTTTTTTTCAACAATATTTACAGTTTTCGGTTTCTTCAGGTGACACGACCGCCTGAAACAGTCCCAACTGACTGTCTAAACTGACTGCCCACCTTTTTTGAAATGAGAATTTCTGAAATACCTGTATATTGCGCAGGGGACTCTCATTTCCATAGGTAGAACTGTAATATGTGAAGTCATCCATGCTAAGCTAGTAAGAAATAGAGAACACATAGATTATTAGCTGACCAAATGCACATGTACTTAGATAGAGAGGTAGACAGACAGACTGAACAGGTAGATAATACCTAGAGCATGATTTACAAGGATTAATCACTCACTGTGTCCTGGAGGAAAAGAACCAGATTAGTTGGAGTTGATGTAATCGCTGATTGCAATAACCTGTGCAGTTCATCGTTTGATGTGACGTGCCCTTTATGTGTTGCTGAAGCAGAATTCCACACGTAACTAAAACAAAGAACACAATCAGTCATGTTTCCAGTAATACTTTACGGGGTCACGTTACCGTGGTTCAGGAAGGTTGCTGCACTGAAGATGTGTCCAGTATAGGATGACCTATGGTCACTAGCGCAGGATATCCCGCAAATCTATGTGTGGGGAAAATTTCTCGAACATAGATTAGCTCACTAGCGCAGGGAGTCTTTGAAATCTGGGTTCAGGGAAAATTCCCCGAACATAGATCAACTCTCTAACATGGGGAATCCCTTGAATCCCCACGCTTGAGAGCTAATTGTAAGTCCGAGCAGTCGTAAAGCAGGTAGATTGCAAATTGAGGACCGCCTGTATATGACATAATATACAAGCAAAATATAATTTGTGTCACATACAGACGTTTGAAAACATTTTTAAAAACCCTCTCTTGGGTATTGGTAAGCACCTCAGTGGCAATATTAGCAATACAGTTTCCTATAATGGCGAGAGATTAAACACAATGTCTATATTTCAGCATGATGGCCACACACAATAAGTACACTTAACCATCTATTTGTAAAATGCAGGAATTTGCAATGTCTTACGCAATCTCTTAATCTTGGTCACAGGTCCCCCTGCTTTCTTGACAGTTTTGTTCTTTGATGCCTAGATTTATAGTGTGGAAGGAGAGAGCAGCCATTTGCAACCCAAGCGTAAGCATTTAAAGGGATAGAATGGAGTCTTGCAGATAATTTTTCTATTATTTGGGAGAAACTTATTTCTGAATTATAAAGGAAGCTAGTTCTAAAGATTACATTTTGTTTTGCATTACTTTAAAGGACCACTCTAGTGCCAGGAAAGCATACTCGTTTTCCTGGCACTAGAGTGCCCTGAGGGTGCCCCCACCCTCAGGGACCCACTCCCGCCCGACTCTGGAAAGGGGAAAGGGGTAAAAACTTACCTTTTTCCAGCGCTGGGCGGAGAGATCTCCTCCTGCTCTCCTCCTCCGATCCGCCTCTTCTCCTCCCCGTCGTCTGAATGCGCACGTGCGGCAAGAGCTGCACGCGCATTCAGCCGGTCACATAGGAAAGCATTCTCAATGCTTTCCTATGGACGCTGGCGTGCTCTCACTGTGAAAATCACAGTGAGAAGCACGCAAGCGCCTCTAGCGGCTGTCAATGAGACAGCCACTAGAGGACATAGGGGGAAGGCTTAACCCATTCACAAACATAGCAGTTTCTCTGAAACTGCTATGTTTATGAAAAAATGGGTTAACCCTAGAAGGACCTGGCACCCAGACCACCTCATTAAGCTGAAGTGGTCTGGGTGCCTAGAGTGGTCCTTTAAAACCAAAATTACGAAGGCTTCTTTTAAGGGACACCCACATTTTTATGACAAATGTTTGTATAAAATCAAAAGATTTAAATGGTCGCAGGCTTGGTGCTTTAACACAGCATAAACTTCCACTGTTTGATAATGTAGAGTTAGACACTTTTTCACCCTTTTATGGCTGAAAATGATAAAAGCTTTATACGATTCAGCCACAACATTAAAACCACCTGCCTAATATTGTGTAGGTCCCCCTTGTGCTGCCAAAACAGCTCTGAATTGTCAAGGCATAGACTCACACAACCTCTGAATGTGTCCTGTGGTATCTGGCAACAAGAGATAAGCAGCAGATACTTTAAGTCCTGCAAGTTGCAGGGGTGTCCATGGATCGAATTTGCTCCTCCAGTGCATCACATTGATTGAGATCTGGGGAATCTCGGGAATTAGACCATTGTCCCCAAACCATTCCAGAACACTTTTCGCAGTGTGGCAGGGTGCTTTATCCTGCTGAATGAGATCACTACCATCAAGGAACAACATTGTCATGAAGGGGTGAACGTGGTCTGCAACAATTTCTAGGTAGGGGCTACATGTTAAAGTAACACCCACATAAATACCAAGGCCCAAGGTTTCCAAGCAGAAGATTGCCCAGAGCATAATACTACCTCCTTCGGCGTGACCTGTTCCAATAGTGCATCCTGCTGCTATATCTTCTCTAAATAAACACACATGCACCCAGTCATCCACCTGATCTAAAGAAAATTTGACTTATCAGACCAGGTAACTTTCTTCTATTGCCCCACAGTCTAGTTCTGACTTTCACATCCCCATTAAAGACGCTATAGATGGTGGACAGGTGTCATCATGAACACTTTGACCGGTCTACAGTTATGCAGCCCCGTACACAGCAAACTGCGATGCACTGTGTGTTCTTCCTATCATGGTTGGCATTAGGGTTTTCAGCAATCTGAGCTATTGTAGCTCTTCTGTGTGATCGGATGAGACAGTCTAGCCTTCGCTGCATCTATGAGCCTTGGGCACCCATGACCCTGATGCTAGCTCACCAGCTGTCCTTCATTGCACCACGTTTGGTAGGTACTAACTACTGCAAACCCCACAAGACTTGACATTTTGGAGATAATTTGACCCAGTTGTCTACCCATCAATATTTGACCCTTGTCGAAGTCAATCAGATGTTTTCGCTTGCCCATTTTTCCTGTTTCCAATACATGAAATTCAAGAACTGACTGTTCACTTGCTGCCTAATAAATCCCCCCCACACCCACAGGTGCCATTGTAACAATGTAATCAATGTTATTCACGTCACCTGTCAGTGGATTTAATGTTGTAGCTGATCAGTGTAGCGAACCGCACTTTCCATTTCTTTTGTAGACCAATTGAGGTTACTACTCCCTCTAGTGGCGATTCTTTTAATTTTAGGACAATGGGCTTTTCCCTACTAAGAATTAAAGGGTTATTCGCTAAGAGAGAATTCAAAGTGAACTCATAGTTAATTTGACATTTAAGGCCAGGGTAGCAAAGCCGTAAGCATAGCTGACTTAGAGAATCCTTTCAGATTAACTATTTTGACCGTAGATTTGAAAATCTTTTTAAATTCACTTTAAAGTCTCCCTTTTGTGAATGACCCCCTGTGATAATAATTTGGGATTTAATAAAGGGATTTAGAATGAACTGCGATAAAATATATTCCGAGGATTGAATTGGATTGTGATGTTACTGGCTAAACCTTTAATATACCTTTTAAAGAAACATATTTAACAAGTTATTTTAATTCGTTAGCAAATGACCAGAGAAACTTGGTACGATCATTATTGCTCGATTTGTTTCACACAATGTTCCTTTCTCTACGCCCAGACACCCTAAGGTCTGGTAATACGACTGTTCTATCTGGTCTGCTGGTGTTATCCTACACCTAACTGCATGTTAGGGTATATCCTTGTGACATGTGTATATGTAGGTGATTCCTGTATGTATGTTTGTGTATATGTAGGTGATTCCTGTATGTATGTTTGTGTATATGTAGGTGATTCCTGTATGTATGTTTGTTTATATATAGGTGATTGTATGTTTGTGTATATGTAGGTGATTTCTATATTTATGTGTGTGTGTATATGTAGGTGATTCCTGTATTTATGTTTGTGTATATGTAGGTGATTCCTGTATTTATGTTTGTGTATATGTAGGTGATTCCTGTATGCATGTGTGTGTATATGTAGGTGATTCCTGTATGTTTGTGTATATATAGGTGATTGTATGTGTGTGTATATGTAGGTGATTCCTGTATGTTTGTGTATATGTAGGTGATTGTCTGTATGTTTGTGTATATGTAGGTGATTGTCTGTATGTTTGTGTATATGTAGGTGATTCCTATATGTATGTTTGTGTATATGTAGGTGATTGTCTGTATGTGTGTGTATATGTAGGTGATTGTCTGTATGTTTGTGTATATGTAGGTGATTGTATGTTTGTGTATATGTAGGTGATTCCTGTATGTATGTTTGTGTATATGTAGGTGATTCCTGTATGTATGTTTGTGTATATGTAGGTGATTCCTATATGTATGTTTGTGTATATGTAGGTGATTCCTGTATGTATGTTTGTGTATATGTAGGTGATTCCTTTATGTATGTGTGTGTGTATATGTAGTTGATTCCTGTATGCATGTTTGTGTATATGTAGGTGATTCCTGTATGTATGTGTGTGTATATGTAGGTGATTCCTGTATGTATGTTTGTGTATATGTAGGTGATTCCTATATGTATGTGTGTGTATATGTAGGTGATTCCTGTATGCATGTTTGTGTATATGTAGGTGATTCCTGTATGTATGTTTGTGTATATGTAGGTGATTGTCTGTATGTTTGTGTATATGTAGGTGATTCCTATATGTATGTGTGTGTATATGTAGGTAATTCCTGTATGTATGTGTGTGTTTATGTAGGTGATTCCTATATGTATGTTTGTGTATATGTAGGTGATTCCTGTATGTATGTTTGTGTATATGTAGGTGATTCCTTTATGTATGTGTGTGTGTATATGTAGGTGATTCCTGTATGTATGTTTGTGTATATGTAGGTGATTCCTGTATGAATGTTTGTGTATATGTAGGTGATTGTCTGTATGTTTGTGTATATGTAGGTGATTGTCTGTATGTTTGTGTATATGTAGGTGATTCCTTTAAAATGACAATGAAACACAAAAATGAGTTGCATGTATGTATGTATGTATGTATGTATGTATGAGGGTGAGTATATTTGTATATTAGTGAAGAACTATTACTGAGTGCACAAAAGGTACAAATGGAACTAAATGTACTTGAGATATTCTCTGCAGGACTGTGAAGAAAACACCATATATTTCTGTGTACACCCTCCTCCCCTCCCACTCACCTACTTTTTATTGCTAATGGTCATTTGAAATGTCTAGTGACTCAGTAGTGGATTAAAAGACTTGTCGGCACATGTCAAATAAGCCTGTCATTTTATTGCTGTTATATTATTATTATTATTATTATTATTATTATTATTATTATTATTATGGACCTGCCATTCAAACATATGAAGCTGGCATAGATTGCTTCAAAATACAGTAAATTATATTCTTAACTTTCGCTCTCATTCTGGGGACGTGTGCAGTGCATTGTGGGTAAATACATGAAAGTACTCTCGATAACATAGCAAAGAGTAAGTAAATGTTTTTTAATTATTTTTGTTCTATAATTGGGTTAGATAATCTATCTAAGTTTGTTTCAAATTAAACCTTGCAGGTTAATTCAATACAATGCGTTTAAAGAACTGCAAGAAAATTTACAGATTTTCATATTTAAAACCCTACAAAACAATATGCTCCCTCCCTTCACTTGTCAATCAATTCCAGGCATCGAAGTGGATAGTGAGTGGCGGGGGAAAGCCGAACCCTCCAATCACTGTGCGCATGCACTGTTGTCTGCACTGTCCCTTTAATTATCTCTGATTTACTACTGAGAACTACTGAGAGAGAACCATTCATTACAAACTCCCACTGCCTTACACAGCATTGATTCAGTCTCTGGATGAGTCAAAATCTTGATAAACTGTAACTCTCTGGAACTATATAATAATAATAATAACTGCATTTTGGAACATTGTATGTGTATTTTAGTGTCTATTAAGGACCCACTTTATTATTTGTGTATAAGCTTTTCAAATAAGTGAATAAACTTTTTAAATGTGTTTTTCCCTAAATATTAAAATAATAAACTACATCAATATATCAAAATATTGCAACCATTTTTCAAAATATTAAATCATTTTAAAAGTGTATTCAAACATATCAGATCCTTTGAAAAACATCCCAAAATCTTAAATTGAAGTTAGAATCTGATACAATAAATGCTTCCCATTTACGTACTAAAGACTGAGAGTCATTATTTCACATTCACTCACCTTCATACACTACAGCTATACTTCCTAACATGTGCATGATGAAAAAACAGTTACTGGAATATACTGCACTGGGCGAGATTCTATCTGTTTACAGTATAAATAGCTGGCGGTGTTTCTCCTACACACAGAAAACAGTTTGGGTTAAGGACGCTCTAAGAAACCACCTTGAAAACACCTTCAACAACAACAGACTAAAGGACAGAACTCTGTTTATCCTGAAACATTGTTTTACGATTCAATACACTAATGCAAATCAGTATATGTGTGTTTGTTACTGTACACCTGTTGTGTTCTTTAGACAGGTAAAGACACGAACAAAGCTCAGGGCGCATGTTTTCTGTCTGGGTGATCTCACGAATTCCGTAAAGTGTTTGGAACATATAAAACGTAGGACCAGTCATTATAGCATTATAGAGTATTAATGTATTAATGATAAAAAAGTATTTCAAAAATAGTGTGTATTTAGCCGATGGTAAAATATGTAGTAGATCCCGGAGTCTCCCAATGGTTCTATGTAGGTCTCCCAATGGTTCTATGTAGGTCTCCCAATGGTTCTAGTTTTGGCAAGAGAGTCTCTGTTTCGGGGTCCGGACATGAGGTCAGCTGTCACTGTCTTTTGAGTTCACATCATATAACTACACTGTCTGATTATTGTTTGATTACACTGATTATTGTTTAATTGAATGAATTTAGGTGCCTATAAATTATTTGTGGTATGTGTATTTGATAGCTTGATAAGGACCGTGAAGGCCGAAACGTTGTGTGACATTGGGCTTCAATAAATTGCCGTTTCTGATTCTTGGAGTGCCTAAACCTTTTTGTACTTTCAAAGTCATTAAACACTTAAGGGGACAGCTTTAGTTTGCTTGTTTTGTACTTAAGTAATAAAGACGAAAAAGGACCGAGAACATGCATTTCTGGCAGAGATGGTGCTGCCGTAGAGACCAAAATGTATACCGAATACAGATTAAGAAGCAACACATAAAAGTACAGTTTCATATTTTATAAAATTAAATAAAATCAAATATCTCAGAAAATAAATATGTTTGTTTCCTGGTGTACCACATTCGTCTTGCCCTAAATTACATTTTAGTTGCGTAAATTATTAGTGTCACTTAACATTTCGCAGAAAAGCCCTGTCCCTGGCCATGCCTCTCCTAAAATAAAAGTGTCCCTCTTTGCCCATTTGAAATATTTGGAGGTATGCTACTGCAATTCAGATGTGCGATAGTAGTGATGATGAAACAATCAATATTGGATAGTAGGTTAAAAGCACAATTATGCCCTGACATGCAAAGAAAATAAATACATTTTTGTTTTGTCAAGAAATACTTGTTTGATGTATAATAATGTGTGGAGTATGTTCAACAACTTAAGAAGCAATTGTATTCCATGCTGTCTTCACAATCTGCTCGTCAAAAAGCACTGCAGTCACCGAATTAGAGGGACATTTCATTTTGATATGAGATATTTAATTACCAGATTATGACAGAGTTCGAGACACACCTGTCCTTAAAAAAAGAAATATTTGTCTTATTACAATAAAAGCAAGATGGTCTTCTTCAAGATGTTTGGGATTAGTTCATCGTCTAATACTATCAGGTCCGACACACAAAAACAGATGGTGCTATTGCAGTCATAGAAAAATAGTTACCTGTTGACATTTCCACTACGCCACAACAACAAAAAGTATCTAACATTTAAAAAAAAAAACACTCTGTATGAATATGAAAATCCTTTAACCCCTTAAGGACACATGACGTGTGTGACATGTCAAAATTCCCTTTTATTCCAGAAGTTTGGTCCTTAAGGGGTTAAACCATGATACCATATAGTTAGTAAATAGGTAAATGTGTTGTAGTTTTCTGGGTTACCAAAGACAATTTTTTGACTTCAATTATTCACCCAGTGGCACTAGATATTAGGCCCCACTAGTCACAGGGCTCTACCGAGATTGACAAAGAGGAAGATCAATTCTCCTGTTCCCCTACTTAAAGGACCACTATAGTCACCCAGACCACTTCATGTCAGCGAAGTGGTTTGAAGGCAAAACGGACAACTGCAGGAGAAGATTCCCAGTACTGGAAACCAGGTCATTAATATTTATTTAATTTAAATGTTTAAGCGCAAAGGGAGGTAGACAGTGGGGAGACTACGGTCCTGAAACAATGATTGCTATTTTCGGAGACTATAGTTTCTCTTTTAAGTGGGAGTAAAAGAGCTCCTAAACAGCTTCAGGGGACCGGTCTCATTCAGCGGCACTGAAGTGGTAAATGGCAACTTATGACCAGATCCTGCTAAACCACACAACTATTATCACATCTGCAAAAGAAGAGGTGGTCTTGGTTGCAGTGGAGACCACCCTCCCTGTTTTATGGTCAAACCTCCTGAAAATGGTTTGACAAGAATGTAGCACTGCACCCGTAGTTTCCTTCCACTAACTGCAACCAACGCAAAAGGCTGTAGATGTTATGGTGCTTAAACTGTCCCTTTAAATGTCTTTTAATTTATAGCGTGCCTGTTGCATTAGTGTGACTTAGCCCTGACTGAAGATATAGACTGAAGAGACTGAAGATATAACATTTCACTGGCTCGTGTACCCACAGAGTTCTTTAATTTATAATGATGCATTACAGAATTACTTTTTTAATCTATATTTTATAATGTTTTTTTTTTTAAGTATTGTCCCGTTAAGCTGTGTAAATGTCAGCAGGCACAGCAGGCTTGGCACAAGATGGGAACAACCAATAGATGACTACTGCTCCATTTCAAAAAAGAAAGGCCTTCAACTGCACCGTGCATTCATCTACTGCAGGAGGTCCTACAAGAGCAGTACGAGGGGCCGAGAAGAAAAGACGCGTTTGTTAAACCTTCTGGCATATTACCAAGCTAAGCATAGCATACATTCAGTTTCTATTGCCCTACTTTAATTTTCATACCTGACCTTTTAGAAAATCTCATTAACACAGCAACACGTGAGGGGGGCCCTCCTACTGATCCATGAAATATTTATGATGTTTTTTTTTAACCACAATTTTTTCTCTCTTGGAATAAATAGTCCTAGCATTTTAATTAACACAAAGGGGTTTAATTACTAAAGGTTGTCTGTGTAACAAGGTTAATTTATAAAAAAAGATCATTTCTAATAAAAAAAAAGTACACACTCTTCACACACAAAGCTTTTCGGCAAGCTAAAGTGCTGTAACTGTTAGGACACGCATTAGGTTAGTGGGTAAACCTGCTCTAAAGATGCTGCGGACTATAATTCCTGGCACTCTGAGTAATGGGCATTTTAGTCCACAGTATCTCCAGTGTCCACAATAGGTTTGGGGGGGGGGGGGGTTGATTAATTTGTCTAGGGTACATCTAACGATGAATTATATCCCATTACTCTCAACCAGGCTTTACTGTTTGAGAATTATTGGAGTTGAAGTCCATAGTAACTATAATGCCAGAGTACCCATATGACCTTTATTGTAACATAGAACCTTGAGATGATTTGGACAGTAACTCCCATTATTCAGGAGGTGGGTGTTGTAGTCCACAGTATCTTTATTGATCACATGACCGTGAGTGTAGGGGCACCGTGTAACCCCAAAACCAGCAGTATTTATGGTACATCTATGAGGGACACAGCAATAATGAATGCGGTGTCATACAGTGCCACCAACACAGTGCTTAACATTTAACCTTGCTATTTTAATGGACATTCACCTTGTTAGTTACTGTCAGACAACCATTCATTTACGCGATAAAGAGCAAGGTTAGATGTGTCAGCAAGTGCACACAGTCAATACAGCAGCCATATTAAGTACAGTAAGATGGTGGCACTCAGTGAAAGGCCTGACTTTGGCCCTCCTGCTGTCCAAGGTTTAGTTGGACAGTGTTCTTCTTTTTCTAGAGCCAATGGTTTTCCATACATTAAAAAAAACAAAAACTATAAAATGCTAAAAAAATCAAGTTTACAAATATTGTTGTGCATCGGTTTGCAAAAGGGCAACTCTGAGAGGGGCTAGCTAGACTCACTGGCACAACCCCTTCTACCTCACCCTCGCTTTGTCCAGCTGGCCTACATCCCACAGTAGGGAGATATAACGTATATGTGATATGACTTTGAAAGTACTCACTATATATTTGTAATTATATTTGATTATAACAGTAATACAAAGTGTCAAGCACCAGAACTGAATTCATACAAATACATTGATTAGTGTCTCTTTGTCAAACAAAACATATCCTTAACTTATAACACAAGGTCATAGGGGTTTACTCACTAAACCAGGAAGTGTACAAAAATGGTGCGTTCATTTTACTCCAAACTCCAAAGCAGTTCATCTGGAAAATGTATCAAACTCATTCTACTGTGTCCTAAACTTCCCTACTTCCTCATCAACTTGATGGGTCACAGAACTCCAGAGCGGTGGTTCAGGGCCTGTCCTTTTAAAACCACTGGTCAGACTAACTAGCAGCAGTATTCCACAATCTCTGAATTGCACACGAACGTATACATTCATTTTATTTCATGTGCAGTAATATAGAATTATCCATTTATTTGGTGTACCTTTGTATATCTGCTAATGTATCATTATAGCTCTACAACAACTGGGGATCAAGCTCTTCACAAACCTTGTGCAAAAAGTCTAATTGAAAAAAAGCAAAGGTTTCTTTAAAATGACTTAGTAGACGTTCTTTGTTCTCAATTCCTATCTGTTCTTAGAACTGTAACAGTTGCAATCTCCATGGTAATTAATGCAGCTACTCTTTGTCTCCTTACCTTTCACTTGACCAGAGTAACACAGGAACATGGCTGACAGCAAGGACCCCTGGGCAGAGGACAAAGAGGAAGCAGGGGAGAAATCCTGAGAAGGGATACATGCTTGTTGGAAGGCAAGAACTATCTAAAGTTGGAGCACAAAGCTGCTCACTAAATTAAATCTCTAAACAGAAGCAATCCAGCTAGGCCTGCAGTGACTGGATTACACTGGGACACTCCTTGTATGTGTTGTGTAAACAGGTGAGGGACTGTGTACAGCACAACACAAGTGGCTCGACCTCTGTCGTTTGGTTGGTTTTACAAAAAATTAGATCATTTACTTAGATAGGAACTAAACATTTATTTTTAGTTTATCAAATTCAATGAAATTTAGTTCGCCAAAATATTTGCCAGGGGTTAAACAGTTAAAAACCTTCAGCACTGTGAGAGTAAATTATGTGGTGGCCCGCCAGTGCTTGCTAGCCAGCAGCAATATAAAAAAAAAAAAAAAAGACCCTGGTGAGGTCTCCCTGCTTGCGTCTCACAGCAACGGTCTCTGTGTGTGAGGCTGCACAATGAGAGTGAGCTCTGAGCTCTCCCTCTATGCTGTAGTCACACTGTACAGAGTGCTCACACAGTCCTCTATACTGTGTGAGCTTGGAAATGCCTCTAATAACATCAGTACTGCAAAGGCACTGCAGTGGTTATGGTGGCAGAAGTCTCTTGTCATCTTACCACTGTTAGAAGTTGAGCCATTTTCAGTTTGACACCTAGCAGGGTCTGACGGTTGCCCATAGCCAAGCCCCTCTTTACAGATATCAATAAAAGAGGACAGTTCCCCTTCAGCATCAAATATATAAATTGTGTCCATCATTTGGACAGAACTCATTGGCTAACAAGATTAAATTGTAGATCATGACATCATGCAAATGATTGCCTCAGAGCTTATTAGTGGTTTCATAGCTACAGAATGAGTATGTATGCAACCAACAAATCCCTTTTTTACTTTGTTTACATTTTGTGTCATAAAAAATATCTTTTTCAGCGTACCAAGTATATTCTACAATCCAAATGGTAAAATCCCAATAACCTTTAGGATCTCGGTGAATAAAAGTCCATAACAATTTGAATCCTAAATGTAGCAAAAGGACATTCCCCACTGTTTTGGAAACAGACTAACCCACTGCTCAGGGCATGGTTACCCCATTTGCAGGAGCCCTGCATTACAGAGAAGCTGATTTATAGCACTATTGAGAGGAACCATATCTGCTGGTCCACCTGGACCCAGTCTCTACAGAGACTGCGGACTTCCAGTCTCTTCTGTCATGAAACCGTTAGCCCTCAGATGGTCTTAAATCTACAGACCACACTGACAAGCAGGGCCGTCTTTAACGCGGGGCAAACGGGGCCGCTGCCCCGGGCCCTGTCCCTGCTGGGGGGCCCAAGACAGCTGCTCCGTTTGCCCCGGCCCACAAACTATGGGGGCCCATCGGGTGGCCCATGCACTTAGGGCCACCCGGTGGGCCTGTGTCAGCAGGGGCCCGGTCGGGCGCTGTGGCGCTTTAACAGCGCGACCGGACCCTTGCTTTTCGGCAGCCGTCTGGGAGGAAGTGACCGCCGCGTGTCACTTCCTCCCACAGAAACCGGAACCGCGCGGGAGGAAGGAGGACCAGCTGCTCAGAAGGGGGCCAGGCCGGGAGAGAGCGAGAGCTTAACTCCCAGCCACCCCAGCCAGCCCACTGGACCCCAGGGAATCCACCCTCCAGGAAAAGGTAAGAAACTGGAGGGTGGTTATCAAATTTTGCATGAATGTCTGAGTGTGTGTGTGTGTCAGTATATATGTATGTATGTCTGTCTGTGTGTATGTGTGCCAGAATGTCTGTCAGTATGTCTGTGTGTGCATGAGTCTGTCAGTGTCCCTGTGGTTCTGTATGTCTGTGTGTTTCAGTATGGCTGTCTGTGAGTGTCAAAATGTCTGTATGTGTGTATGTCTGTCAGTGTCTGTGTGTATGTGTACCAGAATGTCTGTCAGTGTGTCAGTATGTCTGTGTGTGTGTGAGTGTGTGTGTGTGTGAGTCTGTCATTGTCTGTGTGTGTCTGTGTGTATGTGTGTTTCAGTATGGCTGTCTGTGAGTGTCAAAATGTCTGTATATGTGTGTGTCTGTGTGTATGTGTGTTTCAGTATGGCTGTCTGTCTGTGTGTATGTGTACCAGAATGTCTGTCAGTGTGTCAGTATGTCTGTGTGTATGTGTGTTTCAGTATGGCTGTCTGTGTCAGTATGTCTGTCAGAATGTGCCTCTGTATCTGTATGTTGTCCATTTGTGTTTGTGTGTGTATCTGTATGTGTCAGTGTTTGTATCTGTATATCTGCATGTGTGTCTGAATGTGTGTCAGTGTGTGTGTACCTTTTGTATCTGCATGTATGACAGTGTTTGTATCTGTGTGTGTGTCTATGTGTGTGTCAGTGTCTGTGTGTATCTGTATGTTCTTGTGTGTATCTATATGCGGTCAGTGTGTATCTGCATGTGTGTCAGGTAGTGTATTTGTGTGTATCTATATGTAGTCAGGGGGGCCCAAGCAGGGCTGCCATCAGAAATTTTGGGGCCCCTGACACAGCTCAAGGTCTGGGCCCCCCGGCGCCTGCACCCGAGTCCCCCCCTCCCCCCCCGAGTCCGCCCACAGGGATGCAGTGTCTGCAGGGCCGGTGCAAGGATTTTTGCCGCCCTAGGCAAAAGTAAAGTTTGCCACCCCCCCATGTGACATCACAGTGCCCCACCCATATGATCTGCCATGTTAACTAACAGTGCTGCAGTGCCGCCGTGTTTACAATAAAAGGCCTGCAGGGACAGGCTATAGACACCAGAACCACTACATTAAGCTGCAGTGGTTCTGGGGACTATAGTGTCCCTTTAATGAGAGGTAAATTAAAGATTAGTGCCACGAATAATATAATAGATTGCCTACTTACAACCAGATGAGGATGATGATGGGCTTCAGCTGCCGTCTGGCTCCACTGGTCTGGTGTAGAACAGGCTCTCTGGAGGCGGTTTGTAACTGTGGTCACAAAAATCAATGTTCTGGGAGAAGCAGCTCCATTTTTTGAGGGCCCTTTACACAGCTCAAGGTCTGGGTCCCAGGGTCCACCTTCATGTTCTACCAATGAGTTTGTTCACAGGGGGGTGTGTGTGTGTGGGGGGTGTCCTGATGTGTGTAAGGAATGCATTGTGTGAATCTGTGTTTGTATGTGTAAGGGCTGCAAGGTGAGTTTGTGTATGTATGGGATGCAGTGTGTGTGTCTGTAAGGGATGCACTGAGTGTGTGGAAGGGGTGCTGCTGTGTGTTGCTGTGTGTAAGGGCTGCATTGCTTGTGTATGTGTGTCTGTGTGTAATGCATTGTGTTTTTCTGTGTGCAAGGGGTGCATTGTGTGTGTGTGTGTGTGTGTGTGTGATGGATGTCAATCTCTCCCCCTACCCCCGTCAATTTCCTTCTTCTCCCCCCTCCAATTTCCTTCTTCTCCCCCTCCCTCTCATTTCCTTCTTCTCCCCCTCCCTCTCATTTCCTTCTTCTCCCCCTCCCTCTCATTGCCTTCTCCCCCCCCTCCAATTTCCTTCCTTCTCCCCCCCTCAAATTTCCTTCCTCTCCCCCCTCCCTCAAATTTCCTTCCTCTCCCCCCTCCCTCAAATTTCCTTCCTCTCCCCCCCCTCAAATTTCCTTCCTCTCCCCCCTCCCTCAAATTTCCTTCCTCTCCCCCCTCCCTCAAATTTCCTTCCTCCCCCCTCAAATTTCCTCCCTTCTTCTCCCCCCCTCAAATGTCCTCCCTTCCTCTCCCCCCCTCAAATGTCCTCCCTTCCTCTCCCCCTCCCTCAAATTTCCTCCCTCCCTCTCCGCCTCCCTCAAATTTCCTCCCTTCCTCTCCCCCCCCAAATTTCCTCCCTTCCTCTCCCCCCCAAATTTCCTCCCTCCCTCTCCCCCCCACTCCTCAAATTTCCTCCCTTCCCTCCCTCTCCCCCCACTCATTCAAATGTCCTCCCTCTCCCCCCCACTCCCTCAAATTTCCTCCTCTCCCCCCCACTCATTCATATTTCCTCCCTCCCCCCCCACTCATTCATATTTCCTCCCTCCCCCCTCCCTCAAATTTCCTGCCTTCCCTCTCCCCCCCCACTCGTTCAAATTCCCCCACCCCCACCCACTCAAATTTCCTCCCTTCCCTCCCTCTCCCCCCCACTCATTCATATTTCCTCCCTCCCCCCTCCCTCAAATTTCCTGCCTTCCCTCCCCCCCACTCATTCAAATTCCCCCACCCCCTCAAATTTCCTCCCTTCCCTCCCTCTCCCCCCCACTCATTCATATTTCCTCCCTCCCCCCTCCCTCAAATTTCCTGCCTTCCCTCTCCCCCCCCCACTCATTCAAATTCCCCCCCGCCACCCCCACCCACTCAAATTTCCTGACGCCCGGTGACCCGGCGGGCGCGCGAGGGAGCACTCTCCTCTGACGTCATCTTCCGGCTCCGGCATCAGTACGGTGCGCGAGGGAGCTGAAGAGGAAGCACTCAGAGGAGAGTGCTCCCTCGCGCGCCCGCCGGCGCCGGGTGTCAGCAGGGCCAGCCTCTGGGGGGCCCTGAGGTGACCGGCTGCTGGGCCCCCCAGGAGAAGAGGCCGGCCCAGTGGGAACATACCGGGGTCGCAGGGCCCCCTGCGACCCGGTATGTTCCCACTGAATGTGGGGCCCGGACGACCTGAGCAGTCCGGGCCCCCCAGGACCGCCGGGCCCATGACAACCGTTTCGGTTGTCATGCCCTGATGGCGGCCCTGGGCCCAAGTAAATGCTTGCCCAGGGTCCAATCAAAATTAAAGACGGCCCTGCTGACAAGGCCAGCCAGTCATACACAATATCTATTCCTCCTTTTCAGTGTGAATTTGAGGAGCTACCCTTATTGTAGCAGTGAGGCCTACCTGCCTCCCATATGTTTATGTTTAAATTTTGTGTACTTCAACATCACTTGTTATTCTCTTTGATAGGATGCTTGGGTCTTTCCTGCTTAACCTAATGACTTTTTTTGTTGATTTTAGAAATGGTTCATGTAAACCGGAGTTTGAGGCAGTTTTGTACTCCGCCTGGTTATGACGGTGTCTTGTTCTTGAAACGTATCAATATGATGTTTGTTGCATGCGATGCAAACAGAATAAAATTCAATTTACAAAAAAGAAAATTCAAATCAAATCAATACTTACACAAGGCCAATTTATAAATAGGTTTAAAAAAAATGGTAATTTCAAATTAATAGTACATTTATTTTCATGCAAACCTCTACAAAATAAATTCTTCAAATGTTAGTCTACACAAAATTCAGTTAAATACTGGACAGAAACACACTAACATAGATGCATTTAGTATTTTTTCGATTCCAATGCAGCATATGCTTAGAAGCTCTGTGAGTAACAGGCTCCCAGCGGCAAGAGCTTTAATTTTAATCAGTAGCAAAGAGCAGGAAAATGGATGTGAGTTCTGCACATGTATCAGCTGCTGAGTAAATCAAATGAACAACTCCCTGTGCACTAATCTCGTATCAATGGACATACTTTCTCCAGCCTTCCAGCTGCTTATGATAAAGCGTTCGACTTACTTAAAATTGGAACCTTGGATGACATATTACAGCGGGCCACGCAGACTGCAAATTATTTCTGAATAGTTAATATCCTTTAAAAGCGCGGTCTGAAAAGTGAAAAATATTACTGAATGGCAACTTGCTGCTCAGCTCAGTAGTTCTACTTGATGCTCACAAAGCAAATTCTGGGAGTTTTCCAAATGCCAGCTTGTTAGCCATATTTCAATTCGAGAGCTGTATTGCAGTAGAATTAATACCGACCTATAGGTTCATCAACATGCAATCAGAACTTCTATTATACAAGTTCCTTAGGTAAACTCAAAACCAGTCTCTGACCGACACGCAGTTACAGTGTTAATTACAAGGAAAGCAAATTAAAACAAATAATACACATTAATTTGGATTCTACATTCTGCTTATTGATGTTTATTTTACTAATTAATTTGACCAATTTGTGCAGAATTCATGTTGCAGCTGATTCACAAGGTAATTGCACATTTTAAGCCAACAAATGTTCCCATCCCTATTTTTGCTAAAAATTCCTATTTCCTTGCCAGTTCTCCAAAGGTCTGGTTAGTGAATAAGTCAAACCTTTTAATTGCAACGGGTCATTTGATTTGATTTGATAATAATTAAACAACTTCACTTTTTCATGTATGTGTTTATAATCATAAAGGCTTTAAAGGGACACTCTGCTCACCATAACCACTACAGGTTATTGTGTAAAATGTCTGCATATGCTGCCCCCAGCCCCCAGCTTTTTTCAGATGGTATAGGGCAGCTTGACAAACATCTGACAAATCATTATCTGTCACTCAGGTTCAACTTCTACATTGTCCAGTTGGAGAGAGGGATGGATTTCAGGTGCCTAAATGACAGAAATCAAGGGACTCTAAACACAACCCTCTAACTGTAAAAGCCCTTAACATTAAACTTCTCCATCTGGTGGTCCAGTCGCTGCCAAGTGGAGAAACAGATGTGCTCATTTGGTTCCAATACGGACACCTCTCACTTCTGACACCTGAATTGCCCTAAATAATATGTGCAACCCCATAGGATTATTGGTTTGCGTCAATATGGTGCATCCCACTGCCACAGTGGGTACGGTGATAGCACTGAGTGGAGAGAGCACTTATAAAATAATAACAATGTATTTAACCAGGAAAGACACATTTAGATTACTCTGGTTTTCAAGTACATCGTGGGGATGTTACCATAGCCCAACATCCAGGTGATGTTAATGTTACCCAGTTTAATGGTACGCATTTTATCTACCTCAGAAGGATGAAGGACTGAATCATCCCTGCCAGGATTTGAACCTGCAACCTAAATGTTGAACAGATTCTACTGATGATGCATTAGCCCACTGAGCTATATGTTAATAATTTTGTGAAGGAAGATAAAATAGATACAGTTAAAGTTCAATGCAGATCCCTGATTAACCCCCTTATTAACCAGCTCATGCTGCCCATTAAATGTTTAACCAGTAAAACATGTGGCATCTTGATTGCATCACAATGGAAAGCATGTATATATCAATATATCCAGGTTACTCACTAAAGTGAGATGTCAAGGTGGATTTAAAGTGAATTTTAAATTCAGTTCGGCCAGTCTGGCCTTAGATTTGAAATTCTCACTGTAGTTAATAAACATGTGCCTGTCTTGTTGTGTTTCCCTCCTTGGCATAAATGTGTGTATTTGTTGGTAGTTGTGTCTTTATCTTTCACTCTTTCAATCTTTCTCTGTATACAGCATTCTTCCTCTAAGGTCACAATCCACACGCTTCTCTCCGTTTCTCCCCCAGAGAGAGAGAATGAAAGATAAAGATCTGCGTGTTTTAAGCTTTGTGTCAAAATTTCAAATGGTAGTTTGTCTGAATAAAAATCCTTTGTGATACCATCAAAACGCGCTTACACAGACAGGCTGCATTGCATTCATTAACTTTTTACAATCTGCGGTATGAGGCAAAAATAATGAAAAAAACAAGTTAGTGATAATAATACTAACAGAAAAATAATGAACCCAGTGCTAACATCATATTTATTGGTGCTTTCCTCCCGACTGGACTCGCTATGAACATGTGTGTCACAATAAATGTTAAAGGGCCACTCATAGTATCATAATACACAGATTAGGTTATGGATAAAAGAATGCGTACAAAGAATGCTAGTGTCACAGTTATGCTCTTAACCCCTTAAGGACACATGACATGTGTGACATGTCATGATTCCCTTTTATTCCAGAAGTTTGGTCCTTAAGGGGTTAAAGGGACACTATAGTCACCAAAACAACTTTATCTTATTGAAGCAGTTTTGGTGTATAGATTAAGTCTCTGATGTTTCACAGCTCAATTCTCTGCCATTTAGGAGTTAAATTACTTTTGTTTCTGTTTATGCAGCCCTAGCCACCTCCCCTGGCTGTGACTTACACAGCTTGCATGACAAAAAAAAATGGTTTAATGTTTCAATTGGATGTAATTTGCTTTAAAAGTTTATATATCCTGCTCTGTAAATGGAACTTTACAGGAGGCTCCTACATGGTCCAGCAAGCTATTAAAAGAGCAGGAGATAAGAAATTCTAAATTAAACAGAATTTGCAATAAAGGATGTATAAACATTAGATGACTTTTACAGGAAGTGTTAGGAAGGCTGTGTAAGTCACATGCAGAGAGGTGTGGCTAGGGCTGAGTATACAAAGTTTTTAACTCCTAAGTGGCAGGGAATTGAGCATTGAGACTGCAGGAGCATGATCTATACATTCAAATGGCTGTATTGGGCTAAAGATGTCTTGGTGATTATAGTGTCCCTTTAACTTCAGTGTTTTGTAAACATCACTACAGCTAAATATTGGCCCCCTGGATCAGTGTCATAATTGGTGCATGCCACACAGATACCTACCTTTCCATCAGTTGCAACATACAGGTTCAACTGGTTACTTAGCAGATTACACAAAGCTGTAAACATGCTAATAGCAGCCAAAAGATCGAATGAAGGAAACTGTGGCTAGGGCTGAACTATGTATCCCAGCAACTACCTGAAAACATGAAAATTCATATGACCAGAATGCGAGACTGATAGAGCATCTTCCTTGGTTGTTTTAGCTACCAGTGTATTAGCAGAAGCAGCAGCGACATTAAAGGTATCCTTGTATATCTGTATAACTCATTAAAAAGGTGGATCACTTTCACCCCTTGAGTGTCCTTTAAAAACAGTAGAACCCCAAACCTGTATTCCTAACACTAGTATGCCTGTCCCTAGTTATTATTATTATTATTTTATTATTTATAAATAGTGCTGTACAATGGGTGGACTAACAGACACATAATTGTAAACAGACGAGTTGGACACACAGGAACATAGGGATTGAGGGCCCTGCTCTATGAGCTTACATGCTAGAGGGAGTGGGGTAAAGTGACACAAAAGGTAAAAGTAGGGGTAACGAAGTAGATTGCTAGAAAAGTATTCAGTTATGGAGTGTGTGCCATATTAATTAATAAAATAAAGCTTTTTTCTCACCTTTGTCCATGAGGCTCCATCGACGTTGCTTAACTCTCCTCTTCTCACGACATCAGGAAGGTGACATGGCCTCCTCCAGCGAATGTCCAATTCAATGTTTCTCAAAAAGGTGCATTTAGGGCGTGATGTGCATGCGCAGGAAGTGCCGCTCATGCATCCAAGATTCCCCATATTAAAGCATTGAATTAAGGCTTTCCTATGGGGACAGTAACATCACGTGACTGAGTTTTACTCGGTCAGTGCGGTGGAAGAGCCTCCAGTGCTAGTCAATGTAACAACCACTGGAGATGTGTTTGACCCTTCAAGGTAAACATTGTGGTTTCGGCAATGTTTTATCTTGAATGGTTAAAATGTCAGGACCACTGCACCCAGGCCACTTCATTGAGATGGAGAGGCCTGGTTGACTTCACTGGTCCTTTAAGGAACACATAGATAAGTGACAATGTGGCAACCAATGCTGGAGTTGAACTACATTTCATATATTCTATAGAAATGTATGCATTTTGCAGTTAGCTCCAAACAAACCAGGGTGTGTCTCAGCCAATCGTAATTTATAAATAGCTGTACATGACAGTTGGCATAGACACATACTTCCCAACATTTCCATCGACAGGCTGTTCTGAGAAATTTTAGGTTAGTTACTAGTAACTATTTATGTAACTAAAATGTAATTCAGAGCAAGGACAATGTATCTTGTTTACACAGCCTGAAACACATTTATGGTAGTTTAACCCCATCACGCTGTTAGGGCGTGCTATGCCGTCCTACAGTAGGAGGGCTTTAACACCGTTAGGATGGCATATCAATCCCTAATGATCTAACCCTCCCTTCAAACTCCCTTCCTTCCCAACCCTTCAATCACCACCTAGGGGTGTGCCTGGCAAACCAGACTGCCCCCTGCAGCCAATGGCAGCGATTCAAGACGTGATGGTGGTGACAGCCTGTCAATGCAATTACTGTTACAATGTCTCAGCTAATGAATTGTAACATTGACTGATACATCGTTCTTTGCCCCTCTCTTTTCGCACTATGATTTGAGGGAGAGAGGCAGAGAGGTCATTGCTACTGTGTATGAAAAACTGCTAAAAAGTGTGTGGGGGGGAAACAAACTCAATTTGTGCTAACCTTTTTAGTGCTGATCACAGTATTAACCTTGTGATCAGAATGATTAGTGATTAGTACTTAGGACTATTAATATTTTTTTTAGTATAGTATAATTTTGCTTTATAGTGTATATTAAGAAACTAGTTACATATAATGTAAATATACATTACAAAGTTACGTAACCCCGAGAACCATCTAATTTGTTTGTTTTACGTAAAATAATAAAATGTTAAAAATAAACAAAATATGGCAGACAATAATTTCTATTTGTGCAAAACAACACAAAACCCCCAAACATCATAATTCCGCACAATACTTTATGTTTATTGTGCTACAAAACAATTAAACGTAACATATCTGATATTAATGGAACCCAATGCTTTGCTCGGTATATGAATGTGGATGAAAGTACATGTGGAATTAAGTTAAAAATAGGCAGATCAAGATGATTAAACGGAGGTCAAACGTGGGGAATTGTTGTCATAGTTTTGCCAGTAATCAAATCATTAATTGTAGCCTTCGGATTCGCTCGCTCCCCACCTAGGAATGGTGCCATCTCTTCAATCTGCGCAAAATAGTTCCTGGCAAGAGTATGCCTGTGCTTGATCTTTTTAATAAAAACAATACTATAAGCCTGTAAAATGAGAAAAAAATATATACATATTACATTTTTTTCGATATTAAATTAGAATTAAAAATGGTCATTATTTTTAAATGAAAAAGAAATGTGTTGATTAAATATGTACACATGCTATCGAAATGCTATAAACAAGTCTACAAGGTACGTAATACAGACCACCAAGTTACTAATGTTAAATTATTGTTACAAAGGAAAATATCCTAATATCCAATCTTTTTTTGTATAATACGTACATAACAAGACACGGACTCCTTGAATATTTTATTTCTGTCAGAATGAATGACCTCAGTCCCCACGGGATCTTTCATTTACATCCCATGGATTTGTATGCAGACAGCTGCATGAGGAGAAACATTGCCAGGGGTTTGAAAGTGATTGTTCCGTCTCCCAAAGAGGAGGTGATCTGCACGGGGGAGACCCCAGGCAACTTGCCAAACCATTTGCAAATAGTTAAAATGGAGGAGGTGGAGGGGGGGGGGGGGGGAGTGGGGGCACAGGGCACTCCTGGCACCATAACAACTACAGCAGGCTGGAGTGTTCCTTTAAATCTTTCTACCTCAGTAATGGTTCTAGGACAGCTATAGAAGGGTTCATCGGGTAAGATTAACACAGCAGCCAGGTATATCCTAATTTCAGTCCACAGACAGATTAAAGGGACACTATAGTCACCTGAACAACTACAGCTTAATGTATTTGTTCAGGTGAGCTCTAGCTCACTGCAGGCAATCTAATGTAAACACTGTATTTTCAGAGAAAATACAGTGTTTACATTGATTGATACGAATACCTCCAGTGGCTGTCACTCAGACGGCCACCAGAAGGACTTCCTATCATGCAGGGCCCTAAAAAGGCCCTGTACACGTCAGACGTATTAAAATATGTCTGACATGTGCAGGAGAAAGAAGGCACTGTGTGCGTGCCTTCTCTCTCCAGCCTGTCAGAGAGGAGAGGAGGCGGGCAAAGACATGCGCGGTAGTGCACTCAGTACTTCAGAGGGCGGCATGAATGCCGCCCTATGAAGTATGTGCGCATGTGCGGCAAAGCCGCGCATGCGCACAAAGGGAGCAATGACGCTTCTAAATGGAAGCTTCTGATTGCTCCCTGCTCGCGCCCGCCTATTTCGTCATTTTGACTAAATAGGGGGCGCGGCTTCACGAGGCTCCCGGCGCTGGAACCAGGTGAGTAAAAGACTCTGCCTGGAGAGTCTCTTTAAATGTTCCTATGGAACAGGGCACATGGCTGTCCTTTGAAATGATATCAAGTTATGATTCTAGACCAGGGATGGCAACCTCCGGCACTCCCAAAGTTGTGGACTACATCCAGGGCCGGATTAACATAGGGGCTGGTGGAGCTGCAGCTCCAGGCCCAGGCCCATGGAATAGGCCCATTTAAAAAAAAATAAAAAATTTTTTTTTTTACCACACCACTCTTAGGTTTGACACCTGACTGGTATTTTACTGGCACAGCCGGTATTTGAGGCTGCCTGGCCCTGTCGGTATTGCAGTAATACCAGCAATACAAATGCAGGTATTTTTCTCAGAATAAATGAGAAAATAAATAGATTACTCTGCAATACCAGCACCGGCCAGTAGGGGTTACTGTGTGTGGAGAGAGGCAGGGATAGGAAGTTACAGCATATCCCTCCCTGCCTCTCTACTACTCACTGATCTTGGTGGGAGCAGCAACACAGCACAGAGTCCAGACAGCAGCTCAGGTAAGTGAGGGATGGGGGGAAAGGCAGCAGGGACACATGGAGACACTGAAACACTAGAGGACACATGGGGACACTGAGACACTAGGGGACACTGAGACACTAGGGGACATATGGGGGCACTAAGACACTAGGGGACACTGAGACACTAGGGGACACGGACACATGGGGACACTGACACTAGGGGACCCTGAGACACTAGGGGACATATTGAGACACTAGGGGACACAGACACTGGGGGACACTGAGACACTAGGACACAGACACTGGGAAACCTAGGAACACTGAGACACTTGGGGACACTGGAAAACATGGGGACACTGAGACACTAGGGGACACCGGGACACATGGGAATGCTGAGACACATGGGGATGCTGTAAGACATAGGGACATTGGGAGACACTGAGACATTGGGACACAGAGACACTATGTCCCCATGTCTCCCAGTGTATCCCAGCCAGTGTCTCTAGTGTCTGTGTCCCATGTCTCTGTGTGCCTAGTGACCCCATGTGTCCCTTTATGTCCCAGTGTCCTCATGTCTATGTCCACAACTGTCCCCATGTCTCCCAGTGTCCCCAAGTGTCTGTCTCCCAGCCAGTGTCCCCTAGTCTCCCAGTGTCTGTGTTCCCATGTCTCTGTGTCCCTAGTGTCTTAGTGTCCCCATGTCTCCCAGTTCTGTGTCCCTAGTGTCTCAGTCCCTAGTGTCTCAGTGTCCCCATTTCTCCCAGTTTCCCTAAATGTCTCTGTGTCCCCCTGTCTCCCAGTGTCCCCATGTCTCTGTGTCCCCGTGTCTCTAGTGTCCCCGGGTCTCTCAGTGTCCCCGGGTCTCACTGTGTCCCCAGTATCCTAGTGACCTGGGGACACACTGAGACATTGGGACACTGGGAGAAATGGGTACACAGACACTTGGAAAATAGGGGACTGGGCGACATGGGGACACTGACACTGTGATACATAGGGACACTGAGACACTGGGTGACTTGCGTGACTGAGACACTGGGAGACAGGGAGACACTGGGAGCAATTCATCTATACAGCAGAATCAAACTGTGAGTAGTTTGTTGGTGATTTTACAGAATTTTCTCTGATGTCAATCCTTGTGATTTACATCACGTGATGTCATGCTTAACTAATTAATTATACAAATGATTAAGGCTGGTATTTTTCTTCCAAGAAAGGTGGCAACCTTAACTACTCTTCACATACTCTTGCTTAAAGGAGCACTATAGGGTCAGGAACACAATCATGTATTTCTGACCCTAGTATGTTAAAACCACCACCCTGGTCCCTTCTTGCCTCCCTAAATATAATAAAATATGACTTGTATTCAAGTCTGCAGCTGCTGGCTCTGTGAACAGACTGTCTGCTGACATCATCAGAAGTGGCGGTCTGAGCAAATTACAATACTTCCCCATAGGATTGGCTGAGACTGTAAACTAGGCAGATCAGGGGCAGAGCTAGCACAAGTCCAACATAGCCCTGGCCAATCAGCATCTCCTCATAAAGATAAATTGAATCAATGCATCTCTATGAGGAAAGTTCAGTGTCTGCATGCAGAGGGTGGAGACACTGAATGGCAGAGCTGCACACTAGGCAGTACTGCCCCAGGAAGCACCTCTAGCAGCCATCTAAGGAGCGTCCAGTGGAGTTATTTTCTCTGAAAAGACAGTGTTTACTGCAAAAAGCTTGAATGGAATGATTCTACTTACCAGAACAAATACAATAAGCTGTAGTTGTTCTGGTGACTATAGTGTCCCTTTAAGTTTGGAAGCTTAAGAGGGATGCATGGGAACAAAACCTGCGTGGACTGGCTGACAATAAAATTAGTTTAGATAATGCAAATGTTGGTCTCTCTAACACTGTGGCATGTCCTCTTTATTCTACACTCACTGCATACACATTTTCTCTGTCTCAGACTATATACCAGGAACTTCTGCCTGCTAGTAAGAAGGTAAGGAGACTAGTGGACCAGCGAGTGCTAGGGTACAGTCCTTAGAAAGCATGGAGTGAGCGCATCATTAGATGCATTTATGTCAAGCTCAAGGTGCTGCCTGCATAGTATGCCCTTAGTTGGACAGCCTGTAGGATTGGCAGGCAGCCTGACATGCATTCATGCCAGGCTGGCCTTCCAATTCTTTGGACAAACATGCCCCCTTTTTGGGCATTTTCACCCCTTTTGGCAGGTCTGGTCACGTGATTCGCACCAGTGGCCCACCCTTTTACCGCGCCTATTGATTTCCTGCTTCACTGGACACTGCTGTTAGGGGGTATGGATTTACTTGAAAGATGAAAACATAAATTAGAGAGATTAGCATAGGGTATGTGTTTTCTTATAGCTGCATCCTATGAGTTTCCCTCCAACACCATCTCCATCAGATACATGACGCTTGGGAGGTATGACTGTTTTAGTGTTTTTGGTCGATAAGATTCCGTAATTAGGCCCATCATAATTGTCAGCACCAGGCCCACTGTGCTCTTAATCCGGCCCTGACTACATCTTCTATAATGCTGCTACAGCCATAATGCTTGATATCTCCACAAATACATGAAGGTGATCGAGAAATGGGGCTAAGAATGACCGCTATTTTATTCATAATAATAGATTTTAGAAGACATTTCATAATGTAGTAAATAAATACAGTCTCGGCATTCCTGATTTCAGGCTCTGTCATCGCTCAGTTACCGATTGAAATTTGCCAACCGGAACCTATTTGTAAATTGTGGACATTCAATCTATAGTAGGACAGAATGTGCCTCTCTCCTGGACTTATTACCAGTAGGTATGGTTCCATAGCGTATATCCTCTTTTAGGAAGCGGTAGTTTTTTTTATATATTTAGGGGTGGGCAATTTCTTTTTAGGACAGGAGTATATGTTTTCCTATTTTATTTTATTTTATTTTTTTATTGTTCGTTTGTATCTGCATTATTGTTACTTTGTTGCTTACAGTTTCCTATTAAGATCCCCCCTTAAGTGTAGCAAACTATAAGCAATGACAAATGAACAGTACGAGTTTTCACAAAGTGGCTTTTATATGCTAAACCCAGACATACAATCAGACACAGCCAAAGCAGAACGCACAGTAATTAGCATTATTCTATGTTAGAGAACAAGCTGACAAGCTGGTAGAGGAAATGACAAAGTATGTTCAAGTCACAGCAGTTCAATGCTTTACATCAACATTTCACTCCCCTTAGACAAGTACTGTCTGGGACATGTCATCTTTTATGAAAGTTTCCTTCCAATATAACTACGTGAAGTCAATCTAGCGTGCATTAGACTGCACTAGAATATAAACTGGTGACTTGTTTTGCAGTAACGTACATGATCTGATTATTTTAACAGGCATTTTATCAAACTGAGTAATGCACAGTATGATGTCACACAGTGAATTACAAACTGTAATTCACAGAATGACACCATAGTGTGAAATGCAGGGTCCATGTAACATACCACCAGAACTGCTGCCCCACCACTGTGCGTGTGAGAGTGGGCTGTGAATCCCCATGTCTGTGCGTATAGGTGTGTGGTGTTCCATAGTAGCTGGAATGACCTAGGTACAGGCAATGTTCAGCACTTCAGCTGCTGTAGAATAAAATGTCAATAAAAGTAAGGATTTCCAACTATCCCAACTTTCAGCGGGACAGTCACGAATTTGAGCAATGGTGTCCCTGGATGTGAACTTTCCCCAGGCAACACAGTGCAGGCACATCATTAGACATGATCACACTGTCTGGCTGGGACTAGGACCATGCAGAGATAGCATCAACAGCGCGCTTTGTGTGTGGACCCAGCATGGAGGCTATCAGTCAGCCTGGCATACGTTGAGACCAGACCAATATGACTCCTCAGCAGGTGGACCACCCATTTTCCACCCATTATGGGTTTCATCAATGATGCATGCATGTGATGTTACCTGGGGATCTTCCCATCCAGTTCCTATTTTTGAGGGGGGATGTATGCAAAAATCGGTGGGGCAAACCCATGTTTAAAGGATTCACATTTAATAATTTGGAAGTGTAATTTTTGCATTATCCGTACACCTGAATAGAGGTCTGGCTAAGCGGGTTGGAAGAACCTCGACCTTGATAAACCACCCCAACACGTGTGACAGAAAAATGGTTCAAAGTGCCCACAGACGCCATACAATGAGTGGGAATGGGTACGGGGCTTATGGCGGAGATTTAACTTTTATTTTGATTTTTTTACTTTCAGTCATGGCAGCAATGTTTTCCTTCAAAAATATTGTATCATTCCCTAGTTTAGGGATACTAAAACACTGCTGATGGTCCCGGCTAACGGTTGCCAGGTGAAACGCGTGTCGGGTGTATATTGACGTGGCTCTTGAACCAGAGGTCCATCAGATTTCACTATTGCCTCTTTGACTAACTTAGAATTATTTTTGCCGCTGGTTCATTAGGGACCAACTCAGCACTATCAGTTTTACTTCGTTTTGGTTACTTTTTATATTTACGTTCTCTCCCTGAGCAATAACAGTATGTGGGGCATTATACTACTTGTATTACAAGCTGTTCTATACTTCTATCTCCGGATAACAACAAGGAGGAAACAAGTGCCGGCTGTGAAATGCGTAGGGACAAGTAGTTTGGGAAATACTTAGACTGTAACAGGGACCAACCGGCACTGGCCTAGAACTCATGGTACTATAGGCTATAGACTTATGAGATCCCCATACTCTTTATAACTTTTTTTGCTCTGGCAGAGACTCAATCACCAGGTAACAGCTTCTATATCGAATCACTCAGCAATACCTGGAGAATCATCAAGTACAGTGTTATTAGATACTGCAACTTTGGGGAGATTCTGCAATACTTACTATTTCTCTCTGATGTACATAGTATCTTAACCAGAAGTATTACTTTTTGTTTTTTGTGTCGTTCTGTCTTTGAGTATATACTCCTTTCATTGTACACCAGTGTTTTAGTATCCCTAAACTAGGGAATGATACAACATTTTTTTAATCTTAGAACTAAAAGTTAATTTTAATTGCAGTTTCCCCACTCCCCCCTCATTATCTCTATTCATTTAAGGGCTAAAACCCTGTGTGTTCTTGAGTGGTGACACACATTACCCCTATATCACTACTAGCTGACTAAAAATATTATTCTAAATGTCTATGCCATAACTTATGCACGCATTTCTGTAAGTTTGAGTTCAGCTGTTTTACATTTTACAGTGAAAAGAAAATAGGTAAGTGACAACTCCCAGAAACCCTTACTGTGTCCCCAAAAACAAACACTGCTTATAGACAATGTATATCTGTGAGATCAAAGGTTAAGTGAGTTTCATGAATGGCTGACGTCACTTGGTTTGGTCATAAAATACCCCAGTTGACCAGGAACAGCCCTGCCTGCAGGCCACAAGCCATGAAATAGATGTAAACCTCTTTGCTTCTGTTGCAATGTTGATAGTTATGTAAATGATGTAGGTTTCTGCCTGTTTGTTAGGTAAATAAATCCTTGTTTGTCTGCAGATCTGATACTTAGTCTCAACGAAGAAAATTAACCCTTAAAATAATCCTAGAAATGTTTGTTTCCAGATAGTTAGCACATTTTTAGAGCTGAGGGATAAGTATTTATTCAACATTTTGATGGACCCCACAGGGAATGCAGCCCTGTGTATACAGCATTCATATACTGCGGGGGGGGGGGGGATATATGGGAACTCGGATCTAAATAAATCCACATCTGGGAGAAAATCCCTTCAAAAAGCCTGGCTGGAAACCTGCAGGGTTATCACTAAAGTGACAATTCAAATTTCAGGTATAAATAGCCGAATTGGAAACATTCTCTAAGTCAGCTATGATTCCAATTTGACTACTTTGGGCTTAAATCTTAAATTCACTTTGATATCATTTTGAATTTTCGCTTTAGTGAATAATGCTGCTACCAGGCACTCTTTACTTTCCTTCCTAGATTTCGAAAAGTGGGAGGAATTTATTTAAATACAGCGACTAGTGATAAAGTACTAACGTACCTAATGTCGGCAATGTACGATACAACCAGATATCCATTCCAGCCTATTTAATATTAAGGACAAAGAAAGACCAAGAAAACAACATTTCCTGTTGGTTTAATAATTAAAACGTTCAATAGGTCATTTTGCAATGCCATCTATTGGCATAATGTGTGTATTACAGCAGACGGTGCAGGCAGCTCACAATATTATTCTCACCCAGTGATACTTTATTTCATTTTCAAAAATTCTAACAATTACATTTTACATCTAGTCAGTAAACAGTGAATTATAGCTAATTGGCTTCCAAACTTTAGACCAAAATACATGCTTTTGGAAAAAAAAATATTCAAAATATTCTACTAAATTGTATAATCTAGTTTGCATTCCAACAAAGATTCACTGTTTAGTAAATACATTTACATATGTTACTTTTAAACTTTGTTTTTCATTTAATCTTTTGCGTGTGGTTTCCAAGTAACCTTAGTAGATCTGTAATGATGTTACCAGCATACAAGTATGCAAAAATATAACTTCACTCATTGATTACTGAAGCATATATAATTTGGCATGACCGCACTCACCCTCCCCACCAATCTGTCACACTCAATTCGATTTTCAAATCCTTGGGCGCAACCAGCAGACTGAAAAGAATTGAGCTGTAAGAGTAACTCACCTGTGATAAAGCAAGGCAGGAGGTTTCTAAAGGACACGTTGCTAAATAATTCTTACCTGCTCTGCATTGGCAAGCTTGAGATGGGCAGCCGCTTCATCTTTGGTTAGGAGAATGCAGTTCCACGGAGACCATTCGTAATATTTGTCCCACCTCACCATCGCTAATTCGTACAGGTCATCGAAGGCACTCAGTACGGAGTGACCACTCCAGATATTCTCAACAAGATACTGGAGGTCTTGTTGCTGCAATAAAATAATACACTATTTGTTTACAATAATATATATATGCAATGTTTATATAAATAAAGGCTTGATTTAATAAGCTTTCCAAATTATTTATCTACAAAAATCCCAGTAGACTTTAATTCTTAGATAAATCATTTAGAAAGTTTTTCCAGCTAACTTTTAAATCGAGGCCAAAGTTTTAGTTTTAGAAAAAATAAAAGTAAAATTCATTAACACTTCCCTGAATGTTAAACATATTTATTTACATGTCTTATTACTTCGTTTATCTTTCCATTTGTACCCATTTGTTTTAACCAATTATGTTATTATTCGTTCATTTTTACTACACTATATAGATTTAAAATGTCGAATGAAAGCATTGAATAGATCTCTGACATTATTCCCTCAATATTCTCAACAGATTCCTTGGAAAATCATTAAAATCGGGGAGGCTGGGGGAGAAAGAAATTGGAAAAGACACCAAGAGGATAATGGAATTTAGGAATCAGTGAAATGAGATGTGGAGGAAAGAAGCTACCGGAGATAAAGTAACTGGAAAAAATTAATGGCAAATCCTCTCTGTCCTGTGGTAAAAGTTTATATCGGCCCACTAAACCGTGGAGTGTTGACAACCAACAAGAGAATTGCAGATTTTAGCCAAATTTGAAAACATTCTCCAACTCTGTTGATCTAAAATGTGCCATTACCTTCTCAGTTCTCCACAATTCATAGTTTAGAGAAGCCCCTTATAATCCATGCAAAAAGGGGGTGATTCATTAATATACCCGTCCTTAAATGGACACTATAAAAGCCCAAACCGTTTCATTTCATTGAAGAGGTCAGGGTCTAATGATTCAGTTCCTTTAACCGTTTAATGTAAAACACTGTAGATTTAGAGAAACTGCAATGTTTATATTGTAGGGATAAGACTGCCTCTATCCACTTAAGGCGCTTCCTGCAGTTTTGGAGACGATGATGATGCCCTTACACTGAGCATCTTCAAATCCCTCATAGGAAAGCACTTATGAGCCATATGAATAATGAGCCATTATTCGGTGCTTTCCTATGGAGAAGAACTAATGCATACACAGCTCTCTGAACATGCGCATTACGATCCCCCTCGGCGCTGACATCAGAGGAGGTGGAGAGGGACTTCAGTCCTGGAATAAGGTGAGTGAAAGAAAGGATTATTTAACCCTTTGCGAACCACACAGGAGGGGAAGGGAGCAGAGGGACCCATTAGTGTTGGGAATACAGCTTTGTATTCCTTTAACAATAGAACCCACCTAATGTTTCTACATCCCTGAGACTCCCCTAACAGGGGACGAAGTGAGTTGTGAATTTGTGGCACAGATCTCTTCTCTGCTCCTCCTGAGCAGGTAGTATACACAGAAAGCACACGTTTAGTTTATTTGTTTTTCTTAGATCAACAAATGATCGATTTAGCAATCGTTTTTCTTTTTTTACCTGCAACAAATATGCTATTCTAGCTCCATCGTCATATTCTGTTTCTGATTTCTTAAGTTGTTTGAGTAAAGCTTTATATTTGGTGAAGTCTTCCCGTTTCCGAGCTTCGTTATCTAACTTGGAACATTTGCGGCATCTGCCTACAGTGTGTGCATTGGCAGAAAGAGAAAACTCAGTAGACGGTAGATAGCTCTTGCAACTGGGGCAGAAGTAAATGTTTTTTTGGAGAACTGAATAGTCCTGAGGTACCTGAACAAAATAAAAATAAAAAGATATATATTAACACAAAAAAAAAAACACATTTAAAAACATAAGCATTAACGAGTGAATTGTATGCCCCTCATAACAAATCACTCCCTTGTCAAGCCATACTGGTAGTAAATCATGTCTGTTATTTTTGGTCACATACTATTTGTGTCCTCAGAATTAGAACACACAAGTAAAATTCACAAAACCTCAACTCCCGACTTTCACAGATGGGACAAAACTGTACATATTCCAGACATTATTTTGAGCTCTCTGGTTGTCCAATTCTCTTTATTACATTTTTTTTTTAAATGTTTTAAAGTTCTCATACTCGGTGGTGTATTTTGTATTTGTGCTGCCCTAGGCACGACTAAATTCGGGCACCCCCAAAATCAAAATTTGCCCCCCCAATTCGTGTCAAGGCCACTTTTTTGACTGACAGACACTTGCCCTCATTGATACATGCACTGATATACACTCAGTCATTGGCACACACATACAGTCATTGGCACACACTGTTTAACCAACACACACTTTCACTGAAAGACACACACTAACAGGCACATACTCTCAGATACACATAAAATGACATACACACACTGACACACTCACAGGCACACCCATTCTCACTGAAAGACACACACACTTTCATTCACTCACAGACACACACTGACAGCTACACTCACTTACTCACAGTAAGGTGGACAGCCCCAGAACATGAGGCAAACAAGGCATTTGTCTGGGAGCTTTGTATGGCGTTTCTTGGCGCCCCCCCTGAAAGTGCCGCCCTAGACAAATGCCTTGTTTGCCTTGTGGTAAATACATCCCTGTTCATACTATAGAATGTGGTCACAGTTCCAGAACACACAGTGTTTACTGTAAGGTAAGTCCAATCCCAATAAGAAACTATTAGCAGAGACTCAATCTTACTGCCATATTATCTCTAACCCTATCTGTAAATAGCGTTAAACGTCCAATCCAGGCACTTTATGTGCAATGTTATGCTGCAATTAATTATGGCAGTGATTTAATATGTTTTCCCAATGATTTGATATTGTTATAAAAGCTTTACATATGATTTATCAACAAAAAATACCATATATAATAACGGTGATGTCTGTAGAAAAAATCATTTGGAAATTAATATAAATTAAATTGCATTAAATTTACTCCCTGTAAGTGCATTGTTAATATATATTATTTAAAGTATGTGAGCAAAAACAATTAAAAAAATAAAGTGCCATAAATAAATAATTAAAGTCACAGTGCTTTAATGTATAGATTAACAATGCATTGAACAAACCATTATTAAGGTGAGAATGCTATCCAAATCCTCCTCACCGCCACAGGTGCATGTGAAGTAGGGGGAAGGGGCTTCTACTGCCTGTCCTGTCTTTCATCTTGTCTAACTACCAATGGCTGCACTACAATCCCCTAACGGCTGCCGGACAGGGCGCTGTGGGTCATATTACGCTCCCATTTAAAATCACGGACAATCTAGAACTGGCTAACGTAAGTCAAATAAAAAGAGAATAAAACATTAATACCTTCAGCAGTCTGGCAACCTCTGGGTTAAAGGTCGGAACTTTTATATATTGCAGGAAAAGCGTGGATATTCTTCTCCGCAGTCCATCCAAGTTGCAATCCTGAACCCCGCGCATCAAAAGATCAGCCTCCCTGTCAATCAGCTCAACAATCTCCTGCGTTAATTTACAGTCATGCTCCTGGGGGGAAAAAATAAAAGTTCAGTGCAATCATACTTAAACAATGAGATATGGCAATAAAATGATTAGGTCGTAAGATGCGGACCCTCTCTAATGCTAGTATAGTACTAAGCAACAGTACACACAAAGAACTATATCTGAAAAACCACAAACACGTATTTGGGAGAATGCAGGACGATTTTGGCCTCAAGAGTTACAGTACAAGTTGAGCACTGCTCTTACTGCAAAACCGGAAGCCATTAAGGGATAAACAGGTGTTATTCTGGGGCAAAATGTTAAATATGGAGGAGTCACCATGGAAACCAATAGAATGTTTAGCACTTTGAACTCAAAACAGAACCTATTTTGCCTTGAAAAACCTCCCCTAACGTGTTCTAGTAAGTTAGCACTTCAGAGGCATTGCCTTGAAATCAAGACACCAACCACCCATCAAAAACTCTCTCTCATGTGAACTGCTGCTGAAAGCTGTTTGTAAAATGTCTCAATCAAAACAGCTTATACATATTCTACATCCATAAATATGTATCTTATTATTTCCTTTATATCATAATTGAGTCAGTATTATTTTCAATTTGCTATAAAAAAACTGTATAGAATCACACATGTTTTAAAACCAATAATTACCAAAAACCCTCTTGTAAATAAAAGTGGAACGCTAGTATAATGCGTCACTTTTGAAGAAATATCTGATTTTTAAACCATGCCAACGTCTGTGTGTACTTGCTAAGGAAATAAATGCATATTTTAATATATGCGCACAGATATTCATTTAATGAACACAAGCAGTAAATAAAGACCACAAGTTGCAATACATCATCACCAAATAAAAAAGAACAAAAAATCATAACTGTGTTTAAACATTTATAATTTTAAATAATAGTGAAATGTGAAACAGGGTTACAAAACATGCACAGGGTACCATTAAAATATAAAGCAAGAATGTCACCTTCACAGTATGTTTCAGAGTCAAAAGCGCGTCAAGCCTTTCGTCACGAGTGACATTTTTGGCGATAATGCTGTTATAGATGTCACGTAGCTCTCTCGCCCGGATGGTGAACGGTGTGTCCATCTCAATCAGTTTCCCATCAAATGCGTTCCATCTCTTAGGTTGGGAGCACTGAGATAAACAAAAAAAAAAAACAAGCAAAATAAAAAAAAAGTTGTATCGCTTGTAGAGCCTCATCCCTCAATTTAGTACATAAAAAAACAAATCTAAAATTATAAATATTTGCCTTTAATTTAGAGAAGCTAACATTAGCATCAGGTAGGCTCATTCCTCCACAGACAGAGATCTCACCAATCATGAGTGTCTCTTTCTGGTATACAGGACATGATCATAGCCCATGAACCCCTGCCAAATAGTGGGGCTGGTCTATAGCTGTGTGGTTTTAGTAAATCACTGCAATTATAAGCCAGTGCACTCACAGCTCAGAGTCGTTTCAGGGTGCTCTCTGATCCTTCAACTTTTGTTACGTTTCAAGTGACTCTGTAAACCTGGTTTACCATTATACCAGCTGATTTCATTTACAATCAAATACAAAAAAATAGAAAAATAATAAAAAAATTGACAAAAAAAGGATATAAAGGGATCATATACACTATCGATCCACCACAAGGAATGGTAATGTATAAGCAGCCAGTGAAGGACCCTGAATAGAGAGGCCAATAGCATGCCTCCACTCATGGCAACTTAATGGAAATGTCGGAAATGTCTTCTTAAAGGACACTAGGCATGTGCAGAACCTGCTGAAACAGGGCAGATTTCAAACCAGCCCCATTTTTTGGCATACCTAGATTCTCTTAAGTAAGTTTCCCCAAACTGCTACCAATAAGATGGGAGGGCCCTGCAGTACTGAAACTTATTACAGAATTAAAGATACACAAATTTCCCACCATATTTTTAGTTTACCACCCTCCCCTTTCAGAAAAATAATCTTAGTGTTTCTAAACTGACTGAAGAAGCCCTGTGAGGCGAAACGCGTTAAGTGGGACATTACTTTTTATACCTTTTATGGTTTTTGTTTATATTGTATTAAAATTAAAGTATACTTTTTAAGTTACTTTTTATACTCATTCTTTTACCTCCTGGATCCAGTATATCCTTGGTGGGGATTATACCACCTAAGCTGTCCACACTAGAGCAGGTTTCATGCTCTAGTAATTGTAAGTACAATACTATTCGTTATTTACACCATTATTGGGACGTACTTCACTATTGGCTGCTATTTTTTTCCTCTTGTTTGCATATACCACGCATACTGCACTTTGGAAGCACCCGCATATACTACAACATATCCCAAGACGGGGATTGTACCGTCCAAGCGCTGCACAGCTGAGCTCTGTTATAGCTCATATAAATGTGAGTGGATTATATATAGCCGTACTCACCACCATAAAATATATTTTTTACTGTATTGCACTATTGTGTTTTATTCTCTGTTTTTATCCTGAGGTTCAGCTCCTTCCTGATATATTTAAGAACATATGTATATATTTTTTGCACATATAATATACTAGGCGCGGGATACACCTTTCCCTTTTTTTCTAAACTACTGCCAATTTACCCCACATAAAAACTAGTGGGGCGCTGCCCCAAGTGTCGCTATGAATGAGCCTCCACTGACATATTCATATTTGTATCCATACCATTTGCCTATACCAGGGATAGGCAACCTTCGGCTCTCCAGATGTTGTGGACTACACCTCCCATGATGCTTTGCCAGCATTATGGGTGTAAGAGCATTATGGGGGATGTAGTCCACAACATCTGGAGAGCCGAAGGTTGCCTATCCCTGGCCTATACTATATAAGGTTAAACTTCACTGACCTTGCTTAGAAGTTGTTGTATGACTTTTTTCTGGTTATCTTCACTTGCGTCAATTTTATGGCGTCCAATCGAGGCTATTAGCTGCGTTTCTTGCTCCAGAAGATTACAGAGAGCGTCTGTTCGTTCAGTACCACTGTACTTCTGATCAATACACTCAATTTCTTCTTTTCTCCATACTATAATGAACCAGTTTCAATTATTACTGTGTAAAGAACAGCATTTACCGACAGTCATATTCCCAGCGTTAGGTCGCACACATTATGATTCCTGATATTTGTGCAAATGTGTTTTATCACTGGCCTTCTTTAATCTGTAATACGTCTAACGCACTATAGAAGGGTGTTTTAGACAAATTTTAAATAAAATGAAAATATATACAGAATCAAACTATTTTTGAAAACACTACAGAGATAATACATTAACACAATCATTTATAAACAATGCAATAAGGATACATATTAACATATTCGTAACATATTCATTTTTTTTATATCTGCTGCTTGCTTGGTGCATGACAGCCTTTAATAACAATATCTTGTTAACCACACATATCGGAACAGAGAGAAATATTTTTGAATAACGTCAAGCACAAGATGGCTGCACAGACCCACAGAATGACAGTATCGCATCTGTACTACAAAGCTTCCCGCAAACTTGTGACATGATATCCTGGGTAGGAGAGAAGGAAAGTTATCCATCTAGGACACTCTGTCAATCTCCCTGTCTTCAAATAAATCAGCAAGTCGGGCTTATTTGAATGACTTTAACTATATTTTCCGAACTAAACTGGAGACCACTCACTGTTTGTGATTGAATACAATGTCACAGACAAATTGTAATCAGGTTTCACCGTGTTCCCTTGATAAATATCAAATGTGGCAGATGTGTTTAATCAATGTATTTAAAAAGATGGTGCTATTTACTAAGAAAACTACATTCCAGGTTTGGAGTTCTCAAACGTTCTTAGAGAATGCTATTAAAACAGTTATAGTATTATATCATTATTAGATGTAGTGTTAGATCCAGCTGCATGAAAGTGGTGCCACGAACATAAATAAATGCTGAATTTCATGTTGTGCATTGTCCATTGGTAGACAGTTCAAAAATTGTATACCTTAAGGGATATGTTCACAGGAGGGGATTTAGTTAGTTGTAAATTGTAATTCCCTAAAATAGCAATTCAGACCTCACACTACTCACTTGAATGTCAAGTGTTTGCAGCAATCTGTTGCGATACCTGCAATGACCAAGAGATGGCAGCGTTCTGCAGCCAATTCTGATTCTTCTCCTTTGTTTGAAAGGAAATGCAGAGATACATTCTACAGCTATGACGGCTTTATACTGACAGCTGTACAGCACCCGAGCTCTCTCCACCATGAATATCCCCATCTTCCCTTCTCCTCCATTAGCTCTCAATCCATATACTAACTATGTGTATCTTTTCTAACCCTATATTGATAGTATGCCCACATTCTGCAAAGAAAATATATTACTTTGTTATGTACTCCAGTACTTAAAGAAATATTGGTAAGAGTACGGTCATGTTTCCTCGGGCAAAACTTACACAAGTGTGCCTTAAAAATTCACTAAAACCTTTATTTTAAGATGTGGAATATCAACAATACCTACTTTCCAGAGCATGGTAGAGTAGTTCAAAATCTTCTTTTGTTTTTGGATTCATTCTGCGTTCATAATCCTTCCTCAAACGTTCTTCTTTCTCACGTTTTCTTCGTAATTCTTCTTTCGCTTCCCATTCCAACCTCAGTCTTTTCTCCTCTCGTGTCTGCTGCACCACTTGTTTGGCGAGGAAACGGCGGAAGTAGGTCTGTATCACTATTACCTGAATAAACAGAGGATCAGATCATGTCAGCATTATGGTGTTCTACTACTTTCCCTATGTGTAACTTCGGCATGTCATTGGCATGGGAGACATGTTATTGGCATGGGAGACATGTCTGTGCAGTTTTGCTATTTGTTACTGTGACCTGATACTGCAGGTCTCCCCAGGCTTGCACCTCCTCTAAAAAGACTGTAACACTATGAACTAACCCTCCAGCCCCTGTCTGCCAGCCCAGTGCCACTTTCTGGCCATCCAGAACCGCCTACTCTTCGCCATGAGGGCCACTGAGCCATGGTGAACCTGTTCGGGAGTAACCCTAAATCATCATGGAACTAAAAGTCGCATCTCTATGTCACCACGATTTGCAAAAACTTCAACTGAAGCGCTTTCGGTCCCAGGGTCCTCAATCAGAATGCTTTTTGGATTGTTAACAGAGGAGGTGAAAATGCATCGAATGACACCAAAGATTTGGGTGAGCTCTATGTACCCACGGAAAGCACTGTGTTTTTAGGTAACCGGGGAACTCTACCCAGCACTCTGGAACCTAGCGTCCCTCTGAACTTTATACCTCAATCAGACACGCCTTGGCAAGCTTGTGTGGTGTTGAATGGAGACTCCATGCTGGGGGTCTGGGTATAAATCTGTGTGCTTGACTAAATAAAAACAGTTCCTCTTCACCCTTCACTAAGTCTCGACTAGTGCTTGGGTGAGAGAGCGGTAGGCATGTGCATGGGGAACATTTTCGGTTCGGCATACCAAAATTCTAAATTTTCGCAATTCGGGACTTCGGCAATTCGGCACTTCAACACTTCGGAACTTCGGCAACTTCGGCAACTTCGGATATTCGGCAACTTCGGCACTTCAGAACTTCAGAACTTTGGCACTTCGGAACTTCGGCAACTTCGGAATTTCGGGACTTCGGGACTTCGGGACTTCTTTTGCAGCCGCTTAGTAGATAACTCCCTAATTCCCACGGTATTAGGAAGTTATCTACCAAAAGGCTGAAAGACCTAAATTGGTCTTTCAGACAAATTTACTAATACTAAGTAAAAATGACTTAGTATTAGTAAATTTTGCCCATACTCGCCCTGAGCGGCGGGTGGGGGCCCTAAAAAAAATGTGTGTTCCCCCCAGGTGACTAGGGTTCCCCAAACCCCTAGTCACCCCCTCCCCCCCAAAAAATATCCCCCTACCTACCTCACCCTAAAAATAATGAGGGGGGATCTTTAACTAAGAACCTGTAAAGAGAAAAAAAAAACTTACCATTCAATGTTTTCTTTCTTCTAAAATCTTATTTTTTCAGCCCCAAAAAAGGGCAAATAAAAAACCATAATAACCGACGCAATTAAACAAATAAATAAAAAAAACAAGCGCAAAAAAAAAATCCTTCTTCACCCATGGAGGGCTCCGCGCAGACTGAGCTCTGCATGGCGGGGGAAGGCTTATAAAGCCTTGCCCCACCCTGCAATTAGGCTCAGAGCACTCTGATTGGTGGGTTTAAGCCATCCAATCAGAGTGCTCTGACAGGTAAATAAAGAGACTGACAGGTAAGTCTCTACATTTACCTGTCACAGCTTTCTGATTGGTTGGTTTGAAATCCACCAATCAGAGTGCTCTATGTCATTTTACACAGCGTGGGAAAGTTATTTGGAATTTTCCCACGCTGTGTAATTTGACTCATAACTCTCTGATTGGTGGATTAAGTAACCAATCAGAGTGTTATGAGTCAAATTACACAGCGTGGGAAAATTCCAAATTAGGGGCTGAAAAAAGAAGATTTTAGAAGAAAGAAAACATCGAATGGTAAATTTTATTTTATTTTTTTTACAGGTACTTAGTTAAAAGTCCCCCCCTCATTATTTTTAGGGTGAGGGGGATAGGTAGGGGGTTAAAAAAATTTGGGGGCAGGGGGGGACTAGGGGTTTGGGGACCCCTAGTCACCTGGGGGGGACATTGTTTTTTAGGGCCCCCACCCGCCGCTCAGGGGTGGGGGCCGGGGGGAGGACAATAGGTCCCCCATTGGTATTTAGGGCCCCCACCCGCCGCTCAGGGGTGGGGGCCAAGGGGGAGGACATTAGGTCACCCCCCTTATTTTACTGTAGGGCCCCCACCCACCGCTCAGGGATGGGGGCCAGGGGGGAGAACATTAGGTCTCCCCCCTTTTTAGTATTTAGGGCCCCCACCCACCGCTCAGGGGTGGGGGCCAGGGGGAGGACATTAGGTCCCCCCCTTATTTTACTGTGGGGCCCCCACCCACCGCTCAGGGGTGGGGGCCGGGGGGAGGACATTAGGTCCCCCCATTAGTATTTAGGGCCCCCACCCACCGCTCAGAGGTAGGTGCCAGGGGGAAGAACATTAGGCCCCCCTCCCTTATTTTACTGATGGGCCCCCACCCACCGCTCAGGGGTGGGGGCCAGGGGAGGGAGGATATTAGGTCCCCTGCCCTTATTAGTATTTAGGGCCCCCACCCACCGCTCAGGGGTGGGGGCCAGGGGGGAGGACATTAGCCCCCCCCTATTCTGATTTAGGGCCCGCCACCCGCCGCTCAGGTGGCCAGGGGGAAGGACATTAGGCCCCCCTCCCTTATTTTACTGAAGGGCCCCCACCCACCGCTCAGGGGTGGGGGCCAGGGGAGGGAGGATATTAGGTCCCCTGCCCTTATTAGTATTTAGGGCCCCCAACCACCGCTCAGGGGTGGGGGCCAGGGGGGAGGACATTAGGCCCCCCCAATTCTGATTTAGGGCCCCCACCCGCCGCTCAGGGGTGGGGGCCCGGGGGGAGGACAAAAGGGCCACCCATTATTTTACATTAGGGCCCCCACCCGCCGCTCAGGGGTGGGGGCCAGGGGGGGTAATTGGTCCCCCTTTAGTTTAAAAGCAAGGGTGGGGGCTCGGGAAGGGGGACCTTTTTTTTTTTTAACAGTGAGCAGCCTCAGGCTGCTCACTGTTTAATAGACATGCCCCTACTTGCGGTATAGCGAGTAGGGGCATAATTTACTAATACTAAGTAACCAATTTAGGTCTTTCAGCCTTTTAGTAGATAACTCCCTAATACCGTGGGCATTAGGGAGTTATCTACTTATTCATTCCAGTCATTACACTGAATGGCCAAGTAACTTACATTTTATATGAATGTATGTTTCTTGATTGTTGCAAATGCTTACAGCTGAATCCTGGCTATGTTTGTATACTTTTTATTTAAAATTGTATACAGTGTAACATTCTTCTTCTTTCACTGGGTAAGTATATTAGTACTTAGGCAATACTGTGCTTCGGAACTTCGGCACTTCAGCACTTCGGAACTTCGGCACTTCGGAAATTCGGTAATGTCGGAGCTTCGGGACCTCGGCAATTCGGCAATGCGGACATTCGGAAGTTCCCGAATGTCCGAATTGACCGAAATTCGTCCTAATTCATATTCAGACCGAAACGAATTGCACGTGTCTAGAGAGCGGTACTGCGTGCAGGAAGGTATAATCATTCTGGAGCTATAACACTGGAAAGGGACAACCTAGGCGGTAGTAGCCCATCTTCTTAAGGTCTTCTCTATTGTAGAGCACGTCTCTGTGAAATTATAACTAAAATACATAATGTGTCAAGACTTTGAGACTATCGTTTGTAATATTTAAACTACCTAACAACTTCAAGTCTTTGAGTACAAGATGGGCAAGCAAACATATTTTAATTTAGATGTATAGGTAATTGTAACTTTAATTTATGTGAATGTCAATGTTTTGCATATTTTCTGCCTGTTTCCACATCCAATTTGCACAATCCAAGATAGATGGCAGATTTGGAGAGCCATCTGGCTAGTTAAAGAGAGTTCTGGAAATTCATCATAAAATGTCAACATAACTGTCACATTAAACTGCTCACTATCCTCCTCGTTGATGTGTGAAGTTAAATTCTAAAAGATTAAGGGCTGGTTCTTTTGTAGCACAAGCGGAATTTGAATCCTAAAGCACGCATGATTAATGTATCATACTTGGCATCTTCCTTTAGACATATCAAGAGATAGCCATGACAGGCTATAGATTTTCAAAGGAAAGTCTGCCCAAAATAGTCCTTTTTGGTGTGAATATCACTTGAGGTTTTAAATCCTGACATGTTAGTAGGAAATTAACTTGAATTTGGGTTATTCAATGAAATCTCGCTACCTGTGCTTCTAATCTACACCCCCAAAAAAAACAAGAATATATTGCAGGACAGTTATCAGGATGTAACCAAGTGCAAGAACAAGCAAAGTTCTATAGTGCAGCAATGTCTATGGAAACCAATAGAATCTATTTGCTCCATTTGTCTCGAATGTGTCACTGAAAATAAGTATTTTACTTACGGCTTTGAGTCGTCTCGCATGGAATTCGTCGGCTGTCAGATATTCTTTCGGCTGTATCAATTTGTCACTTATATTTGACACATAGCAACCAATTTTTGTCATTTGAGTTGACATTGAGTTCCTTGACTGCTGTGCCTTGTTTTTTTCAAATACAGTCTGAAAGGGGAATAGAAGCAGAGATATCACTGAGTGTATACGTTGAAGACTCTGTGTGTGCGTGCCAAAAAATAAATAAATAAATATAGAATCACATCAACAGGATATTGCCACAGTGAAGCAAAAAAGCACGTCAAAATGTCACTAGTAAAATGTAAAGATCACTTAAACAACGTTTCGAACTGATGGTTTCTAAATTCTGCTAAAGTTACATGATCTATATATTCCTGGTGAGCAAACAGCTCTCACACGGTGTTAGCAACGTAACATTGTTTCACTGACATCAGTTGGACTAGAGGAACATGTGGGTGAGAGACATACACAGGAAAGATCTATATTCTAAAACACAGTTTATCTGGTAGTTTCTGGGGAAATTCTGGCAGAGTACCTCATATCATTTTGGCACAGCTCTATAGTATATATTTGCGCTATGCAGCTTTAATTTGGCACCATATTCTCTGCATGTTAACACCGTATAGAGCATCGTAATATTATTAAGTATCATTTTGGCTTTTGCAAAGGCAGTGTATCTAATATATAGTCACATTTTCCTTTGCTGCACACTGATGGTATTTTTATTACTGTTATCTATCTAATTGGCGATACTTGTTATTAATGTTGTGCTGCACTTTTTCACATTCCCGCCCACTCAGAGTTATTCACGAAACAGGAAACTCTTGGAACTGCAAACTGTAGCCCACTGTAACCCAGAAGGAAAAAGGCACCAAATCACTTATCCTTCCACCTATGCTATTGTAGCCAATAATGGGCACCCTCTACAATTGCCAGTGCATTATTACTGACTAACATTTCACTGTTCCATACCTACCAACATTTCAAATGGACAAAGATGGACAAATTAACTTTAAGGGTGTGATTGGGGGTGAGGCCAGGGGCAAAGACATTTTAGGTGACTTACCAATAACAATGTAAGCAATGAAAATGTAATTTAGAACAAAATCAATGAATCTTAGTTACACAGACTGATTTCTAAACATGCTTTTTTTATTTTAAAGACCCATTACTGGAGTATTATTGCTGTGGAGCTCATAGCAATACTCAGACACACAATCAATATGGGTCTCCTAAACAGGGACTGTCCGTACTAAATAGGGACTGTCCATCCTATTGGGAAGTCTAATGCGCGTGGGATGGAGGAGGGGGCGGAGCTCGTCATGGGACAGAGGAGGGGAGGGGGCGCGAGGAAGGGGGGAGCCAGAGGAATCGGTAGTGCTAGGAATACACCTCTGTTTTGCTGGCACTACAGTATCCCTTTAATATATGAATTCCTTACTTGTGTGTCCCTACAGAACACTACAATTCCTTTGTCTGGCCTCTTTTTTGGCACGGTCTGAGTGCCGGCGTGGTGATAAATAGCCCCAGTCGCTTTATGGCGATATCCACCGAGGTACGGTTTACGGTAGTTCAGTCTTTCAATTTCAACCACCAGATCATGGTACGTTTCTGCACCTATAAAAAAAATTATGACACATTTATGAAACAGAACATTTCGGATACCTAAAGAAAAATGTAAGAATCACATTTCACACTTGAGCGACTTGTTCACTAATCACCAGTTTGCAGTACACTGCTGCACTAAACACAGTATTGTAAAATCTAATCTAAAACAGTCAACCTGTGACTATTGCTTAGATATAGCGCTTTGTAAAACTGGCATTTATTCCCGACATTAACTTAGTACCAACTCAATGGAACTAATTTCATTGAGTTTGGAAGGAACCTGTAGCTCTTAGATAATCCAGCTTGAGCTCTATCAACAACACACACACATAATAACTCAGTTTGTCCATACCTGTTGGCACCCTGACGGTTATAACATCGGGCATGCTGTATTCTTGTTGTAGTTTCATTGCTTTCAATGGATGGTTCTCTGGATCCAGGGACATGATCTCCAGTTGAATGGTTCCATGAGGAATGACTCCCAAACCCATTAACGTCTCCTCATCTTCTACGACACGTCCTAAATATCGAGAACATGTGTTATCCGAAAAACTATTTGCAGGATGAGATGTATTTTCAGTTATAGTCTGGATACAGTCATTCACTTATAACTAGCATTCCGGTGGGGGAAAAAATATAATGGACAACTGCAATAACAACAATATCGGAATGTTAAAAATGCATACTAAAATGAAAATGAGTCAGAATGAAGATGGTGGAAAATATTAGAGAAAAAGAAAAAGAAAAAAAGAAAGATGGTGGAAAATATTTCTCTGATATTTTCCACCATGTTCATTCTTACTCATTTTCATTTTGGTATGCATTCTTAACATTCTGAGATTGTTTTTATTGCAGTTGTCCATCATAGTTTCCCTACCTGAGTGCTAGCTCCTGAGGCTGTTACTAGTTTATCTGGTTGACTGAGGTTCTCTCAAGGAATAAAGTTAGACTATTGCTGTTACTCAGAAAAAAACAAAACACAAAATGGTAGATAGTACAATCAAATATGGGTTATTGCATGAACAAAAAAAATAAAATAAAGAACTGAAAAGTATGTAGATCATGTGAAACAAATATAGGAGCCTGAACATTTATTTGTTGATGCACGCAACAGACGTGCACTAAATGTATGTAAACTTCTAGAATATTTACATGAAGAGAATATATATTTTTTTGTTTTGAATCCTGTTTTTATATATATACCTTAAAGGAACCCTTTGGGATAATTAGCATGTTCCCGCAGGCAGAGCAGTGTAAATGCTGCCTTTTCAGAGAAAAGGTAATGTTTAGGTGGCTGCCTAACACCACCTATACTAGCTGTCACTAGCCACTAGGGTAGGGCTGTTAAACATACGGCACGCTCCAGACCGGGCCCCTGTCACAGCGTTAGTCCTCTCCCCCCCTGCAGCATGCTGGGAGGAAGTGAGTTCAGGTCACTTCCTCCCAGCTTATGAGAGCCGTGCAGGGAGGCAGTAGCAGTCACACACACAGGAGGGGGGAGCTAAAATGTTAGCTAAAATATGTTAGTTCTTAGTTATACGTGTGTATCTGCTTTTAAGGTGTATGTAAGTGGTGGAACAACAGCCTACATGCTTTGGGGGACTATCGGGTAGGCCTATAGCTTTAGGACCACCTGATGTGTATTATTGCTGAACAGGGGCCAGGTTAGTTGTCGTGGTCCTTTAAGAGAATTAATCGGGCCCATGTGATTCGGCTGCCTGGGAGAAAGTGACAGTCTACCACTTCCTCCCAGCTTCGTAAGAAAGCGCCGCGCGGGAGGAAGGAGGAGGAGGCACCAGCAACAGCATGGAGAAGAGAGGCAGGAGTAAACTGCTGCTGACCCCAGCACTCACTTCCATCAATCTCAGATAGCAGCAGTACACCAGGAAAGCCACCCTCCTGGACACAAAAGGTATGCTAACAGGAGGGCGGCTGCAAACATAAAAATTATTAAATTTATGTGTGTATCTGTCAAGGTGTTTGTATGTATCAGTGTGTGTGTGTGTGTCTCAGTATGTGTGCATCTGTGTGTCAAGGTGTGTATATGTCAGTGTGTATATCTGAGTGTCAGGGTGTGTGAATGTGCCAGTTTGTATGTCTTCCTGTGGCTGCATATAACTGTGTGGATATCTATGTCTGTGTGTGTATCTCTGTGTGTGGAAATGCATACATCCCAACACTGCACACAAACACATCTCTATATTGGAACACTAATACTGCACATAAATACACATTTTTTATTGTTGTAACAATGTCATGAATTATATTTTTGACATTATGTGAAGTTGTTCTTTGTGTCTGCTCTTATTCTTGTTTGCGCGTGTGTGTGCATATAGATTTTATGCATTTGGTCCTCCATACCTATCTCAGTGGACAGCTGGCCCTCTAGAACAAATGAGTTTAACAACCCTGCACTAGATGGACTTTCTGAACGAGGTCCTGCAATTGTTTAGCATTTGCCACTCTCTGAGAGTACATTGAATGCACCCCAAAGAGATGCATTAATTCAATGCAGCTCTATGAGGAGATGCTGTTTGGCACAGCATGGTGTTGCTGCACATGCCCACTAACACTCACAATTCTTCCCTATGGAAGGGTGGCTGCTCTCTGGGGGGAAATAAGGTAAGTAAAACTCCTTTTACATTATCTAACTAGATAGAACAACACTCTAACTTTAGAAATAAAGTTTGTTTTCATTAAATGTTCCTTTAACAGAAAGTACTTTCAAGAGTTTGACATGTTAGAGTGCAACATTATCCTTGAAAACTGGAAATTCAAACGCAAAACAGGACTCAACAATCAAAGTGCTTTTATTATCACAATATGCCAAAATTGCATGGCATACCTTCAAACGTTATCCGAATGACGGTTTCAGGTATTTTCATCTCAGCAGCAAAGTAGTTTTTAAGGTTTTGTACAGAATATCCAATAGAAAATGCCATGGTAACCACTTGACCATCAGGAACCAGCATAACCTTAACTGAAAAATAGATTAAAACCAATTATAGCATGCATCGCTCAACACAAGAGTGCCTTTTATCAAAGAGTACAGATTGGCCAAGTATTGTGGGAGTTACCACCCAGAGCAGCTTTAAAGCAGTTACCCCCAAAGTCCCCTTTAACATTAAACCCCTCTACTGCAGGCATCATTAACATACGGGTGATATTTTAGAAGATTAAAGAATTTATTTTAACTACACATTCACAGCTGGGTTGATCTAGACCCTGATATCACTTCAGATAAATTCAAGAAGGAACATTTTCAGACAAGAGGCTCAAGTTGTGGGCAGGGTGGGGCTTTTAGGCACCTTCATGGCCTAGTGATAACTATTTATGTAACTGAAATTTAGAAAATGGAATCTAGCTATCTTATTTACGCAGACTGATTTCTAAACACATTTATTGTAGTTTGAAGACACATTACTGGGAGTATTATTACTGTGTAGCTCTGTTATACACTCAGACACATTACTGGGAGTATTATTACTGTGGAGCTCTGTTATACACTCAGATACATTACTGGGAGTATTATTGCTGTGGAGCTCTGTTATACACTCAGATACATTACTGGGAGTATTATTGCTGCGGAGCTCTGTTATACACTCAGACACATTACTGGGAGTATTATTGCTGTGGAGCTCTGTTATACACTCAGGCACATTACTGGGAGTATTATTACTGTGGAGCTCTGTTATACACTCAGATACAATACTGGGAGTATTATTGCTGTGCAGCTCTCTTATACACTCAGATACATTACTGGGTGTATTATTGCTGTGGAGCTCTGATATACACTCAGATACATTACTGGGAGTATTATTACTGTGGAGCTCTGTTATACACTCAGACACATTACTGGGAGTATTAATGCCGTGCAGCTCTCTTATACACTCAGACACATTACTGGGAGTATTATTGCTAGGGAGCTCTGTTATACAGTCAGACACATTACTGGGAGTATTATTGCCGTGCAGCTCTCTTATACACTCAGATACATTACTGGGAGTATTATTGCTGTGGAGCTCTGTTATACACTCAGACACATTACCGGGAGTATTATTGCTGTGGAGCTCTGTTATACACTCAGACACATTACTGGGAGTATTATTGCTGTGGAGCTATGTTATACACTCAGACACATTACTGGGAGTATTATTGCTGTGGAGCTCTGTTATACACTCAGGCACATTACTGGGAGTATTATTGCTGTGGAGCTTTGTTATACACTCAGACACATTACTGGGAGTATTATTGATGTGCAGCTCTCTTATACACTCAGATACATTACTGGGAGTATTATTGCTGTGGAGCTCTGTTATACACTCAGATACATTACTGGGAGTATTATTACTGTGGAGCTGTGTTATACACTCAGACACATTACTGGGAGTATTATTGCTGTGCAGCTCTCTTATACACTCAGATACATTACTGGGAGTATTATTGCTGTGGAGCTCTGTTATACACTCAGATACATTACTAGGAGTATTATTACTGTGGAGCTCTGTTAAAACAGTCAGACACATTACTGGGAGTATTATTGCTGTGCAGCTCTCTTATACACTCAGATACATTACTGGGAGTATTATTGCTGTGGAGCTCTGTTATACACTCAGATACATTACTGGGAGTATTATTGCTGTGGAGCTCTGTTATACACTCAGACACATTACCAGGAGTATTATTTCTGTGGAGCTCTGTTATACACCCAGATACATTACTGTGAGTATTATTGCTGTGGAGCTCTGTTATACACTCAGACACATTACTGGGAGTATTATTACTGTGGAGCTCTGTTATACAGTCAGACACATTACTGGGAGTATTATTGCTGTGGAGCTCTGTTATACACTCAGGCACATTACTGGGAGTATTATTACTGTGGAGCTCTGTTATACACTCAGACACATTACTGGGAGTATTATTGCCTTGCAGCTCTCTTATACACTCAGATACATTACTGGGAGTATTATTGCTGTGGAGCTCTGTTATACACTCAGATACATTACTGGGAGTATTATTACTGTGGAGCTCTGTTATACAGTCAGACACATTACTGGGAGTATTATTGCTGTGCAGCTCTCTTATACACTCAGATACATTACTGGGAGTATTATTGCTGTGGAGCTCTGTTATACACTCAGATACATTACTAGGAGTATTATTACTGTGGAGCTCTGTTAAAACAGTCAGACACATTACTGGGAGTATTATTGCTGTGCAGCTCTCTTATACACTCAGATACATTACTAGGAGTATTATTGCTGTGGAGCTCTGTTATACACTCAGATACATTACTGGGAGTATTATTGCTGTGGAGCTCTGTTATACACTAAGACACATTACCGGGAGTATTATTTCTGTGGAGCTCTGTTATACACTCAGACACATTACTTGGAGTATTATTACTGTGGAGCTCTGTTATACACTCAGACACATTACTGGGAGCATTATTGCTGTGCAGCTCTCTTATACACTCAGATACATTACTGGGAGTATTATTGCTGTGGAGCTCTGTTATACACTCAGATACATTACTGGGAGTATTATTGCTGTGGAGCTCTGTTATACACTCAGACACATTACCGGGAGTATTATTTCTGTGGAGCTCTGTTATACACTCAGACACATTACTGGGAGTATTATTGCTGTGCAGCTCTCTTATACACTCAGATACATTACTGGGAGTATTATTGCTGTGGAGCTCTGTTATACACTCAGATACATTACTGGGAGTATTATTACTGTGGAGCTCTGTTATACAGTCAGACACATTACTGGGAGTATTATTGCTGTGCAGCTCTCTTATACACTCAGACACATTACTGGGAGTATTATTGCTGTGGAGCTCTGTTATACAGTCAGACACATTACTGGGAGTATTATTGCTAGGGAGCTCTGTTATACAGTCAGACACATTACTGGGAGTATTATTGCTGTGGAGCTCTGTTATACACTCACACACATTACCGGGAGTATTATTGCTGTGGAGCTCTGTTATACACTCAGGCATATTACCGGGAGTATTATTGCTGTGGAGCTCTGTTATACACTTAGATACATTACTGGGAGTATTATTGCTGTGGAGCTTTGTTATACACTTAGACACATTACTGGGAGTATTATTGCTGTGGAGCTCTGTTATACACTCAGACACATTACAAGGAGTATTATTGCTGTGGAGTTCTGTTATACACTCATGCGCATTACTGGGAGTATTATTTCTGTGGGGCTCTGTTATACACTCAGGCACATTACTGGGCGTATTATTGCTGTGGAGCTCTGTTATACACTCAGACGCATTACTGGGAGTATTATTACTGTGGGGCTCTGTTATACACTCAGACACATTACTGGGAGTATTATTACTGTGGAGCTCTGTTATACACTCAGACACATTACTGGGAGTATTATTGCTGTGGAGCTCTGTTATGCACTCAGACACATTACTGGGAGTATTATTGCTGTGGAGCTCTGTTATACACACAGACACATTACTGGGAGAATTATTGCTGTGGAGCTCTGTTATACACTCACACACATTACACGGAGTATTATTGCTGTGGAGCTCTGTTATACACACGGACGCATTACTGGGAGTATTATTGCTGTGGAGCTCTGTTATACACTCAGCCACATTACAGGGAGTATTATTGCTGTGGAGCTCTGTTATACACTCAGACACATTACTGGGAGTATTATTACTGTGGAGCTCTGTTATACACTCAGACACATTACTGGGAGTATTACTACTGTGGAGCTCTGTTATACGCTCAGACACATTACTGGGAGTATTATTGCCGTGGAGCTCTGTTATACACTCAGACACATTACTGGGAGTATTATTGCTGTGGAGTTCTGTTATACACTCATGCGCATTACTGGGAGTATTATTTCTGTTTGGCTCTGTTATACACTCAGGCACATTACTGGGCGTATTATTGCTGTGGAGCTCTGTTATACACTCAGACGCATTACTGGGAGTATTATTACTGTGGGGCTCTGTTATACACTCAGACACATTACTGGGAGTATTATTACTGTGGAGCTCTGTTATACACTCAGACAAATTACTGGGAGTATTATTGCTGTGGAGCTCTGTTATACACTCAGGCATATTACCGGGAGTATTATTGCTGTGGAGCTCTGTTATGCAGTCAGACACATTACTGGGAGTATTATTGCTGTGGAGCTCTGTTATGCAGTCAGACACATTACTGGGTGTATTATTGCTGTGGAGCTCTGTTATACACTCAGACACATTACTGGGAGAATTATTGCTGTGGAGCTCTGTTATACACTCAGACACATTACTGGGAGTATTATTGCTGTGGAGCTCTGTTATACACTCAGACACATTACTGGGAGTATTATTGCTGTGGAGCTCTGTTATGCACTCAGACACATTACTGGGAGTATTATTGCTGTGGAGCTCTGTTATACACACAGACACATTACTGGGAGAATTATTGCTGTGGAGCTCTGTTATACCCTCAGACACATTACAGGGAGTATTATTGCTGTGGAGCTCTGTTATACACTCAGACACATTACTGGGAGTATTATTACTGTGGAGCTCTGTTATACACTCAGACACATTACTGGGAGTATTACTACTGTGGAGCTCTGTTATACGCTCAGACGCATTACTGGGAGTATTATTGCCGTGGAGCTCTGTTATACACTCAGACACATTACTGGGAGTATTATTGCTGTGGAGCGATGTTATACACACAGACACATTACTGGGAGAATTATTACTGTGGAGCTCTGTTATACACTCAGATACATTACTGGGAGTATTATTGCTGCGGAGCTCTGTTATACACTCAGACACATTACTGGGAGTATTATTGCTGTGGAGCTCTGTTATACACTCAGGCACATTACTGGGTGTATTATTACTGTGGAGCTCTGTTATACACTCAGATACAATACTGGGAGTATTATTGCTGTGCAGCTCTCTTATACACTCAGATACATTACTGGGTGTATTATTGCTGTGGAGCTCTGATATACACTCAGATACATTACTGGGAGTATTATTACTGTGGAGCTCTGTTATACACTCAGACACATTACTGGGAGTATTAATGCCGTGCAGCTCTCTTATACACTCAGACACATTACTGGGAGTATTATTGCTAGGGAGCTCTGTTATACAGTCAGACACATTACTGGGAGTATTATTGCCGTGCAGCTCTCTTATACACTCAGATACATTACTGGGAGTATTATTGCTGTGGAGCTCTGTTATACACTCAGACACATTACTGGGAGTATTATTGCTGTGGAGCTATGTTATACACTCAGACACATTACTGGGAGTATTATTGCTGTGGAGCTCTGTTATACACTCAGGCACATTACTGGGAGTATTATTGCTGTGGAGCTCTGTTATACACTCAGACACATTAATGGGAGTATTATTGCTGTGCAGCTCTCTTATACACTCAGATACATTACTGGGAGTATTATTGCTGTGGAGCTCTGTTATACACTCAGATACATTACTGGGAGTATTATTACTGTGGAGCTGTGTTATACACTCAGACACATTACTGGGAGTATTATTGCTGTGCAGCTCTCTTATACACTCAGATACATTACTGGGAGTATTATTGCTGTGGAGCTCTGTTATACACTCAGATACATTACTAGGAGTATTATTACTGTGGAGCTCTGTTAAAACAGTCAGACACATTACTGGGAGTATTATTGCTGTGCAGCTCTCTTATACACTCAGATACATTACTGGGAGTATTATTGCTGTGGAGCTCTGTTATACACTCAGATACATTACTGGGAGTATTATTGCTGTGGAGCTCTGTTATACACTCAGACACATTACCAGGAGTATTATTTCTGTGGAGCTCTGTTATACACCCAGATACATTACTGTGAGTATTATTGCTGTGGAGCTCTGTTATACACTCAGACACATTACTGGGAGTATTATTACTGTGGAGCTCTGTTATACAGTCAGACACATTACTGGGAGTATTATTGCTGTGGAGCTCTGTTATACACTCAGGCACATTACTGGGAGTATTATTACTGTGGAGCTCTGTTATACACTCAGACACATTACTGGGAGTATTATTGCCTTGCAGCTCTCTTATACACTCAGATACATTACTGGGAGTATTATTGCTGTGGAGCTCTGTTATACACTCAGATACATTACTGGGAGTATTATTACTGTGGAGCTCTGTTATACAGTCAGACACATTACTGGGAGTATTATTGCTGTGCAGCTCTCTTATACACTCAGATACATTACTGGGAGTATTATTGCTGTGGAGCTCTGTTATACACTCAGATACATTACTAGGAGTATTATTACTGTGGAGCTCTGTTAAAACAGTCAGACACATTACTGGGAGTATTATTGCTGTGCAGCTCTCTTATACACTCAGATACATTACTAGGAGTATTATTGCTGTGGAGCTCTGTTATACACTCAGATACATTACTGGGAGTATTATTGCTGTGGAGCTCTGTTATACACTCAGACACATTACCGGGAGTATTATTTCTGTGGAGCTCTGTTATACACTCAGACACATTACTTGGAGTATTATTACTGTGGAGCTCTGTTATACACTCAGACACATTACTGGGAGCATTATTGCTGTGCAGCTCTCTTATACACTCAGATACATTACTGGGAGTATTATTGCTGTGGAGCTCTGTTATAAACTCAGATACATTACTGGGAGTATTATTGCTGTGGAGCTCTGTTATACACTCAGACACATTACCGGGAGTATTATTTCTGTGGAGCTCTGTTATACACTCAGACACATTACTGGGAGTATTATTGCTGTGCAGCTCTCTTATACACTCAGATACATTACTGGGAGTATTATTGCTGTGGAGCTCTGTTATACACTCAGATACATTACTGGGAGTATTATTACTGTGGAGCTCTGTTATACAGTCAGACACATTACTGGGAGTATTATTGCTGTGCAGCTCTCTTATACACTCAGACACATTACTGGGAGTATTATTGCTGTGGAGCTCTGTTATACAGTCAGACACATTACTGGGAGTATTATTGCTAGGGAGCTCTGTTATACAGTCAGACACATTACTGGGAGTATTATTGCTGTGGAGCTCTGTTATACACTCACACACATTACCGGGAGTATTATTGCTGTGGAGCTCTGTTATACACTCAGGCATATTACCGGGAGTATTATTGCTGTGGAGCTCTGTTATACACTTAGATACATTACTGGGAGTATTATTGCTGTGGAGCTTTGTTATACACTTAGACACATTACTGGGAGTATTATTGCTGTGGAGCTCTGTTATACACTCAGACACATTACTGGGAGTATTATTGCTGTGGAGTTCTGTTATACACTCATGCGCATTACTGGGAGTATTATTTCTGTGGGCCTCTGTTATACACTCAGGCACATTACTGGGCGTATTATTGCTGTGGAGCTCTGTTATACACTCAGACACATTACTGGGAGTATTATTACTGTGGGGCTCTGTTATACACTCAGACACATTACTGGGAGTATTATTACTGTGGAGCTCTGTTATACACTAAGACACATTACCGGGAGTATTATTTCTGTGGAGCTCTGTTATACACTCAGACACATTACTTGGAGTATTATTACTGTGGAGCTCTGTTATACACTCAGACACATTACTGGGAGCATTATTGCTGTGCAGCTCTCTTATACACTCAGATACATTACTGGGAGTATTATTGCTGTGGAGCTCTGTTATACACTCAGATACATTACTGGGAGTATTATTGCTGTGGAGCTCTGTTATACACTCAGACACATTACTGGGAGTATTATTGCTGTGGAGTTCTGTTATACACTCATGCGCATTACTGGGAGTATTATTTCTGTGGGCCTCTGTTATACACTCAGGCACATTACTGGGCGTATTATTGCTGTGGAGCTCTGTTATACACTCAGACACATTACTGGGAGTATTATTACTGTGGGGCTCTGTTATACACTCAGATACATTACTGGGAGTATTATTGCTGTGGAGCTCTGTTATACACTAAGACACATTACCGGGAGTATTATTTCTGTGGAGCTCTGTTATACACTCAGACACATTACTTGGAGTATTATTACTGTGGAGCTCTGTTATACACTCAGACACATTACTGGGAGCATTATTGCTGTGCAGCTCTCTTATACACTCAGATACATTACTGGGAGTATTATTGCTGTGGAGCTCTGTTATACACTCAGATACATTACTGGGAGTATTATTGCTGTGGAGCTCTGTTATACACTCAGACACATTACCGGGAGTATTATTTCTGTGGAGCTCTGTTATACACTCAGACACATTACTGGGAGTATTATTGCTGTGCAGCTCTCTTATACACTCAGATACATTACTGGGAGTATTATTGCTGTGGAGCTCTGTTATACACTCATACATTACTGGGAGTATTATTACTGTGGAGCTCTGTTATACAGTCAGACACATTACTGGGAGTATTATTGCTGTGCAGCTCTCTTATACACTCAGACACATTACTGGGAGTATTATTGCTGTGGAGCTCTGTTATACAGTCAGACACATTACTGGGAGTATTATTGCTAGGGAGCTCTGTTATACAGTCAGACACATTACTGGGAGTATTATTGCTGTGGAGCTCTGTTATACACTCACACACATTACCGGGAGTATTATTGCTGTGGAGCTCTGTTATACACTCAGGCATATTACCGGGAGTATTATTGCTGTGGAGCTCTGTTATACACTTAGATACATTACTGGGAGTATTATTGCTGTGGAGCTTTGTTATACACTTAGACACATTACTGGGAGTATTATTGCTGTGGAGCTCTGTTATACACTCAGACACATTACAAGGAGTATTATTGCTGTGGAGTTCTGTTATACACTCATGCGCATTACTGGGAGTATTATTTCTGTGGGGCTCTGTTATACACTCAGGCACATTACTGGGCGTATTATTGCTGTGGAGCTCTGTTATACACTCAGACGCATTACTGGGAGTATTATTACTGTGGGGCTCTGTTATACACTCAGACACATTACTGGGAGTATTATTACTGTGGAGCTCTGTTATACACTCAGACACATTACTGGGAGTATTATTGCTGTGGAGCTCTGTTATGCACTCAGACACATTACTGGGAGTATTATTGCTGTGGAGCTCTGTTATACACACAGACACATTACTGGGAGAATTATTGCTGTGGAGCTCTGTTATACACTCACACACATTACACGGAGTATTATTGCTGTGGAGCTCTGTTATACACACGGACGCATTACTGGGAGTATTATTGCTGTGGAGCTCTGTTATACACTCAGCCACATTACAGGGAGTATTATTGCTGTGGAGCTCTGTTATACACTCAGACACATTACTGGGAGTATTATTACTGTGGAGCTCTGTTATACACTCAGACACATTACTGGGAGTATTACTACTGTGGAGCTCTGTTATACGCTCAGACACATTACTGGGAGTATTATTGCCGTGGAGCTCTGTTATACACTCAGACACATTACTGGGAGTATTATTGCTGTGGAGTTCTGTTATACACTCATGCGCATTACTGGGAGTATTATTTCTGTTTGGCTCTGTTATACACTCAGGCACATTACTGGGCGTATTATTGCTGTGGAGCTCTGTTATACACTCAGACGCATTACTGGGAGTATTATTACTGTGGGGCTCTGTTATACACTCAGACACATTACTGGGAGTATTATTACTGTGGAGCTCTGTTATACACTCAGACAAATTACTGGGAGTATTATTGCTGTGGAGCTCTGTTATACACTCAGGCATATTACCGGGAGTATTATTGCTGTGGAGCTCTGTTATGCAGTCAGACACATTACTGGGAGTATTATTGCTGTGGAGCTCTGTTATGCAGTCAGACACATTACTGGGTGTATTATTGCTGTGGAGCTCTGTTATACACTCAGACGCATTACTGGGAGTATTATTACTGTGGGGCTCTGTTATACACTCAGACACATTACTGGGAGTATTATTACTGTGGAGCTCTGTTATACACTCAGACACATTACTGGGAGTATTATTGCTGTGGAGCTCTGTTATACACTCAGACACATTACTGGGAGTATTATTGCTGTGGAGCTCTGTTATGCACTCAGACACATTACTGGGAGTATTATTGCTGTGGAGCTCTGTTATACACACAGACACATTACTGGGAGAATTATTGCTGTGGAGCTCTGTTATACCCTCAGACACATTACAGGGAGTATTATTGCTGTGGAGCTCTGTTATACACTCAGACACATTACTGGGAGTATTATTACTGTGGAGCTCTGTTATACACTCAGACACATTACTGGGAGTATTACTACTGTGGAGCTCTGTTATACGCTCAGACGCATTACTGGGAGTATTATTGCCGTGGAGCTCTGTTATACACTCAGACACATTACTGGGAGTATTATTGCTGTGGAGCGATGTTATACACACAGACACATTACTGGGAGAATTATTACTGTGGAGCTCTGTTATACACTCAGATACATTACTGGGAGTATTATTGCTGCGGAGCTCTGTTATACACTCAGACACATTACTGGGAGTATTATTGCTGTGGAGCTCTGTTATACACTCAGGCACATTACTGGGAGTATTATTACTGTGGAGCTCTGTTATACACTCAGATACAATACTGGGAGTATTATTGCTGTGCAGCTCTCTTATACACTCAGATACATTACTGGGTGTATTATTGCTGTGGAGCTCTGATATACACTCAGATACATTACTGGGAGTATTATTACTGTGGAGCTCTGTTATACACTCAGACACATTACTGGGAGTATTAATGCCGTGCAGCTCTCTTATAAACTCAGACACATTACTGGGAGTATTATTGCTAGGGAGCTGTGTTATACAGTCAGACACATTACTGGGAGTATTATTGCCGTGCAGCTCTCTTATACACTCAGATACATTACTGGGAGTATTATTGCTGTGGAGCTCTGTTATACACTCAGACACATTACTGGGAGTATTATTGCTGTGGAGCTATGTTATACACTCAGACACATTACTGGGAGTATTATTGCTGTGGAGCTCTGTTATACACTCAGGCACATTACTGGGAGTATTATTGCTGTGGAGCTCTGTTATACACTCAGACACATTAATGGGAGTATTATTGCTGTGCAGCTCTCTTATACACTCAGATACATTACTGGGAGTATTATTGCTGTGGAGCTCTGTTATACACTCAGATACATTACTGGGAGTATTATTACTGTGGAGCTGTGTTATACACTCAGACACATTACTGGGAGTATTATTGCTGTGCAGCTCTCTTATACACTCAGATACATTACTGGGAGTATTATTGCTGTGGAGCTCTGTTATACACTCAGATACATTACTAGGAGTATTATTACTGTGGAGCTCTGTTAAAACAGTCAGACACATTACTGGGAGTATTATTGCTGTGCAGCTCTCTTATACACTCAGATACATTACTGGGAGTATTATTGCTGTGGAGCTCTGTTATACACTCAGATACATTACTGGGAGTATTATTGCTGTGGAGCTCTGTTATACACTCAGACACATTACCAGGAGTATTATTTCTGTGGAGCTCTGTTATACACCCAGATACATTACTGTGAGTATTATTGCTGTGGAGCTCTGTTATACACTCAGACACATTACTGGGAGTATTATTACTGTGGAGCTCTGTTATACAGTCAGACACATTACTGGGAGTATTATTGCTGTGGAGCTCTGTTATACACTCAGGCACATTACTGGGAGTATTATTACTGTGGAGCTCTGTTATACACTCAGACACATTACTGGGAGTATTATTGCCTTGCAGCTCTCTTATACACTCAGATACATTACTGGGAGTATTATTGCTGTGGAGCTCTGTTATACACTCAGATACATTACTGGGAGTATTATTACTGTGGAGCTCTGTTATACAGTCAGACACATTACTGGGAGTATTATTGCTGTGCAGCTCTCTTATACACTCAGATACATTACTGGGAGTATTATTGCTGTGGAGCTCTGTTATACACTCAGATACATTACTAGGAGTATTATTACTGTGGAGCTCTGTTATACACTCAGACACATTACTGGGAGTATTACTACTGTGGAGCTCTGTTATACGCTCAGACACATTACTGGGAGTATTATTGCCGTGGAGCTCTGTTATACACTCAGACACATTACTGGGAGTATTATTGCTGTGGAGTTCTGTTATACACTCATGCGCATTACTGGGAGTATTATTTCTGTTTGGCTCTGTTATACACTCAGACACATTACTGGGAGTATTATTACTGTGGGGCTCTGTTATACACTCAGACACATTACTGGGAGTATTATTACTGTGGAGCTCTGTTATACACTCAGACACATTACTGGGAGTATTATTACTGTGGAGCTCTGTTATACACTCAGGCATATTACCGGGAGTATTATTGCTGTGGAGCTCTGTTATGCAGTCAGACACATTACTGGGAGTATTATTGCTGTGGAGCTCTGTTATGCAGTCAGACACATTACTGGGTGTATTATTGCTGTGGAGCTCTGTTATACACACAGACACATTACTGGGAGAATTATTGCTGTGGAGCTCTGTTATACACACAGACACATTACTGGGAGAATTATTGCTGTGGAGCTCTGTTATACCCTCAGACACATTACTGGGAGTATTATTGCTGTGGAGCGTTGTTATACACTCAGACACATTACTGGGAGTATTATTACTGTGGAGCTCTGTTATACACTCAGACACATTACTGGGAGTATTATTGCTGTGGAGCTCTGTTATGCACTCAGACACATTACTGGGAGTATTATTGCTGTGCAGCTCTGTTATGCACTCAGACACATTACTTGGAGTATTATTACTGTGGAGCTCTGTTATACACTCAGACACATTACTGGGAGCATTATTGCTGTGCAGCTCTCTTATACACTCAGATACATTACTGGGAGTATTATTGCTGTGGAGCTCTGTTATACACTCAGATACATTACTGGGAGTATTATTGCTGTGGAGCTCTGTTATACACTCAGACACATTACCGGGAGTATTATTTCTGTGGAGCTCTGTTATACACTCAGACACATTACTGGGAGTATTATTGCTGTGCAGCTCTCTTATACACTCAGATACATTACTGGGAGTATTATTGCTGTGGAGCTCTGTTATACACTCAGATACATTACTGGGAGTATTATTACTGTGGAGCTCTGTTATACAGTCAGACACATTACTGGGAGTATTATTGCTGTGCAGCTCTCTTATACACTCAGACACATTACTGGGAGTATTATTGCTGTGGAGCTCTGTTATACAGTCAGACACATTACTGGGAGTATTATTGCTAGGGAGCTCTGTTATACAGTCAGACACATTACTGGGAGTATTATTGCTGTGGAGCTCTGTTATACACTCACACACATTACCGGGAGTATTATTGCTGTGGAGCTCTGTTATACACTCAGGCATATTACCGGGAGTATTATTGCTGTGGAGCTCTGTTATACACTTAGATACATTACTGGGAGTATTATTTCTGTTTGGCTCTGTTATACACTCAGACACATTACTGGGAGTATTATTACTGTGGGGCTCTGTTATACACTCAGACACATTACTGGGAGTATTATTACTGTGGAGCTCTGTTATACACTCAGACACATTACTGGGAGTATTATTACTGTGGAGCTCTGTTATACACTCAGGCATATTACCGGGAGTATTATTGCTGTGGAGCTCTGTTATGCAGTCAGACACATTACTGGGAGTATTATTGCTGTGGAGCTCTGTTATGCAGTCAGACACATTACTGGGTGTATTATTGCTGTGGAGCTCTGTTATACACTCAGACGCATTACTGGGAGTATTATTGCTGTGGAGCTCTGTTATACACACAGACACATTACTGGGAGAATTATTGCTGTGGAGCTCTGTTATACACACAGACACATTACTGGGAGAATTATTGCTGTGGAGCTCTGTTATACCCTCAGACACATTACTGGGAGTATTATTGCTGTGGAGCGTTGTTATACACTCAGACACATTACTGGGAGTATTATTACTGTGGAGCTCTGTTATACACTCAGACACATTACTGGGAGTATTATTGCTGTGGAGCTCTGTTATGCACTCAGACACATTACTGGGAGTATTATTGCTGTGCAGCTCTGTTATGCACTCAGACACATTACTTGGAGTATTATTACTGTGGAGCTCTGTTATACACTCAGACACATTACTGGGAGCATTATTGCTGTGCAGCTCTCTTATACACTCAGATACATTACTGGGAGTATTATTGCTGTGGAGCTCTGTTATACACTCAGATACATTACTGGGAGTATTATTGCTGTGGAGCTCTGTTATACACTCAGACACATTACCGGGAGTATTATTTCTGTGGAGCTCTGTTATACACTCAGACACATTACTGGGAGTATTATTGCTGTGCAGCTCTCTTATACACTCAGATACATTACTGGGAGTATTATTGCTGTGGAGCTCTGTTATACACTCAGATACATTACTGGGAGTATTATTACTGTGGAGCTCTGTTATACAGTCAGACACATTACTGGGAGTATTATTGCTGTGCAGCTCTCTTATACACTCAGACACATTACTGGGAGTATTATTGCTGTGGAGCTCTGTTATACAGTCAGACACATTACTGGGAGTATTATTGCTAGGGAGCTCTGTTATACAGTCAGACACATTACTGGGAGTATTATTGCTGTGGAGCTCTGTTATACACTCACACACATTACCGGGAGTATTATTGCTGTGGAGCTCTGTTGTACACTCAGGCATATTACCGGGAGTATTATTGCTGTGGAGCTCTGTTATACACTTAGATACATTACTGGGAGTATTATTGCTGTGGAGCTTTGTTATACACTTAGACACATTACTGGGAGTATTATTGCTGTGGAGCTCTGTTATACACTCAGACACATTACTAGGAGTATTATTGCTGTGGAGTTCTGTTATACACTCATGCGCATTACTGGGAGTATTATTTCTGTGGGGCTCTGTTATACACTCAGGCACATTACTGGGCGTATTATTGCTGTGGAGCTCTGTTATACACTCAGACGCATTACTGGGAGTATTATTACTGTGGGGCTCTGTTATACACTCAGACACATTACTGGGAGTATTATTACTGTGGAGCTCTGTTATACACTCAGACACATTACTGGGAGTATTATTGCTGTGGAGCTCTGTTATGCACTCAGACACATTACTGGGAGTATTATTGCTGTGGAGCTCTGTTATACACACAGACACATTACTGGGAGAATTATTGCTGTGGAGCTCTGTTATACACTCACACACATTACACGGAGTATTATTGCTGTGGAGCTCTGTTATACACACGGACGCATTACTGGGAGTATTATTGCTGTGGAGCTCTGTTATACACTCAGACACATTACTGAGAGTATTATTACTGTGGAGCTCTGTTATACACTCAGACACATTACTGGGAGTATTACTACTGTGGAGCTCTGTTATACGCTCAGACACATTACTGGGAGTATTATTGCCGTGGAGCTCTGTTATACACTCAGACACATTACTGGGAGTATTATTGCTGTGGAGTTCTGTTATACACTCATGCGCATTACTGGGAGTATTATTTCTGTTTGGCTCTGTTATACACTCAGGCACATTACTGGGCGTATTATTGCTGTGGAGCTCTGTTATACACTCAGACGCATTACTGGGAGTATTATTACTGTGGGGCTCTGTTATACACTCAGACACATTACTGGGAGTATTATTACTGTGGAGCTCTGTTATACACTCAGACAAATTACTGGGAGTATTATTGCTGTGGAGCTCTGTTATACACTCAGGCATATTACCGGGAGTATTATTGCTGTGGAGCTCTGTTATGCAGTCAGACACATTACTGGGAGTATTATTGCTGTGGAGCTCTGTTATGCAGTCAGACACATTACTGGGTGTATTATTGCTGTGGAGCTCTGTTATACACTCAGACGCATTACTGGGAGTATTATTACTGTGGGGCTCTGTTATACACTCAGACACATTACTGGGAGTATTATTACTGTGGAGCTCTGTTATACACTCAGACACATTACTGGGAGTATTATTGCTGTGGAGCTCTGTTATACACTCAGACACATTACTGGGAGTATTATTACTGTGGAGCTCTGTTATACACTCAGACACATTACTGGGAGTATTATTGCTGTGGAGCGTTGTTATACGCTCAGACGCATTACTGGGAGTATTATTGCTGTGGAGCTCTGTTATGCACTCAGACACATTACTGGGAGTATTATTACTGTGGAGCTCTGTTATACACACAGACACATTACTGGGAGAATTATTGCTGTGGAGCTCTGTTATACCCTCAGACACATTACTGGGAGTATTATTGCTGTGGAGCGTTGTTATACACTCAGACACATTACTGGGAGTATTATTACTGTGGAGCTCTGTTATACACTCAGACACATTACTGGGAGTATTATTGCTGTGGAGCTCTGTTATGCACTCAGACACATTACTGGGAGTATTATTGCTGTGGAGCTCTGTTTAAAACACAGACACATTACTGGGAGAATTATTGCTGTGGAGCTCTGTTATACCCTCAGACACATTACAGGGAGTATTATTGCTGTGGAGCTCTGTTATACACTCAGACACATTACTGGGAGTATTATTACTGTGGAGCTCTGTTATACACTCAGACACATTACTGGGAGTATTACTACTGTGGAGCTCTGTTATACGCTCAGACGCATTACTGGGAGTATTATTGCCGTGGAGCTCTGTTATACACTCAGACACATTACTGGGAGTATTATTGCTGTGGAGCGATGTTATACACACAGACACATTACTGGGAGAATTATTGCTGTGGAGCTCTGTTATACACTCAGATACATTACTGGGAGTATTATTGCTGCGGAGCTCTGTTATACACTCAGACACATTACTGGGAGTATTATTGCTGTGGAGCTCTGTTATACACTCAGGCACATTACTGGGAGTATTATTACTGTGGAGCTCTGTTATACACTCAGATACAATACTGGGAGTATTATTGCTGTGCAGCTCTCTTATACACTCAGATACATTACTGGGTGTATTATTGCTGTGGAGCTCTGATATACACTCAGATACATTACTGGGAGTATTATTACTGTGGAGCTCTGTTATACACTCAGACACATTACTGGGAGTATTAATGCCGTGCAGCTCTCTTATACACTCAGACACATTACTGGGAGTATTATTGCTAGGGAGCTCTGTTATACAGTCAGACACATTACTGGGAGTATTATTGCCGTGCAGCTCTCTTATACACTCAGATACATTACTGGGAGTATTATTGCTGTGGAGCTCTGTTATACACTCAGACACATTACCGGGAGTATTATTGCTGTGGAGCTCTGTTATACACTCAGACACATTACTGGGAGTATTATTGCTGTGGAGCTATGTTATACCCTCAGACACATTACTGGGAGTATTATTGCTGTGGAGCGTTGTTATACACTCAGACACATTACTGGGAGTATTATTACTGTGGAGCTCTGTTATACACTCAGACACATTACTGGGAGTATTATTGCTGTGGAGCTCTGTTATGCACTCAGACACATTACTGGGAGTATTATTGCTGTGGAGCTCTGTTATACACACAGACACATTACTGGGAGAATTATTGCTGTGGAGCTCTGTTATACCCTCAGACACATTACAGGGAGTATTATTGCTGTGGAGCTCTGTTATACGCTCAGACACATTACTGGGAGTATTACTACTGTGGAGCTCTGTTATACGCTCAGACGCATTACTGGGAGTATTATTGCCGTGGAGCTCTGTTATACACTCAGACACATTACTGGGAGTATTATTGCTGTGGAGCGATGTTATACACACAGACACATTACTGGGAGAATTATTGCTGTGGAGCTCTGTTATACACTCAGATACATTACTGGGAGTATTATTGCTGCGGAGCTCTGTTATACACTCAGACACATTACTGGGAGTATTATTGCTGTGGAGCTCTGTTATACACTCAGGCACATTACTGGGAGTATTATTACTGTGGAGCTCTGTTATACACTCAGATACAATACTGGGAGTATTATTGCTGTGCAGCTCTCTTATACACTCAGATACATTACTGGGTGTATTATTGCTGTGGAGCTCTGATATACACTCAGATACATTACTGGGAGTATTATTACTGTGGAGCTCTGTTATACACTCAGACACATTACTGGGAGTATTAATGCCGTGCAGCTCTCTTATACACTCAGACACATTACTGGGAGTATTATTGCTAGGGAGCTCTGTTATACAGTCAGACACATTACTGGGAGTATTATTGCCGTGCAGCTCTCTTATACACTCAGACACATTACTGGGAGTATTATTGCTGTGGAGCTCTGTTATACACTCAGGCACATTACTGGGAGTATTATTGCTGTGGAGCTCTGTTATACACTCAGACACATTAATGGGAGTATTATTGCTGTGCAGCTCTCTTATACACTCAGATACATTACTGGGAGTATTATTGCTGTGCAGCTCTCTTATACACTCAGATACATTACTGGGAGTATTATTGCTGTGGAGCTCTGTTATACACTCAGATACATTACTAGGAGTATTATTACTGTGGAGCTCTGTTAAAACAGTCAGACACATTACTGGGAGTATTATTGCTGTGCAGCTCTCTTATACACTCAGATACATTACTGGGAGTATTATTGCTGTGGAGCTCTGTTATACACTCAGATACATTACTGGGAGTATTATTGCTGTGGAGCTCTGTTATACACTCAGACACATTACCAGGAGTATTATTTCTGTGGAGCTCTGTTATACACCCAGATACATTACTGTGAGTATTATTGCTGTGGAGCTCTGTTATACACTCAGACACATTACTGGGAGTATTATTACTGTGGAGCTCTGTTATACAGTCAGACACATTACTGGGAGTATTATTGCTGTGGAGCTCTGTTATACACTCAGGCACATTACTGGGAGTATTATTACTGTGGAGCTCTGTTATACACTCAGACACATTACTGGGAGTATTATTGCCTTGCAGCTCTCTTATACACTCAGATACATTACTGGGAGTATTATTGCTGTGGAGCTCTGTTATACACTCAGATACATTACTGGGAGTATTATTACTGTGGAGCTCTGTTATACAGTCAGACACATTACTGGGAGTATTATTGCTGTGCAGCTCTCTTATACACTCAGATACATTACTGGGAGTATTATTGCTGTGGAGCTCTGTTATACACTCAGATACATTACTAGGAGTATTATTACTGTGGAGCTCTGTTATACACTCAGATACATTACTGGGAGTATTATTGCTGTGGAGCTCTGTTATACACTCAGACACATTACTTGGAGTATTATTACTGTGGAGCTCTGTTATACACTCAGACACATTACTGGGAGCATTATTGCTGTGCAGCTCTCTTATACACTCAGATACATTACTGGGAGTATTATTGCTGTGGAGCTCTGTTATACACTCAGATACATTACTGGGAGTATTATTGCTGTGGAGCTCTGTTATACACTCAGACACATTACCGGGAGTATTATTTCTGTGGAGCTCTGTTATACACTCAGACACATTACTGGGAGTATTATTGCTGTGCAGCTCTCTTATACACTCAGATACATTACTGGGAGTATTATTGCTGTGGAGCTCTGTTATACACTCAGATACATTACTGGGAGTATTATTACTGTGGAGCTCTGTTATACAGTCAGACACATTACTGGGAGTATTATTGCTGTGCAGCTCTCTTATACACTCAGACACATTACTGGGAGTATTATTGCTGTGGAGCTCTGTTATACAGTCAGACACATTACTGGGAGTATTATTGCTAGGGAGCTCTGTTATACAGTCAGACACATTACTGGGAGTATTATTGCTGTGGAGCTCTGTTATACACTCACACACATTACCGGGAGTATTATTGCTGTGGAGCTCTGTTATACACTCAGGCATATTACCGGGAGTATTATTGCTGTGGAGCTCTGTTATACACTTAGATACATTACTGGGAGTATTATTGCTGTGGAGCTTTGTTATACACTTAGACACATTACTGGGAGTATTATTGCTGTGGAGCTCTGTTATACACTCAGACACATTACTGGGAGTATTATTGCTGTGGAGTTCTGTTATACACTCATGCGCATTACTGGGAGTATTATTTCTGTGGGCCTCTGTTATACACTCAGGCACATTACTGGGCGTATTATTGCTGTGGAGCTCTGTTATACACTCAGACACATTACTGGGAGTATTATTACTGTGGGGCTCTGTTATACACTCAGACACATTACTGGGAGTATTATTACTGTGGAGCTCTGTTATACACTCAGACACATTACTGGGAGTATTATTGCTGTGGAGCTCTGTTATACACTCAGACACATTACTGGGAGTATTATTACTGTGGAGCTCTGTTATACACTCAGACACATTACTGGGAGTATTATTGCTGTGGGGCTCTGTTATGCACTCAGACACATTACTGGGAGTATTATTGCTGTGGAGCTCTGTTATACACACACACATTACTGGGAGAATTATTGCTGTGGAGCTCTGTTATACACTCACACACATTACACGGAGTATTATTGCTGTGGAGCTCTGTTATACACACGGACGCATTACTGGGAGTATTATTGCTGTGGAGCTCTGTTATACACTCAGCCACATTACAGGGAGTATTATTGCTGTGGAGCTCTGTTATACACTCAGACACATTACTGGGAGTATTATTGCTGTGGAGCTCTGTTATACACTCAGACACATTACTGGGAGTATTATTACTGTGGAGCTCTGTTATACACTCAGACACATTACTGGGAGTATTACTACTGTGGAGCTCTGTTATACGCTCAGACACATTACTGGGAGTATTATTGCCGTGGAGCTCTGTTATACACTCAGACACATTACTGGGAGTATTATTGCTGTGGAGTTCTGTTATACACTCATGCGCATTACTGGGAGTATTATTTCTGTTTGGCTCTGTTATACACTCAGACACATTACTGGGAGTATTATTACTGTGGAGCTCTGTTATACACTCAGGCATATTACCGGGAGTATTATTGCTGTGGAGCTCTGTTATGCAGTCAGACACATTACTGGGAGTATTATTGCTGTGGAGCTCTGTTATGCAGTCAGACACATTACTGGGTGTATTATTGCTGTGGAGCTCTGTTATACACTCAGACGCATTACTGGGAGTATTATTGCTGTGGAGCTCTGTTATACACACAGACACATTACTGGGAGAATTATTGCTGTGGAGCTCTGTTATACCCTCAGACACATTACTGGGAGTATTATTGCTGTGGAGCGTTGTTATACACTCAGACACATTACTGGGAGTATTATTACTGTGGAGCTCTGTTATACACTCAGACACATTACTGGGAGTATTATTGCTGTGGAGCTCTGTTATGCACTCAGACACATTACTGGGAGTATTATTACTGTGGAGCTCTGTTATACACTCAGACACATTACTGGGAGCATTATTGCTGTGCAGCTCTGTTATGCACTCAGACACATTACTTGGAGTATTATTACTGTGGAGCTCTGTTATACACTCAGACACATTACTGGGAGCATTATTGCTGTGCAGCTCTCTTATACACTCAGATACATTACTGGGAGTATTATTGCTGTGGAGCTCTGTTATACACTCAGATACATTACTGGGAGTATTATTGCTGTGGAGCTCTGTTATACACTCAGACACATTACCGGGAGTATTATTTCTGTGGAGCTCTGTTATACACTCAGACACATTACTGGGAGTATTATTGCTGTGCAGCTCTCTTATACACTCAGATACATTACTGGGAGTATTATTGCTGTGGAGCTCTGTTATACACTCAGATACATTACTGGGAGTATTATTACTGTGGAGCTCTGTTATACAGTCAGACACATTACTGGGAGTATTATTGCTGTGCAGCTCTCTTATACACTCAGACACATTACTGGGAGTATTATTGCTGTGGAGCTCTGTTATACAGTCAGACACATTACTGGGAGTATTATTGCTAGGGAGCTCTGTTATACAGTCAGACACATTACTGGGAGTATTATTGCTGTGGAGCTCTGTTATACACTCACACACATTACCGGGAGTATTATTGCTGTGGAGCTCTGTTATACACTCAGGCATATTACCGGGAGTATTATTGCTGTGGAGCTCTGTTATACACTTAGATACATTACTGGGAGTATTATTGCTGTGGAGCTTTGTTATACACTTAGACACATTACTGGGAGTATTATTGCTGTGGAGCTCTGTTATACACTCAGACACATTACTAGGAGTATTATTGCTGTGGAGTTCTGTTATACACTCATGCGCATTACTGGGAGTATTATTTCTGTGGGGCTCTGTTATACACTCAGGCACATTACTGGGCGTATTATTGCTGTGGAGCTCTGTTATACACTCAGACGCATTACTGGGAGTATTATTACTGTGGGGCTCTGTTATACACTCAGACACATTACTGGGAGTATTATTACTGTGGAGCTCTGTTATACACTCAGACACATTACTGGGAGTATTATTGCTGTGGAGCTCTGTTATGCACTCAGACACATTACTGGGAGTATTATTGCTGTGGAGCTCTGTTATACACACAGACACATTACTGGGAGAATTATTGCTGTGGAGCTCTGTTATACACTCACACACATTACACGGAGTATTATTGCTGTGGAGCTCTGTTATACACACGGACGCATTACTGGGAGTATTATTGCTGTGGAGCTCTGTTATACACTCAGCCACATTACAGGGAGTATTATTGCTGTGGAGCTCTGTTATACACTCAGACACATTACTGAGAGTATTATTACTGTGGAGCTCTGTTATACACTCAGACACATTACTGGGAGTATTACTACTGTGGAGCTCTGTTATACGCTCAGACACATTACTGGGAGTATTATTGCCGTGGAGCTCTGTTATACACTCAGACACATTACTGGGAGTATTATTGCTGTGGAGTTCTGTTATACACTCATGCGCATTACTGGGAGTATTATTTCTGTTTGGCTCTGTTATACACTCAGGCACATTACTGGGCGTATTATTGCTGTGGAGCTCTGTTATACACTCAGACGCATTACTGGGAGTATTATTACTGTGGGGCTCTGTTATACACTCAGACACATTACTGGGAGTATTATTACTGTGGAGCTCTGTTATACACTCAGACAAATTACTGGGAGTATTATTGCTGTGGAGCTCTGTTATACACTCAGGCATATTACCGGGAGTATTATTGCTGTGGAGCTCTGTTATGCAGTCAGACACATTACTGGGAGTATTATTGCTGTGGAGCTCTGTTATGCAGTCAGACACATTACTGGGTGTATTATTGCTGTGGAGCTCTGTTATACACTCAGACGCATTACTGGGAGTATTATTACTGTGGGGCTCTGTTATACACTCAGACACATTACTGGGAGTATTATTACTGTGGAGCTCTGTTATACACTCAGACACATTACTGGGAGTATTATTGCTGTGGAGCTCTGTTATACACTCAGACACATTACTGGGAGTATTATTACTGTGGAGCTCTGTTATACACTCAGACACATTACTGGGAGTATTATTGCTGTGGAGCGTTGTTATACGCTCAGACGCATTACTGGGAGTATTATTGCTGTGGAGCTCTGTTATGCACTCAGACACATTACTGGGAGTATTATTACTGTGGAGCTCTGTTATACACACAGACACATTACTGGGAGAATTATTGCTGTGGAGCTCTGTTATACCCTCAGACACATTACTGGGAGTATTATTGCTGTGGAGCGTTGTTATACACTCAGACACATTACTGGGAGTATTATTACTGTGGAGCTCTGTTATACACTCAGACACATTACTGGGAGTATTATTGCTGTGGAGCTCTGTTATGCACTCAGACACATTACTGGGAGTATTATTGCTGTGGAGCTCTGTTATACACTCAGACACATTACTGGGAGAATTATTGCTGTGGAGCTCTGTTATACCCTCAGACACATTACAGGGAGTATTATTGCTGTGGAGCTCTGTTATACACTCAGATACAATACTGGGAGTATTATTGCTGTGCAGCTCTCTTATACACTCAGATACATTACTGGGTGTATTATTGCTGTGGAGCTCTGATATACACTCAGATACATTACTGGGAGTATTATTACTGTGGAGCTCTGTTATACACTCAGACACATTACTGGGAGTATTAATGCCGTGCAGCTCTCTTATACACTCAGACACATTACTGGGAGTATTATTGCTAGGGAGCTATGTTATACCCTCAGACACATTACTGGGAGTATTATTGCCGTGCAGCTCTCTTATACACTCAGACACATTACTGGGAGTATTATTGCTAGGGAGCTCTGTTATACAGTCAGACACATTACTGGGAGTATTATTGCCGTGCAGCTCTCTTATACACTCAGACACATTACTGGGAGTATTATTGCTGTGGAGCTCTGTTATACACTCAGGCACATTACTGGGAGTATTATTGCTGTGGAGCTCTGTTATACACTCAGACACATTAATGGGAGTATTATTGCTGTGCAGCTCTCTTATACACTCAGATACATTACTGGGAGTATTATTGCTGTGGAGCTCTGTTATACACTCAGATACATTACTGGGAGTATTATTACTGTGGAGCTGTGTTATACACTCAGACACATTACTGGGAGTATTATTGCTGTGCAGCTCTCTTATACACTCAGATACATTACTGGGAGTATTATTGCTGTGCAGCTCTCTTATACACTCAGACACATTACTGGGAGTATTATTGCTGTGGAGCTCTGTTATACAGTCAGACACATTACTGGGAGTATTATTGCTAGGGAGCTCTGTTATACAGTCAGACACATTACTGGGAGTATTATTGCTGTGGAGCTCTGTTATACACTCACACACATTACCGGGAGTATTATTGCTGTGGAGCTCTGTTATACACTCAGGCATATTACCGGGAGTATTATTGCTGTGGAGCTCTGTTATACACTTAGATACATTACTGGGAGTATTATTGCTGTGGAGCTTTGTTATACACTTAGACACATTACTGGGAGTATTATTGCTGTGGAGCTCTGTTATACACTCAGACACATTACTAGGAGTATTATTGCTGTGGAGTTCTGTTATACACTCATGCGCATTACTGGGAGTATTATTTCTGTGGGGCTCTGTTATACACTCAGGCACATTACTGGGCGTATTATTGCTGTGGAGCTCTGTTATACACTCAGACGCATTACTGGGAGTATTATTACTGTGGGGCTCTGTTATACACTCAGACACATTACTGGGAGTATTATTACTGTGGAGCTCTGTTATACACTCAGACACATTACTGGGAGTATTATTGCTGTGGAGCTCTGTTATGCACTCAGACACATTACTGGGAGTATTATTGCTGTGGAGCTCTGTTATACACACAGACACATTACTGGGAGAATTATTGCTGTGGAGCTCTGTTATACACTCACACACATTACACGGAGTATTATTGCTGTGGAGCTCTGTTATACACACGGACGCATTACTGGGAGTATTATTGCTGTGGAGCTCTGTTATACACTCAGCCACATTACAGGGAGTATTATTGCTGTGGAGCTCTGTTATACACTCAGACACATTACTGAGAGTATTATTACTGTGGAGCTCTGTTATACACTCAGACACATTACTGGGAGTATTACTACTGTGGAGCTCTGTTATACGCTCAGACACATTACTGGGAGTATTATTGCCGTGGAGCTCTGTTATACACTCAGACACATTACTGGGAGTATTATTGCTGTGGAGTTCTGTTATACACTCATGCGCATTACTGGGAGTATTATTTCTGTTTGGCTCTGTTATACACTCAGGCACATTACTGGGCGTATTATTGCTGTGGAGCTCTGTTATACACTCAGACGCATTACTGGGAGTATTATTACTGTGGGGCTCTGTTATACACTCAGACACATTACTGGGAGTATTATTACTGTGGAGCTCTGTTATACACTCAGACAAATTACTGGGAGTATTATTGCTGTGGAGCTCTGTTATACACTCAGGCATATTACCGGGAGTATTATTGCTGTGGAGCTCTGTTATGCAGTCAGACACATTACTGGGAGTATTATTGCTGTGGAGCTCTGTTATGCAGTCAGACACATTACTGGGTGTATTATTGCTGTGGAGCTCTGTTATACACTCAGACGCATTACTGGGAGTATTATTACTGTGGGGCTCTGTTATACACTCAGACACATTACTGGGAGTATTATTACTGTGGAGCTCTGTTATACACTCAGACACATTACTGGGAGTATTATTGCTGTGGAGCTCTGTTATACACTCAGACACATTACTGGGAGTATTATTACTGTGGAGCTCTGTTATACACTCAGACACATTACTGGGAGTATTATTGCTGTGGAGCGTTGTTATACGCTCAGACGCATTACTGGGAGTATTATTGCTGTGGAGCTCTGTTATGCACTCAGACACATTACTGGGAGTATTATTACTGTGGAGCTCTGTTATACACACAGACACATTACTGGGAGAATTATTGCTGTGGAGCTCTGTTATACCCTCAGACACATTACTGGGAGTATTATTGCTGTGGAGCGTTGTTATACACTCAGACACATTACTGGGAGTATTATTACTGTGGAGCTCTGTTATACACTCAGACACATTACTGGGAGTATTATTGCTGTGGAGCTCTGTTATGCACTCAGACACATTACTGGGAGTATTATTGCTGTGGAGCTCTGTTATACACTCAGACACATTACTGGGAGAATTATTGCTGTGGAGCTCTGTTATACCCTCAGACACATTACAGGGAGTATTATTGCTGTGGAGCTCTGTTATACACTCAGATACAATACTGGGAGTATTATTGCTGTGCAGCTCTCTTATACACTCAGATACATTACTGGGTGTATTATTGCTGTGGAGCTCTGATATACACTCAGATACATTACTGGGAGTATTATTACTGTGGAGCTCTGTTATACACTCAGACACATTACTGGGAGTATTAATGCCGTGCAGCTCTCTTATACACTCAGACACATTACTGGGAGTATTATTGCTAGGGAGCTATGTTATACCCTCAGACACATTACTGGGAGTATTATTGCCGTGCAGCTCTCTTATACACTCAGACACATTACTGGGAGTATTATTGCTAGGGAGCTCTGTTATACAGTCAGACACATTACTGGGAGTATTATTGCCGTGCAGCTCTCTTATACACTCAGACACATTACTGGGAGTATTATTGCTGTGGAGCTCTGTTATACACTCAGGCACATTACTGGGAGTATTATTGCTGTGGAGCTCTGTTATACACTCAGACACATTAATGGGAGTATTATTGCTGTGCAGCTCTCTTATACACTCAGATACATTACTGGGAGTATTATTGCTGTGGAGCTCTGTTATACACTCAGATACATTACTGGGAGTATTATTACTGTGGAGCTGTGTTATACACTCAGACACATTACTGGGAGTATTATTGCTGTGCAGCTCTCTTATACACTCAGATACATTACTGGGAGTATTATTGCTGTGCAGCTCTCTTATACACTCAGATACATTACTGGGAGTATTATTGCTGTGGAGCTCTGTTATACACTCAGATACATTACTGGGAGTATTATTGCTGTGGAGCTCTGTTATACACTCAGACACATTACCAGGAGTATTATTTCTGTGGAGCTCTGTTATACACTCAGGCACATTACTGGGAGTATTATTACTGTGGAGCTCTGTTATACACTCAGATACAATACTGGGAGTATTATTGCTGTGCAGCTCTCTTATACACTCAGATACATTACTGGGTGTATTATTGCTGTGGAGCTCTGATATACACTCAGATACATTACTGGGAGTATTATTGCCGTGGAGCTCTGTTATACACTCAGACACATTACTGGGAGTATTATTGCTGTGGAGCGATGTTATACACACAGACACATTACTGGGAGAATTATTGCTGTGGAGCTCTGTTATACACTCAGATACATTACTGGGAGTATTATTGCTGCGGAGCTCTGTTATACACTCAGACACATTACTGGGAGTATTATTGCTGTGGAGCTCTGTTATACACTCAGGCACATTACTGGGAGTATTATTACTGTGGAGCTCTGTTATACACTCAGATACAATACTGGGAGTATTATTGCTGTGCAGCTCTCTTATACACTCAGATACATTACTGGGTGTATTATTGCTGTGGAGCTCTGATATACACTCAGATACATTACTGGGAGTATTATTACTGTGGAGCTCTGTTATACACTCAGACACATTACTGGGAGTATTAATGCCGTGCAGCTCTCTTATACACTCAGACACATTACTGGGAGTATTATTGCTAGGGAGCTCTGTTATACAGTCAGACACATTACTGGGAGTATTATTGCCGTGCAGCTCTCTTATACACTCAGATACATTACTGGGAGTATTATTGCTGTGGAGCTCTGTTATACACTCAGACACATTACCGGGAGTATTATTGCTGTGGAGCTCTGTTATACACTCAGACACATTACTGGGAGTATTATTGCTGTGGAGCTATGTTATACCCTCAGACACATTACTGGGAGTATTATTGCTGTGGAGCGTTGTTATACACTCAGACACATTACTGGGAGTATTATTACTGTGGAGCTCTGTTATACACTCAGACACATTACTGGGAGTATTATTGCTGTGGAGCTCTGTTATGCACTCAGACACATTACTGGGAGTATTATTGCTGTGGAGCTCTGTTATACACACAGACACATTACTGGGAGAATTATTGCTGTGGAGCTCTGTTATACCCTCAGACACATTACAGGGAGTATTATTGCTGTGGAGCTCTGTTATACACTCAGACACATTACTGGGAGTATTATTACTGTGGAGCTCTGTTATACACTCAGACACATTACTGGGAGTATTACTACTGTGGAGCTCTGTTATACGCTCAGACGCATTACTGGGAGTATTATTGCCGTGGAGCTCTGTTATACACTCAGACACATTACTGGGAGTATTATTGCTGTGGAGCGATGTTATACACACAGACACATTACTGGGAGAATTATTGCTGTGGAGCTCTGTTATACACTCAGATACATTACTGGGAGTATTATTGCTGCGGAGCTCTGTTATACACTCAGACACATTACTGGGAGTATTATTGCTGTGGAGCTCTGTTATACACTCAGGCACATTACTGGGAGTATTATTACTGTGGAGCTCTGTTATACACTCAGATACAATACTGGGAGTATTATTGCTGTGCAGCTCTCTTATACACTCAGATACATTACTGGGTGTATTATTGCTGTGGAGCTCTGATATACACTCAGATACATTACTGGGAGTATTATTACTGTGGAGCTCTGTTATACACTCAGACACATTACTGGGAGTATTAATGCCGTGCAGCTCTCTTATACACTCAGACACATTACTGGGAGTATTATTGCTAGGGAGCTCTGTTATACAGTCAGACACATTACTGGGAGTATTATTGCCGTGCAGCTCTCTTATACACTCAGACACATTACTGGGAGTATTATTGCTGTGGAGCTCTGTTATACACTCAGGCACATTACTGGGAGTATTATTGCTGTGGAGCTCTGTTATACACTCAGACACATTAATGGGAGTATTATTGCTGTGCAGCTCTCTTATACACTCAGATACATTACTGGGAGTATTATTGCTGTGGAGCTCTGTTATACACTCAGATACATTACTGGGAGTATTATTACTGTGGAGCTGTGTTATACACTCAGACACATTACTGGGAGTATTATTGCTGTGCAGCTCTCTTATACACTCAGATACATTACTGGGAGTATTATTGCTGTGCAGCTCTCTTATACACTCAGATACATTACTGGGAGTATTATTGCTGTGGAGCTCTGTTATACACTCAGATACATTACTGGGAGTATTATTGCTGTGGAGCTCTGTTATACACTCAGACACATTACCAGGAGTATTATTTCTGTGGAGCTCTGTTATACACCCAGATACATTACTGTGAGTATTATTGCTGTGGAGCTCTGTTATACACTCAGACACATTACTGGGAGTATTATTACTGTGGAGCTCTGTTATACAGTCAGACACATTACTGGGAGTATTATTGCTGTGGAGCTCTGTTATACACTCAGGCACATTACTGGGAGTATTATTACTGTGGAGCTCTGTTATACACTCAGACACATTACTGGGAGTATTATTGCCTTGCAGCTCTCTTATACACTCAGATACATTACTGGGAGTATTATTGCTGTGGAGCTCTGTTATACACTCAGATACATTACTGGGAGTATTATTACTGTGGAGCTCTGTTATACAGTCAGACACATTACTGGGAGTATTATTGCTGTGCAGCTCTCTTATACACTCAGATACATTACTGGGAGTATTATTGCTGTGGAGCTCTGTTATACACTCAGATACATTACTAGGAGTATTATTACTGTGGAGCTCTGTTATACACTCAGATACATTACTGGGAGTATTATTGCTGTGGAGCTCTGTTATACACTCAGACACATTACTTGGAGTATTATTACTGTGGAGCTCTGTTATACACTCAGACACATTACTGGGAGCATTATTGCTGTGCAGCTCTCTTATACACTCAGATACATTACTGGGAGTATTATTGCTGTGGAGCTCTGTTATACACTCAGATACATTACTGGGAGTATTATTGCTGTGGAGCTCTGTTATACACTCAGACACATTACCGGGAGTATTATTTCTGTGGAGCTCTGTTATACACTCAGACACATTACTGGGAGTATTATTGCTGTGCAGCTCTCTTATACACTCAGATACATTACTGGGAGTATTATTGCTGTGGAGCTCTGTTATACACTCAGATACATTACTGGGAGTATTATTACTGTGGAGCTCTGTTATACAGTCAGACACATTACTGGGAGTATTATTGCTGTGCAGCTCTCTTATACACTCAGACACATTACTGGGAGTATTATTGCTGTGGAGCTCTGTTATACAGTCAGACACATTACTGGGAGTATTATTGCTAGGGAGCTCTGTTATACAGTCAGACACATTACTGGGAGTATTATTGCTGTGGAGCTCTGTTATACACTCACACACATTACCGGGAGTATTATTGCTGTGGAGCTCTGTTATACACTCAGGCATATTACCGGGAGTATTATTGCTGTGGAGCTCTGTTATACACTTAGATACATTACTGGGAGTATTATTGCTGTGGAGCTTTGTTATACACTTAGACACATTACTGGGAGTATTATTGCTGTGGAGCTCTGTTATACACTCAGACACATTACTGGGAGAATTATTGCTGTGGAGTTCTGTTATACACTCATGCGCATTACTGGGAGTATTATTTCTGTGGGCCTCTGTTATACACTCAGGCACATTACTGGGCGTATTATTGCTGTGGAGCTCTGTTATACACTCAGACACATTACTGGGAGTATTATTACTGTGGGGCTCTGTTATACACTCAGACACATTACTGGGAGTATTATTACTGTGGAGCTCTGTTATACACTCAGACACATTACTGGGAGTATTATTGCTGTGGAGCTCTGTTATACACTCAGACACATTACTGGGAGTATTATTACTGTGGAGCTCTGTTATACACTCAGACACATTACTGGGAGTATTATTGCTGTGGGGCTCTGTTATGCACTCAGACACATTACTGGGAGTATTATTGCTGTGGAGCTCTGTTATACACACAGACACATTACTGGGAGAATTATTGCTGTGGAGCTCTGTTATACACTCACACACATTACACGGAGTATTATTGCTGTGGAGCTCTGTTATACACACGGACGCATTACTGGGAGTATTATTGCTGTGGAGCTCTGTTATACACTCAGCCACATTACAGGGAGTATTATTGCTGTGGAGCTCTGTTATACACTCAGACACATTACTGGGAGTATTATTGCTGTGGAGCTCTGTTATACACTCAGACACATTACTGGGCGTATTATTACTGTGGAGCTCTGTTATACACTCAGACACATTACTGGGAGTATTACTACTGTGGAGCTCTGTTATACGCTCAGACACATTACTGGGAGTATTATTGCCGTGGAGCTCTGTTATACACTCAGACACATTACTGGGAGTATTATTGCTGTGGAGTTCTGTTATACACTCATGCGCATTACTGGGAGTATTATTTCTGTTTGGCTCTGTTATACACTCAGACACATTACTGGGAGTATTATTACTGTGGGGCTCTGTTATACACTCAGACACATTACTGGGAGTATTATTACTGTGGAGCTCTGTTATACACTCAGACACATTACTGGGAGTATTATTACTGTGGAGCTCTGTTATACACTCAGGCATATTACCGGGAGTATTATTGCTGTGGAGCTCTGTTATGCAGTCAGACACATTACTGGGAGTATTATTGCTGTGGAGCTCTGTTATGCAGTCAGACACATTACTGGGTGTATTATTGCTGTGGAGCTCTGTTATACACTCAGACGCATTACTGGGAGTATTATTGCTGTGGAGCTCTGTTATACACACAGACACATTACTGGGAGAATTATTGCTGTGGAGCTCTGTTATACCCTCAGACACATTACTGGGAGTATTATTGCTGTGGAGCATTGTTATACACTCAGACACATTACTGGGAGTATTATTACTGTGGAGCTCTGTTATACACTCAGACACATTACTGGGAGTATTATTGCTGTGGAGCTCTGTTATGCACTCAGACACATTACTGGGAGTATTATTGCTGTGGAGCTCTGTTATACACACAGACACATTACTGGGAGAATTATTGCTGTGGAGCTCTGTTATACACTCAGACACATTACTGGGAGTATTATTGCTGTGGAGCGTTGTTATACACTCAGACACATTACTGGGAGTATTATTGCTGTGGAGCTCTGTTATACACTCAGACACATTACTGGGAGTATTATTGCTGTGGAGCTCTGTTATACACACAGACACATTACTGGGAGAATTATTGCTGTGGAGCTCTGTTATACCCTCAGACACATTACTGGGAGTATTATTGCTGTGGAGCGTTGTTATACACTCAGACACATTACTGGGAGTATTATTACTGTGGAGCTCTGTTATACACTCAGACACATTACTGGGAGTATTATTGCTGTGGAGCTCTGTTATGCACTCAGACACATTACTGGGAGTATTATTGCTGTGGAGCTCTGTTATACACACAGACACATTACTGGGAGAATTATTGCTGTGGAGCTCTGTTATACCCTCAGACACATTACAGGGAGTATTATTGCTGTGGAGCTCTGTTATACACTCAGACACATTACTGGGAGTATTATTACTGTGGAGCTCTGTTATACACTCAGACACATTACTGGGAGTATTACTACTGTGGAGCTCTGTTATACGCTCAGACGCATTACTGGGAGTATTATTGCCGTGGAGCTCTGTTATACACTCAGACACATTACTGGGAGTATTATTGCTGTGGAGCGATGTTATACACACAGACACATTACTGGGAGAATTATTGCTGTGGAGCTCTGTTATACACTCAGACACATTACTGGGAGTATTATTGCTAGGGAGCTCTGTTATGCACTCAGACACATTACTGGGAGTATTATTGCTGTGGAGCTCTGTTATACACACAGACACATTACTGGGAGAATTATTGCTGTGGAGCTCTGTTATACACTCAGACACATTACTGGGAGTATTATTGCTGTGGAGCTCTGTTATACACACAGACACATTACTGGGAGAATTATTGCTGTGGAGCTCTGTTATACACTCAGACACATTACTGGGAGTATTATTACTGTGGAGCTCTGTTATACACTCAGACACATTACTGGGAGTATTATTGCTAGGGAGCTCTGTTATGCACTCAGACACATTACTGGGAGTATTATTGCCGTGGAGCTCTGTTATACACTCAGAAACATTACAGGGATTATTATTGTTGTGGAGCTCTGTTATACACTCAGACACACCAAAAATATTGAGCTCCTAGAAAATAGGGACATTAAGTTAAAAAGGTGGAACAGTGTCTAAAATAGAGATCACATCTCCTAATAACGTGAACCTGGTAAGTAAATTCTCAGAAAAACATAGATATTTGACATGTTGCAAACAGCAATTAATTTATGAACAAATCGATTCGTTTGCCATCTCTTTCTTTCATAGACGGAAAAAATGAGTTTGAAAAAAATTGATGCATTTCTATTGCGAATGAGTCAATTTGTTCATAAACGAATTGCCGTTTGCATGTCTAATATTTCTGTATATCTGCAGTCTCTACAGATCTCTATGTTTTGCATACTTTATGCTCGATATTTAACAGCTAACGCTTTTGGCGAGGAATAACATTGGCACCTCAGATGTTTCCGAACTTCATGTCCCATGATGCTTTGCAAGTTTTAAGGCTGGTTGAATATCGTGGTAAATGTGCTACAGAAATATCAAGCATAACAATATCAATCATGGGATGTGTCACTGGTTAATATAACTTTTTTTTGACATGGCACTATTTACTGACTAACTTGCGATGTGACATACGGATTTTATTACATTTATTCATCCAGATTTAAAGGGACACTTTAGTCACCAGAACAACTACAGCTTATTGCATTTGTTCTGGTGAGTATCATCATTCCCTTCAGGCTTTTTGCAGTAAACATTGTCTTTTCATAGAAAATGCAGTGTTTACATTACAGCTTAGGGATACCTCCACTGGTCGCGTCTGAGATTGCTGCTAGATGTGCTTCCTGGGGAGGTGCTGCATAATGTGACTGACATTCAGTGTCTCCACCCTCTGCATGCAGACACTGAACTTTCCTTATAGAGATGCATTTATTCAATGCACCTCTACGAGGAGATGCTGATTGGCCAGGGCTGTGTTTGGCTTGTGCTGGCTCTGCCCCCAGGGGCGTATTAGCCGCGAGGCAAACAAGGCATTTGCCTTGGGCGGCATTTTCCAGGGGGCGGCAAAAAAAGCCGCTCCCAAATGCCCAGGGCAAATGTCTTGTTAGCCTTGCGGCAAACCGACATGCCTGGCGGGCGGGCGGGCGGGCGGCCGGCCGGCCGGCGAGGGAGCACTTCCCCTGAGCTCTCTGCTCAGCTCCCTCGCCAGCCGCAGAGTGAGGCTGGGAGGCGGAGCCGGAATATGACGTCATATTCCGGCTCCCAGCCTCACTGTGCGGCTGGCGAGGGAGCTGAGCAGAGAGCTCAGGGGAAGTGCTCCCTCGCCGGCTGGCCGGCCGCCCGCCAGGCAGTGCCGCCCGATCGCCCATCAGCCACTGGACCACCAGGGAGGAAAAGACACCCCCCCCCCCAGCATTCCCAAAGGTAAGGAGGCTGGGGGGGGGTGTTAAATTTAAAAAAAGTGTTAAAAATAAATAAAAACAAAATGTGTTAAAAATAAATAAAAACAAAATGTGTTAAAAATAAATAAAAAAAAATGTGTTAAAAATAAATTTTTAAAAAACGTGTTAATGTGGGTGGGTGAGTGTGTGTGTGTGTCTGTGTCTGTTAGTGTGTGTGTGTCTGTTAGTGTGTGTGTCTGTGTCTGTTAGTGTGTGTGTGTGTCTGTTAGTGTTTGTGTCTGTTAGTGTGTGTGTCTGTTAGTGTGTGTGTCTGTTTGTGTGTCTGTTAGTGTCTCTGTCTGTTAGTGTTTCTGTCTGTGTCTGTTAGTGTGTGTGTGTCTGTTAGTGTGTGTGTGTCTGTTAGTGTGTGTGTGTATGTTAGTGTGTGTATCTGTTAGTGTGTGTGTCTGTTAGTGTGTGTGTCTGTTAGTGTGTGTCTGTTAGTGAGTGTGTTTGTCTGTTACTGAGTGTGAGTGTGTCTGTTAGTGTGTGTGTGTTTCTGTTAGCAAGTGTGTGTTTCTGTTAGCTAGTGTATGCGTATCTGTCAGTGAATGTGTGTGTGTGTAATTAGAATGCGGGGCGGGGGGAAAGGTTGGGTGGGGGTGGCACGGGGGGAGGGGGGGCGCCTGAGTTTTGTCCTGCCTAGGGCAGCACAAAACCAGGATACACCACTGTCTGCCCCTGATCTGCCTCCTTGAGAGCCAGACGCAGCAAACTGGAATAAAGGAAAGATTTTGCTATATTTAGGGGGGGGGGGGGGGGCAAGATGGTGTTTTTAACACTATAGGGTCAGGAATACATTTTTGTGCTCCTGACCATATAGTGTTCCTTTAATGATGAATTGGTTTGAGATTGCCCTTTGTAAAGTAACTACCCGAGAATGGCTATAAGAGTGACATACCTGTAGCTGTAGAATTAGATAATTCTGAAGATCCATTATTTTCAAGTTCACGTTTTGCACATGCATTGTCTTTCTCCGGTATGTCCTCAGACTGTTCTAAATTGGCTTCTGGACCGAGTGGGACCACCTGCTCAGTTTGTGGAAGTTCTGTACTTGAGTCTTGATCTGTTTGGTCTCCTGTTTGCTCAGATACTGTGTCTGATGCCAGGTTCTGCTCTAATGGAGTTACTTCCGGCTCTAATATTACTCCGGGATGTTCCTGATCAGAACTATAAGTCTGCTGTCCCATGAACAATTCTTTCTCTGTTTCAGTTGGCTCTTCCTGTCCTGCCCCTGTTACCTCATCAATAACAGGTTGTTCTTCTGACACATGCAATTGCTCCTCAGTTTCAAACTGTGACGGTTGGATGAAGCTTCCATGTTCCTCTTCCTGAGGGTTTTGCTGCTGTTCTGGGTCCAATAGACTTTCTCCTCCAGTAGAATCCTGTATAATTTTATCTGTACCTGGCTCCTCGATAGCATCTGTTTGCTGTGCTACATCTGCACTCTGAGAAGTCGAATCATGCTCCATCTTTGTTTAGAAATTCTTCTAACACTCGACTTGTCCAGATAATGGTTTTAACTTTAACAAAGAATGGAAATGAAATTTTGTTATTTACTTTTCTAGTAAAAATTTAAGAATGTTGAACATTAAAGAGGGTGCTGTAGAATAAAACAAAGTAATTATTTATAATACAACGCAGAAAGAGTGAGCGGAATAAAAAGGCATTCATAAAGAGTATCAGCAAGATTGGTTACTTTAGTTAAGACAGATAATTTGGTTTTCTTATTTTATTTCCTAAAAGGAAATAGAACATATGATTATTAGTATTTTATTATTGATATAGCGCCAGCATGGGAGTAGCAACACTTAAGGGAGGGAAGACCAGAAGTTCTGTTTTGGACAGGTTGAGCTTAAGAAAGTGAGCAGCTATCCAGTTGGAAATCGAGGAGAGGCAGCCAGAGACACGAGTCAAGATGGGCGGAGAGAGATCAGGAGAGGACAGGTAGATTTGTGAGTCATCTGCATATAAATGATAATGGAAGTCAAAGGAAATGAGTTTACCAAGGGAGGCAGTATAGATCAAGAACAGTAGGGGACCAAGGACTGAACCTTGGGGGACGCCGACAGAGAGTGGTTGGGGGGGAGAGACAGAGCCAGAGCCAGAGAAAGAAACACTGAAAGAGCACTGGGAGAGGTAGGTGGAGCACCAGGAGAGAGCAGGATCCCATATACCGAGATACAGAGAATGAGAAGAAGCTGTTGATAATCAACAGTGTCAAAGGCAGCAGAAAGATCAAGGAGAATTCTAATATAGTTATACATGTTCTAGATTGTAAGCTTTTTCAACCAAGGTTCTCATCAACCTAATGTTCTTCTAATATTTCGTAATTGTCTCATTTATTGTTACATTCCCCCCTATAATATTGTACAGTGCTGCAGAATGCGTTGGTGCTATATAAACCAAGACTAATAATAAATATATAACTTGTTCACTGATCTCAGGTGTAACCTCACGTTCCCATTGGGTAGTCAGGGACCCCAAAGCCCCTGGCCACTACCTCATAATACTTAACCAGTTCCCACTCTCAAAAAAACTATTGCCACATCCAGCCCATTCACTCTAATAAATCCTACGGTTGCCTTCGATATTCTGAAAAAATAATAAAAACAGTAAGTACAATGATTTGCTAGATTATCCAGAGATTTGAACCGATGCTGTGGTGCTCTCAGCTTTTCTGATTGGGAGTTAAGGGATAGGTTATGGTATTTAGGGGTAGGTAGTCCTAGAACCAGCCAGGGGGTTTACACTTGGGATCAGGCAAGGAGTATCCTTTGGAGCTTAGAACTGTAGGTGGGGAATCCTTTGGCCCCAGGGGTATTTCAATCAGGGGTCTAAGCATTTCCTGGTTCTCTCATCGGTGCTAATAAATTAGGCAGGGGGAGCGATAGTGCCAGGAAAACAGCTTTGTATCTGTGATACAAGCGCACAAACTGTGATGTTAGTAACAAAAATATACAGATTAATTTAAAGACAATAATTCATTCAGATAAACATTTTGTTTCAGTAATAATTCCAGTTTTAATTCTCTCTCACATACAATGGATGTATCTGGCATATCAAAGTGTACTGTCCATCTGTCATCCAGGTCCCTACCTGCACTTTTGTGTCAGTTTGGGTAAGAAACGTACTAAATTAATATTAATTAATGTAAAAGTTTGGCACTTTGTGCCTTATTCTGAAACGTGTAAATTATATGTAAGTAGGACATTTTAAAAGTTCAATTAAATTAAAATTTGTATGATTGAAAAAAATCACACTTTATGGGGGAATAAATAAATTAGAATTTAATTAGATTTATAATAAAATATTTAAAAAAAATAATAATATTCTTGTTTATAATTAAATCTATTATAATTAATGTCAGGGTCATTTCTGGGGCTTTCCTAATAGTGTTAGTACTTAAATGCCACTTTTTGCATTTGCTGGGGCTGGTAACCAACCTCTCTCTGACTCTGGGGTGTCCCTGGCCCCCCTCTTTCTTGCTGGCTCAGTTTGAGGTCCCCTGATCGCAGGGCTGGTCACACACAGTGGGATCTGGAGTCTCCTGGGTCCTGCATGCTATGTTGTCCCCATTTATCTCCAAAGCAACCGTGCTCGCGGGAGCGCGCTTTCCCTAAGGGGCGCGCGTGCATGTGTTTGCAGGGCAACGGAATAGGCGGAAGCGAACCGTCGTCAAGACATTGAGCTGCAGGGAGAGAGAGAGAGAGACTGTGCTGGCAACTGCGCGGGCAGTGCATGGGGGAGATCCTGGTGGGAATCACGAGGGATACAAAGTATCTCCCGGTAGAGCAGTAACTGATATAATATCGATACAATGTAACACGTGCTATATGGCCACATTCTAGACTGGGATTTAATCAGCATTAAATAGATTACTTATAATGTGTTCAAATATAAATATGCATTACATATATTGACATAAGGTTAGGTATAATATATATATAGAGAGAGATAGATATAAAATTACATTATGAAACACTTTTTGTAAATAGAGTGGTTATGGTAGGTGCATACTGTCAGTTTACCATTCTGTGGATTGGCTAAGAGTGATGGGATTTACACAGGGCCGGCCTTAGGTGTTCAGGCGCCCTGTGCGAAACAATCTTGTGGCGCCCCCCACCCTCACCTGTCTCTGTTTGGACTCCTTCAATCTATTTTAGGAGCATTCACAATCTGTCGCCTCCACCCCCTTCTACAAAACCCCTGCACCTCTTAACCAAAACCCCTGGCCAGATCTTCACCAAGCCCCTGGCCACCACTTCATCAAACTCCTGGCCACCCCTTCTCCTTCATCAATGCCCTGGCCATCCCTTCATCAAACTCCTAGCCACCCCTTCCCCTTCATCAAATCCCTCCCACCCCTTTATCAATTCCTGCCACCCCTTCATCAGTCCCCTGCCCCTCTCTTCAATTCCCTCCCACCCTTTTCTCAGCCCTCTGCCCCTATTCATCAGCCCCCTGACCCCCTCATCAATCCCCTCCCACCCCTTTAACAGCCCTCTGCCCCATTCATCAGTCCCCTGACCCCCTCACCAATCCCCTCCCCCCTTTTATCAGCCCTCTGCCCCATTCATCAGCCCCCTGACCCCCCATCAGTCCCCTCCCACCCCTTTATCAGCCATCTGCCCCCATTCAACAGCCCCCTGACCCCCTCATCAGTCCCCTCCCACCCATTTACCACCCACCTGCCCCCCTTTAATCAGTCCCATGCCCCCTTTTCAATCCCCTGCACCCCTTCATCAGCCCCCTTAATACATCCCCTGCCAATTAATCCAACCCCTGGCCACCCCTTCATCAGTCTCCTGCCCCCTTATCAATTCCATCCCACCCATTTACCAGCCATCTGCCCCCATTTCATCAGCCCCCTGATCTCCTCATCAATCCCCTCCCACCCCTTTAACAACCCTCTGCCCCATTCATCAGTCCCCTGACCCCCTCACCAATCCCCTCCCCTCCTTTTATCAGCCCTCTGCCCCATTCATCAGCTCCCTGACCCCCTCATCAGTCCCCTCCCACCCCTTTATCAGCCCTCTGCCCCATTCATCAGCCCCCTGACCCCCTCATCAGTCCCCTCCAACCATTTTTCACCCACATGCCCCCCTTTAATCAGTCCCATGCCCCCCTTTTCAATCTCCTGCTCCCCTTCATCAGCCCCCTTAATACATCCCCTGCCAATTAATCCAACCCCTGGCCACCCCTTCATAAGTCCTCTGCCCCCTCATCAATTCCCACCCACCCATTTATCAGCCATCTGCCCCCATTTCATCAGCCCCCTGATCTCCTCATCAATCCCCTCCCTCTCCTTTATCAACCACCTGCCCCCTTTAATCAGCCCCATGCCCCCCTTTATCAGCCCCCTTAATAAATCCCCTGCCAATAATTGCAATCCATGCCACTCCTTCATCAATCCCCTGTCCCCCTTAAGTAAATTCCTGCACCCCTTCAACAAAATCTATTTAATAAAATAAAAAAAAAAAAGGTCACTCACAGTAAAGGCTGCTGCTCCCTGGACTGAGCTGTCTCCGCCGATTGACGAGCACCGGGCGCCGCCTTCATTCATTGAATTGGATCCTTCCGCGGCTCCCTCTGATGACAGAGCACGTCGACGTTACGCAAGTACGCGGCGTAACGCCCCCACGCTCCTCCTCCACACTCCATACAGAAGTGGATTCCCGGGGGCGGCTCTCTGCTCATAATTTGCAAGTCAAGTGCAAAGCAGCATTATGCACTTGACTTGCTCTGCACTTTAAATACAGAACTCGGCCGGCCTGCGAGCTGTGTTGGCCTCCCGGCGCCCCTGTTGCCATGGCGCCCTGTGCGGCCGCACAGCTCGCACACCCCTAAGGTCGGCCCTGGATTTACAGTACTAGAGATTATGGTGCAGTAACACACACCCCCCATAGAAATTGATTTAGAGGATATTATAATGCTGACCGTTAGCATGGCATGAATGAGTGGCTTTTTAAAAGAGAAGTAAGAACAAAAATTAATTAACAGAGTTATTCACTATAGCAGGGGTTCCCAAGCCAGTCCTAAAGTACCCCCTACCAGTCCAGGATTTAGGGATTACCCTGTGTCTAAAGGGTTTCTTTTTCTTTCTAAAACCAACTGGGTAATCCCCAAATCCTGGACTGTTAGGGGGTACTTGAGGACTGGGTTGGAATCCCCTGCAATAATAATTTGGTCAGCTATGATTTAATTTCAGCTAATCCGCTGTTGCATATGAAATTCACTTTGAATTCTCACTTTATTAAAAATCCGTATAAACATTAGATGTCTGACAGTCAGACAGTTTTCCACAAAGCTTTCAGGAAGCAAACTCCCACTACTCACACACAAGCAGAGAAAGAAGGGGTCAGGTGAGGCAGGTGTAGTGTGACTTCCAATGCCATACACAAACTCTGCGAGAGTTTAGCCCAGAAATGTAAGTCCAGGGTAAAACCTGCAGGTCTGCGACAGGAGGATAAAGTATCGATGTTGGGGCTTATTCACTAAACTGAGAACTCCTAAATGGAGAACTGTCATCTCAATTCTATAATTTTGCATAATGACCCTTTCATTTTGAAAGTAAATGGGTTCTTTGTTAAATAAAAATAAATGTAAAAACCCCGTACCTTCAGTATATAATAGGATCCTTCAGCCGTATACATGCACTCGGGGTCAGACGCTGTTTGACAGTTAGTTGGTCAGATGATGTCACTGCTCTGTGCAGGGAGTGAAGCCGGAGAGACCATAGAGACTAACTCGTTTTTCACACTGTCCTATGCTAAATATAGGGATACGTTTTTTCTCATTATGAACATATAACACAGAATCTATTGCCCTTCAAAATTTTATTAACGGTTCATTATATTAAAAAATAGTGTTGAGGTGACAGTTGTCCTTTAACATACCGCCCATCTGTCAGGACCACTCCCAAATCAAGATGCTATTGCACTTTCCTGGGAGATCAGGCCATTGTCAGAGTGCTTTAAAAGCTATTGTGGCCTTAGAGAGTTACTCCAACCCGCACTAAAACTTAATTTTATCTTATTCAGTACTTGTCACTTACGCCACTTCCATTTTTTTTTTTTTTTTTAAATCCAGCGCCGGACCAGGTTATCTGAGAAGCTTTCTAAACCTTCTTCAACATCAAGCCGATTCCCTGTCCAAGGTCCAATCATATGTTTCTCATAGAGAAGCATTGTTAAACCTTGGGTGCCTCGAGTACCATGACCTTCTTTGGATAGAGAAGCATTCAAGCCAATGCTTCATTCTTAAAGGCAGCAAACACTACATCGCACATGCGCAACACTACATCGCACATTTCTAAAAGTGTATGTGGTCATTGTGGTAATAGAAATTTCACAAGTTGTATTGCCATTCACTGTAATTTAATGTTTAAAGGACCACTATAGTGCCAGGAAAACATACTCGTTTTCCTGGCACTATAGTGCCCTGAGGGTGCCCCCACCCTCAGGGACCCCCTCCCGCCAGGCTCTGGGGAGAGTAAAGGGTTAAAACTTACCTTTATTCCAGCGCCGTGCAGGGAGCTCTCCTCCTCCTCTCCGCCTCCGATCCTCCCTTTCAGCTGAATGCGCGTGCGCAGCAAAAACTGCGCGCGCATTCAGCCGGTCTCATAGGAAAGCATTTACAATGCTTTCCTATGGGCGCTTGCGTGCTCTCACTGATTTTCACAGTGAGAATCACGCAAGCGCCTCTAGCGGCTGTCAGTGAGACAGCCACTAGAGGATTTGGAGGCTGGATTAACCCTATTATAAACATAGCAGTTTCTCTGAAACTGCTATGTTTATAAAAAAAAAAAAAAAAAAAGTTAATCCTAGAGGGACCAGGCACCCAGAACACTTCATTAAGTTGAAGTGGTCTGGGTGCCTAGAGTGGTCCTTTAATTTAGAGCGGAACGTCTAAATTAAACATTTAATTACAGTGAATGGAAAAACTGAATGGCAATTTTTCAATGTTGTGATTATACACTGCCACCTAGTGGGATTATGTTAAACTGTATTTAAAATTACATTTCTAAGCACCATAACTAATTTAGCTCTTTGTAAAATATATATGCAACAGATCTTTGGGTGTCAGCCATTTTGTTAGTTTTTCATATCATGTCTCGGGTCTCTCACAGCATCTAAAGCATGGTCCCTCACATGCCAGTTAGACAATACACAAACCAGCCTGAAGTATTTGGAGAATCTGAATGTTTGTAAAGTCATTTGAAAATGGTTTGATGAAAAACAAGAGGAAAGTACCTAATGATTGTTTGCAACACAACCATTACAGTGAGAAATAGTATTTATGGTGCTTAAAATGACCTGTTAAAGGGGCACTCTAATCTACATTAACCTGCATACCTTGGTGCTGCCCACCGGTTTAATATAAATCTAGGGTCTTCCTGTGCAGCGGGACTGCCATCTCACTATTACCCCTGCACTCTCAGCCAGTGTCTTTCAAGCAGTACACGACAGATGGTGATAATGTAGAAATATTAATTCTTCATTACAAAAGCAGCCAAGATGGGGTTGGTCACTCAGACCCTCTGTCTATTTCAAACTATGTTAGGCATTTTGCTATTAAATTGACGGACAGCACAACCAAACTGTAATGATTAGGTCACTTTGAGTGCTCCTTTAAGCACAAGATCCATCGAACTATGTACTGTTTGCTTATATGATTATTCTATCACAAGTCACAGTTTTTGGAAAATATAGGGACATAGGAATCCAAATTCCCGCAGCTTTACATTTGCCTCATCGTGTGACATTTTGTTGAATTTCAATATAATTTAGGGCACCATAGCTGCCAGATCATTTCACCACACGAACAAGAGAAAGTAAATGCACACAAATAAAAGAAATCCATGAGAGAATCCTGAGTTGTAGAAATAAATAACTCTCCAACATCTGATTTTATATTGACTTCTCACATATAATGTACGCATGTTCAGGTGAGTGCAGCCCTCTTGGTTTCATTTATACATTTGGGAAGCAAATTACACACCATAACATTTTCGATTTTCTTTATTGTTTTTAAACATGAAAACATCCTATCCAATGTTTCCTTATGACTTTGTACACTTATTTACACAGATTTGAAGTACTAAATTGGCCACTTCCACTGATTAGCAGGAGGTTCTTCAATTAAAGGTTCCCAGGGTTTCCATTCTGTCATTTTTCTTGCCAGGGACAGTTCATTCTCTGCCTGAAAACATAATTCACAGAAACAAATGAGCAACACCAAGATGGAACTTTGCAATATAGTCAAAATATACAAAAATCTAATTTTCGCATTTGTAATTATTAAATATTAAAAGCGATAGACAAGATAACATCAAGAGAACTAAATAAAAAATAAATAAAAAAACACTATTGTGCCAGAAGAAATATGGAACATAGCCAATATAGCCCAGACTAGTCTTAAAGCTGCCAGCAGTCTATAAGTGTCGGGCCCGTGATCCCAGCACTCCGACCCAATTAATGCCATCCAGGTTGGAGGTCACTGATATGCATTATATCTACTTTCAACTCGGGGAGGGGGGTGGGGTCAGCGGCAGGTGCCTGAACTCAAATGTATTTGCTATGTTGTTTAAATGGCACCTATAATAAAAAGTTAATTGTAAAACACATGCTGCAAAGAAGTGGCTGAATGGCATAAAAAATAATGTTAGAGAGGTCTACCTGCACGAGAACTTCTTCTATTTGCCCACAGTTGATTTTAGCCTCCAGTTTCTGAACATCCTTTTCCTAAAAAATAGTTACATTGTTATTTACATATACATATTAAAAAAAAAGCAAACAAACAAAACAAAAAAAAACACACACACCAAACAAAAACAAAAAAACATATGCTCACTACATACATAGATTTGTGTGTACTATGAGGTAGCTGGTGTTGAGTCAGCTCAAGTGTAAGTGGGAAGTTATCTCCAATACAAGATAATTCTCTGAAGTGTAGCGCAACAGGGTTCCCATAAGTAAAAAAAAAAAGTGTACCAAATGTGTTTGCGTCTTGTGTGCATCTCCAAAAATAGCAAAACTACTCTATCGAAATACAGGTCAACTGTAAGCATTACAAATTGTTTTAAGCTGTGTGACCGTGGCCTAAATTACAACCAGATTAAATCTTCTTGAGGGTGCAATAAAAAACAGCAAATAGCTAAAGGAGCTCTGCAAAGAGACTAGGTTATTATACCATAATAATAATCTGAAATAGATGGTAATTTCTACCACTACTGAAATCAGTTGAGCTCTTAAAAAATAAAAAAAAACACCCTTAATGAAAAAAGGGACATAGAATACAAGCGTAAAGTGGGTAAATATCACACACTCGCATGGGTTAGAGCCAGGTAGGGACAGGCTCAAATAACACAGGAAGATGCTTCTTAGCTGGCACAATCAATCTTTTTTCCACCCCTCGTTCATAGTTAAGGACTTTGTTGTTTTTATAATTTATTTAATGGTTTTAATTATTTTAATAAATGTATGCCAAATGTAAACATTTCATGGTGGACTTCCAACTTCATTTCTGCTTTCTTGTACAAGAAGGGTATTGTCCCCCTATAAGAGAAACACAAGCTGATATACCTAGAGCAAGGCATATTGGGCTCTAGATAAGGTGAACATTATTCACATATATTTAAAGGGACACTATAGTCACCAGAACAACTACAGCTTATTGTATTTGTTCTGGTTAGTAGAATCATTATTTTCAAGCTTTTTGCAGTAAACACTGTCTTTTCATAGAAAATGCAGTGTTTACATTAAAGCCTAGGGATACCTCCACTGACCACTCCTCAGATGGCTACTAGAGGAGCTTCCTGGGGTAGTGCTTCAAAGTGTGACTGAAATTTAGGGTTTCCACCCTCTGCATGGAGACACTGAAATGTACTCAGAGATGCATTGACTTAATGCATCTCTATGAGGAGATGCTGATTCGACAGGGCTGTGTTTGGCTTGTGCTGGCTCTGTCCCTGATCTGCCTTCTTAACAATCTGAGCAAATCCAATACTTTTCTATGAGAAAGCATTGGGATTGGCTCAGATCACCACTTCTGATGTCAGCCGAGCAGGCAGATCAGGGGTAGAGCCAGCAGCAGCAGACTGGAATAAAGGCAAGATTTTACTATATTTAGCAGGGGACTAGATAGTAATTTTAACACTATAGGGTCAGGTATACAGCTTTGTGTTCCTGACCCTATAGTGTTCACTGTATTACACTAGAAGCTTTTTGTTTTCTATATTTCTTTGAATGATAATAGAAGGAAACAGAAAAAGAATAGCATTTGTGCCAGCTAAGGAGCAGATCTGTTAGTGTAATTTGAGCCTGTCCCTACCTGGCTCTAACCCATGTGAGTGTGTAACATTTCTCATTACTCTCCCAAATTAGAACGTTACGCTTGTATTCTATGTCCCCTATTTGAATAAGGGTAAGTGTTTTTTTGGGGGGCTCCACTGTTTTACTGGTGGTGGAAACTACCCTGTAGTCAACCTATATTGCATGGTTTTATTTTAAGTCAGGGAGAGACTCACATCAGTTTGGCAGCAGTGGTGTTCAATACAGTTGTGACAAACTGCCATTTGCCACTGGGCATTGGAGAGGACTTATTGCTAGCCTCCTGCCCTGCGACTATGGCCCTGGAAGGTATTGCCCTTTGAGACTTGTATTTGGGCCCAATGGATGTTTGTATTCTGTTCCTGGCCCTTTAAATACTTGGGAGCAGTGTTCCAACTTTTGAACTGGCACTTCGAATGCAGTCGAAGTGCCGAAGCCGTCGAAGTGCCGAAGCGGCCGCCATTACAGTCGAACGGTACCGTGGCGGCACCCATTTTAATCCAGTCGAACGCGGTGAGCTGTACCTTCCCCTACTCTTCGACACTTCGACAAAAGTCGAAGTGAGTTCGACGATTCGAACGGCGCCTTCGGATGGGACTTTGTAACTTTTCAGGGCAGAAATAGACCGACCGCACAGCCTGAATCTGTGGAACTGTTTTGGGCAGGGAAATTTGCTTGCGGTGGGTCATAAAGGACTTCCAGCTAACTCTTTAACCCCTGGATGGAATTAGCTGAATTTTGGATATGTTTGTAAGTAAAGTATGCTGATGTATAGTTTTAATTGGATGTATAGTTTTAAAGTTACAAAAATGTATGTTTAAACTGTATGTTATAATTGGGTTACCTCTCAGGCTAAGGGGAGGGAATCTGTGGGAGGTAACCATCGTGTGATTGGGTAATGGTTAATTGGATGTGGGCGTCTCCCTTGCAGGGGAGAACTGCATAAAAGCAGAGTGAGTGTAATTAAACTAGAGAGTTCTTCTTGACCCTCAATACATAGCCTGGTCTTGTTATTGGAGGGAACTGCTATATCACACTGGGGATTGCTATGCGCTGCATACTTCCTTGAGCTTTAATCACTTGTTCTTGTTCCTGTTACGCTCTCCTTGGAGGAGAGGTCTTTCCCACACGGTCCTGAATGCTGGAGGTTCATTCAGGGTGGAAAGAAGACGGCGCGGCTCCAGTTAAGCTACGGCGGTTGTGGAGTCGTCTGCAGTCCTCAGGAAGCGCTAGGAGCATCAGTCAAAGGAAGGCATCTGTTACAACAGTTTATTCACTTCTTTGCACAGATCACTTTGGTTTTTGGATTCTTATACCATACTATCTCTGAATAAACCTGGAAACAAACATAACTTACTGTCTGTATGGCATTCACTCTGTCATTGACAATTTGCTCAGTGTATTTCCTGTACGCAGCATCTTGAGGGATGGTCTGCAGTACGGTCAGAATCTTGGAATACAATATTCTTAGACGCTGGGGAATAAAAAAAAATATATATAAAAAAAAAAAAAGGAATAAAAAAGGAAAATCCATATTTATTAAATTACAAATTAAAACTTCTTACAACAGTGCGGAATGTGGCGGATTCATTTTACCACAACTCTATTGTAAAGCAGTTTTATTTTGCATTTCATGTTTTATGTATCATCTACCTCCTCGCAGGTGCCCAGGAGACCCAGGTATGTGTCAAACAATGCAAAAAGGGTTTGATACTTATGCAGGGAACATTGCCAGTAGCCTCTTGGTACCATAACCACACAGCACACTGTAGTTAAATAATGGTGCTAATGGTTTCTTGCAGTTTCTGAGTTTTTTTGCATGACAGTACAGATACATTATTACACTTTCAGTACTGCAGTGTTCAATAACAACCATAGGGCCTGCTCCATCATCATCATCATCATTTCAAATAATACAGTGAAATAGGCAAATATGTAAATGTAGTTTGAAATTAGACTGGGTTGTATAGTAAGCATTCAAGAAGATAACATAACTTTTATAAGTTGCTCCCTGTGAATCACCATCATTACTTAATGGCAGCACCTCTATTTTTTATGCATTAAATAAAAAAAAAAAAAGTATTTTAAAAGCAAAAAAGTAAAGAAACAAAACTAATTTTTATAATTCCTAGACCTGTAGCACTAAATATTGCAGCTGACAGAACTAACTCTGACCCGTAAAGGGCTCCATCAGCCATGATCCTCTCAATCTAGTGTATAGGTTTTTTCTTCTTCTTGCTCAATAAACTGTCAAGCAGAAGTTTATGGGAATGCACTTAGTAACAAACTGCAACTCCACTCATACAGAATGAACAGAACTGCTGAATGAGCTGGTAGCAGCTAGAAGTGGATGCTATCAGTTTATCTACAACAAGCAGTGACCACGCAGTGACCACACAGTGACCACACAGTGACCACACATGTGCACTGCTTCAGCTCAGGCTCTTGCTGGTAGAGGAAAGAATGTCCATCCTAGCTGTGTGTGTGTAGTAAGCAAACAGCATTCGTACAATGAGCAAAACATGGTCATCAAAAATAGCACAGATTTCACCTTTGGCAGCAGAGCCAGGGTGCAGGCTGATATTTGCAGCATATTTTGCAAATTGCTGCAGTTTATAAACCAATCTGGACAGGGGGAGGGTTATTATGCGTACCATAACTTTATAATCATTGCAAAGTTGTTAAGGTGGCAAGAGTTACACTTTCCTTAGAAAGCATTTAAAAGTAAGTGTCTGGGAATTCCTGTTAGGATGACAATGCAACATCTTCTGAAAATGAAAATTGATCAGTCCGCATACCTCATGTGGATTCTGGGATACAGCTAATCCAACCAAGCCAGTGGTCTGTGGGAGAAGAGAAAAAAAAAAAGATAACAATGAGTTACTATAAGAAAACATGGTTTCAGCTTTCAATTAATTTGTTTTGCTAAAAATGCATTATAGTTATGCAATGAAAAATTATATTATTTACATATACAAATATGTTGTTGCATTTATTGACATAAAAAGTACTGCAAAGGATGGGTAATAAAGCTTGCAAATGCATTAACATATTTGCAGCAAATTAACAGATTGTGATCGCTGATAAATGGCTTAACAGTTCAATTCAGTCGGAATCTGTACTGTTCTACAAAGAAACCTTTAGACAAGATTCAACATATCTATTTTGTCATTCTCCGTCTCCTGAAAGAGGGGACAAAATGTGGAGATCAGGTCAAGTGTTGTATTTATTTATATATCCTAAAAACAGTCACTAATGGTGCAGGGCTTCACTGTTGGAGCAAACAATTGAGACCCCAGTCATGAATCCAAGACACTCTGCTATATAGGCATATCTTAACAGTGGAGTAGGACTCAGTCTCATGAATCTCAAACAGTACCGGGCTATACAGGGCATGGAAAGGCACTCCAGCTATAAAGTACTATCAATCCCATCAATATCAGCCACTCAGAGCAATACAGTATTGACATTCCAGCTTTGAAGGACTATCAATCCCATGGATCTCAGCCACTCAGAGCTATACAGTGAAGGACTATGACTCTCATTGCTCGCAGGCAGGGCTATACAGTGACACTCCAGCTGTGAGGGACTATGACTCTCATTGCTCTCAGGCAGGCAGGGCTATACAGTGACACTCCAGCTGTGAGGGACTATGCCTCTCATTGCTCTCAGGCAGGCAGGGCTATACAGTGACACTCCAGCTGTGAGGGGCTATGACTCTCATTGCTCTCAGGCAGGCAGGCAGCGCTATACAGTGACAATCCAGCTGTGAGGGACTATGCCTCTCATTGCTCTCAGGCAGGCATGGCTATACAGTGACACTCCAGCTGTGAGGGACTATGACTCTCATTGCTCTCAGGCAGGCAGGGCTATACAGTGACACTCCAGCTGTGAGGGACTATGCCTCTCATTGCTCTCAGGCAGGCAGGGCTATACAGTGACACTCCAGCTGTGAGGGATTATGCCTCTCATTGCTCTCAGGCAGGCAGGGCTATACAGTGACACTCCAGCTGTGAGGGACTATGCCTCTCATTGCTCTCAGGCAGGGCTATACAGTGACACTCCAGCTGTGAGGGACTATGACTCTCATTGCTCTCAGGTAGGCAGGGCTATACCGTGACACTCCAGCTGTGAGGGACTATGCCTCTCATTGCTCTAAGGCAGGCAGGGCTATACAGTGACACTCCAGCTGTGAGGGACTATGACTCTCATTGCTCTCAGGCAGGCAGGCAGGGCTATACAGTGACACTCCAGCTGTGAGGGACTATGCCTCTCATTGCTCTCAGGCAGGCAGGGCTATACAGTGACACTCCAGCTGTGAGGGACTATGACTCTCGTTGCTCTCAGGCAGGCAGGGCTATACAGTGACACTCCAGCTGTGAGGGGCTATGACTCTCATTGCTCTCAGGCAGGCAGGCAGGGCTATACAGTGACACTCCAGCTGTGAGGGACTATGCCTCTCATTGCTCTCAGGCAGGCATGGCTAAACAGTGACACTCCAGCTGTGAGGGACTATGCCTCACATTGCTCTCAGGCAGGCAGGGCTATACAGTGACACTCCAGCTGTGAGGGACTATGACTCTCATTGCTCTCAGGCAGGCAGGGCTATACAGTGACACTCCAGCTGTGAGGGACTATGCCTCTCATTGCTCTCAGGCAGGCAGGGCTATACAGTGACACTCCAGCTGTGAGGGACTATGCCTCTCATTGCTCTCAGGCAGGCAGGGCTATACAGTGACACTCCAGCTGTGAGGGACTATGCCTCTCATTGCTCTCAGGCAGGCAGGGCTATACAGTGACACTCCAGCTGTGAGGGACTATGCCTCTCATTGCTCTCAGGCAGGCAGGGCTATACAGTGACACTCCAGCTGTGAGGGACTATGACTCTCATTGCTCTCAGGCAGGCAGGGCTATACCGTGCACTCCAGCTGTGAGGGACTATGCCTCTCATTGCTCTCAGGCAGGCAGGGCTATACAGTGACACTCCAGCTGTGAGGGACTATGACTCTCATTGCTCTCAGGCAGGCAGGGCTATACAGTGACAGTCCAGCTGTGAGGGACTATTGCTCTCAGGCAGGCAGGGCTATACAGTGACACTCAAGCTGTGAGGGACTATGCCTCTCATTGCTCTCAGGCAGGCAGGGCTATACAGTGACACTCCAGCTGTGAGGGACTATGACTCTCATTGCTCTCAGGCAGGCAGGGCTATACAGTGACAGTCCAGCTGTGAGGGACTATTGCTCTCAGGCAGGCAGGGCTATACAGTGACAGTCCAGCTGTGAGGGACTATGACTCTCATTGCTCTCAGGCAGTAATTCCTGCTCACACACAGCACAGGAGGCCGGCTGTCTCCCTCCCACCCCCATTCCTGGCTATTAGAGCAATGTGTGGATAATAACCCCGCAGGCCGCCAATAATCAGACTGTCCCCCGGTAACTCCCCGCACAGAGCGCACAGCCGGGGTACAGCCGGGTTACGGTGACCTCCGCAGGCTCACCTTCTTCAGCACACCGGCCATCTTTATCCCGCGGTGCACGATGGGTACAGAGCCAGCCGCAGGCAGTGCTAGTAAATAGCGGAGAGACCGAGCGACGGGAAACGACGTGACGTAGGCAGGAGCAATCTATCGCCGAGCAGCGAGATACATGGAAACAGCTGGGAACTCAGTGCTACTAGGCATGCTGGGTAATGGAGGGAGCTGGCTGGCTACACAAGGGTTACCATGGGAACAGCCACAGCCTGGCAGTAATCACATGGGCGCAGCCTGGCAATAATGCCATGGGCAGCCTGGCAATAATACCATGGGCACAGCCTGGCAATAATACCATGGGCAGCCTGGCAATAATACCATGGGCACAGCCTGGCAATAATACCATGGGCAGCCTGGCAATAATACCATGGGCACAGCCTGGCAGTAAAACCATGGGCACAGCCTGGCAGTAATACCATGGGCACAGCCTGGCAGTAATACCATGGGCACAGCCTGGCAATAATACCATGGGCAGCCTGGCAATAATACCATGGGCACAGCCTGGCAGTAAAACCATGGGCACAGCCTGGCAATAATACCATGGGCACAGCCTGGCAGTAATACCATGAGCACAGCCTGGCAATAATACCATGGGCACAGCCTGGCAGTAATACTATGGGCACAGCCTGGCAGTAAGACCATGGGCACAGCCACAGCCTGGCAGTAATACCATGGGCACAGTCTGGCAGTAATAACATGGGCACAGCCTGACAATAATAACATGGGCAGTCTGGCAGTAATTCCATTGGCACAGCCACAGCCTGACAGTAATACTATGGGCACAGCCAGGCAGTAATACCATGGGCACAGCCTGGCAGTAATACTATGGGCACAGCCTGGCAGTAGTACCATGGGCACAGCCTGGCAGTAATAACATGGGCACAGCCTGACAATAATAACATGGGCACAGCCTGGTAGTAATACCATGGGCACAGCCTGGTAGTAATGATGTGGGATTATTAAAAATCTTTATTGTACTTGCATTGAATTATTGCACTAACTCCATTTTAACTTCATACTGTGACAATCCTCCATCTTGTCCTCCTAACCTGACTTCTTCAATCCTCCATTTTGTCCTCATAACCTAACTTGTTCATTTTAAAACCACCTTACATGACAGAATTTCCCAGCACATCTAATACAATAGACAAAGACTGTATTTTCTATAAAGACATGATTAACACAGGAATTGCTGACTTTTCCTTAACTTGCAACATAGTATAATTTGAAGGCCATGAGAACACAGTAGTAATGAAATGTTCTATTCATAAGAGACCTTGCACCTGGCCACGAGGCCTGAGATCACTGACCGTGTAAAATGACGCTCAAGACCCCCTTGTCCCCACCCGTGTCCAGAACAATCCCACCTCTTGGTGGGTGGGCACGGGACTAACCACTTAATTTTTGAGCCAATTAGTAATATTGATAGGAGGACACTAATCCCGACACTTAACAATTAATCCAATTAATGATGTTTATTTGCTGATATTCTAATAATCAATGATGACGCAAAATGCCTCTTAAAAGGGCCTGCGCGCCCGCTTTTTAATCACTTGCCAATAAATTTTCTCGAAGTTATTTTAACCTGAACTCCGTGTGTCAGACTTAATTACTTCAGCGTATATACGCAATTCAATTTTACTAATTTGGACAGGAACAGATAGACATTTAAACATTTTGGTTTACTGCTAAAAAGTACCATAACAACTTGGCACCCAACGTGGGGCATCGGGCTATGTCCGGCCGGTGAGCCGTCCTAAGGAAGACAAGGGTGGACGGAGGAATCCAGGGGGAAGGAAAGGAGATTGATCACCTCCAGGTACACGGTAGAGACTTCTGCAGAGCCACCGGTATGTTCCGGCCCCTTTGATTGACCCGTCCACGTGTCTGTGACTGCTTCCCGGGAGGACATCAAAGACAGGTAATATCTTGCCCGGTGCCTCGTTACTCACTTGTTTACCTGCATTTTAGTCTATCTGTTGCCTGGGTGTGTTTGAATTGTTTGCCTGTTTCCCCATTTTGAGATAAAGGGGGGTGGACCTGCGGGGGATTTGCCTGGGGTTCTCTGTCTTGCTTGTTTTCCCCTTTTTGGGATAAAGGGGGGTGGACCTGAGGGGATTTGCCTGGGTCTTCAGTTTGTTAGTCTATCTGTTTGTATTTTACCCCTTTTGGGATAAAGGGGGGTGGACCTGAGGGGATTTGCCAGGGTCTTCTGTTGCCTGTTTTACAGCCTAGCTAGCTTTTTGGTAACCCACAGCTTCGGCTGGGGGGAGTCCGGTTTTGGTAACCCACAGCTTCGGCTGGGGGGAGTCCGGTTTTGGTAACCCACAGCTTCGGCTGAGGGGAGTCCGGTTTTGGTAACCCACAGCTTCGGCTGAGGGGAGTCCTTTTGGTAACCCACAGCTTCGGCTGGGGGGAGTCCGGTTTTGGTAACCCACAGCTTCGGCTGGGGGGAGTCCGGTTTTGGTAACCCACAGCTTCGGCTGGGGGGAGTCCGGTTTTCTTTGGTAACCACAACCCTGAGCGCTGGGGCTGGTGGGATTCCAGTTTTCTGTTTATTTGTGAGGGGGGCTTAGTCTTGTGGCAGGGGACTCTGTTTCCTGGGGGAATTCAAGTGGGCATTGCTTGTTTTCCGCATCACGTGGTAGTGAGACTTATAAGTGGGTTTTATAGGGGCACTACGGGAGTGAGGATAGAGGTGGCCACATTCTTGTGGGCTACTGTGCAGAGGGAGGCTGACGGAACTCGGACCGGTGTCAGTTGTTTTCCGTGGCCGCTGGTAGTGAGACTTACGAAAGTTGTTCTCCGAGCGGAGACACTACGGGGTTGAGGGAGGTGACTTTGGAGTAAGCACACGAGTAAAGGAAAGGAATTACTGTTGATTTCATTTGAACTGTGATGCATGCACTGTATTTCAACTGTATTGTTGTCTTGTTTGTTTAATGAGGAGTCTCATGAACTCCTGTGTCTGTCTCTAAGGATTTTCCTTGCCTTTCATCTTTTCTACACTTCCTATATTGTTATACTATCCACTCCCATTTCTCTTAAAAGAGAAGTGATTGGTCACACACTTCTCACCTCGCTCCAATCCGTGTCTACCACCCCGGGTAGGCGGATTCAGTGACTGGTCTACGTTTTGGGAAGACGCACCTGAGAAAGTCCCACGGTCCTCGGGTGGCAGTCGAGCATTGTAGACGTTCCTGTTCAATTTTCCTTCTCTCTCTCTATATCTAGGACGCTGGTATAGGGGTAAAGAGACTATGGGACAGGATTTAGATAAGCCCAGTAAGGGCTGGTTAGCATGTGATTTAGTAGAGAACAGAGAGGGTGAGGAGATGGTTAAAGGTGTTGAAAGGATTGCAAAAGTATGTAAAATTGCTGTACCGACATGTGGAAGATTACAACCAGAAAGTTGGCGCAAGTTACTGACAGAAATGAAAGGCAAGCTAACAGATAATGATTTATTAAAGACTGCTGAAGCATGGTACAGAGTAGCGAAGGCTATTCAGTTAGAAGGTTGGGTTGAGGAAGAGATAAATCACAAAGGTGTGAAATTGTTTGTGTATCATAAGAATTGTGTTGCTGGGGTTTACCCTCAGCCAGCGCCCCAAAATGGCGCCCAGGGGATGTCTATCCCCAAGGTTCAGTCAGCAGTAGGTGATAGCCAGCTGACTATGTTCCCCACTCCCAATCCTCCCGAATCCCATCCCATCACCTCCCCTGTCTGCCCGGTCCTGAATTCTGATGGATCTTTCTTTACCCCTTCCCCGTCTCTAACAGTCCCATCATCCTCATCCATCCCCACGCTACCTTCCATGCCTAATCCTAACATTTCATCTGCCATTTCCTCCCTGCAATCCCTCTCCGTAGCTAATCCCCTCCCATCAGCATCCGCCCAACTAACTACCCCTCCCTCCCTTGCTCCGACTCCTCCTTCTGCACCCATCCCTACCAATCCCGTCCTGTCTCCTCCCATAACCGGCTCCACCCCAGTCCAATACCCTACCTCTTTAAATGTAACTACCCACCCTACTCTTCTGCCCTCCCCTGCCTGGCCCTACCCCTTCCCATATCCCATGGCCCTGCCCTACCCCGGTTACCCTCCCTTTCCCCAAGCCACTCCCCAGGTTCCGGTCATGCCCAGTCCGGCTCAGTCTGCCCCGGATGTACCCATATCAAACATGGCCGCCACTTCCTCCCTTAATCCTAATGCAACTCCTTTTCCCGCCTCCAATATGGCGGCCCCCAGTTCAGCCCTGATGCCGGTAATCCCCGGTGACTACCTGTCCCCAGGTTATGACTCGCTAGCCACCCCTGCATCTGGGGCTCCTTCCCATCCTCCGATCCTTTCACCTCACGCGGGCCCTGCACCACGTAAGAGAGCCAACATCATAGAATTCGATGACGAAGAGGAGGACAGGGTATCCCATGTCTCATCGGAGGTCGCTGCGGGAGCCCCAACTCATCGTTCTATCGATGATCCCTTCGGCCACAAGGGTCGGGGAGAACGGGCCCCTCCTAAGTATGTTGCTTTTAACCCCACTCAGGCTAGTGCTTTAATGAAATCACTCCCTGACCCAGAAAAGCAACCTATGCCCTTTTACCGAGGGGTAGTTCAAATTCAAAAGACTTATTCCGCCGCATGGCGTGATTTACTGAGTATTTGTGCCATTAAAGCAGGGGATGCATACTGGCCAAGCATGGCCCGACACCTCAGTACAGATCTACTCAGCAGTGACGTTGATTACCCCTCCGGAGTAACTTTTTGCAACCAATTAAGAGAATGGGCTAAGGATAAACTTGCAGATCAGGCTGCTGGCCTTACTGATGTTATACAAGATAAAGGAGAATCAGTGGAAAGGTTTCACGCAAGACTGTACCAAATGTTCACAGATTTGGGGTTTGATCTTACTGACAAGATTCATTCACAAATGCTGTCCGGTGCTTTTGTCCAAGGTGTTAAAGACTCAATACGCAAGGGAATTATTGCTGCCCGCCCTGAATATAAGGTTGTTCCCCTGGATACTTTACTCCTAGTTGCTAGGGGCCTAGAGTCTGCCCAGACCCCCAGAAGGCCAAGCTCTGCTCCTCTTATGGTGGCACGCACTACCCCTATTCCCAAGGGTACCAGACCAGAGGATGGTGTTTGTTTTAATTGCAAGGCCAAAGGGCATTTTAAAAGTGATTGCCCGGAACCCAGGAGAGAGCCAAGAAAGCCATCCAGGCCTGCCCCGGCCCCCAAGGCCGAGAAGGAGGTTCCGATAATTGAGGAACCAGATGATTAGGAAATTGGCAAGCCTGTGTCATTAACCCCTGTTATGGCAGTGTCTACAGGGGATAAGGGGGGGGCACTTGCTACAGTGACTTTACCCATTGAGGGCCAACCAACCACATTTCTTGTTGACACAGGTGCAGCCCGTAGTGTTCTAAGAGAACAAGACCTGCCAGACCCATCTTTCCTGTCCAATATTGATGTCTCTTGTGTTGGAGTGGATGGCCAGCCAAGACACAGCCCTTTAACAACTCCACTACGAGTTGGCTCTAGCCTGCTTGCTCGTTTTGTGGTATCCTCCACTTGCCCAATTAACCTGTTAGGTGCTGATGTTCTCTCACGCCTGCAAGCATCCATCACCTTCACCCCAGATGGGCAGATAGAAATGTCTACACCTCTATCTGAATCAGACACCTCAGCCTTGTGCTCCTTGCCTCTGATGCTGCATTTGGAAAAGCCCCGTGAGGAAGCAGCAGAATTAAGGTCCAATTTCCCAGAGGTATTAAAAACACAGGTGCCCGCCAAGTTATGGTCCTCAGGCCCAGAGGACATAGGTCACCTAAATGTTCCCCCTGTGGTTGTAAAGCTTATTCCAGGAGCTTAGTTACCAAGAAAGCCACAATATCCATTAAAACCAGCACAGGCTGCTGCCATTTCTATCCACATCAAGGCACTCCTGGAGAAGGGTGCCCTGGTAAAATGTAAATCTGAATGCAACACTCCATTATTTCCTGTGAAAAAGAAAACTCCAAAAGGTGAGCCTGAAAAGTACAGGATGGTTCAGGATCTCCGTGCTGTCAATGAAGCTACCGTCCTGGACACCCCTCTTGTACCAAATCCCCATACTCTGCTCTCTGGAGTCCCACCATCTGCAAAATTTTTCACAGTCATTGACCTGGCCAATGCCTTTTTCAGTGTCCCACTGGACCCTTCCTGTCAATACCTGTTTGCTTTCACTCATGAGATGCAACGATTTGCAAAGGCCATGGGTACCATCCTTGACCCATGGCAAGTTGAGCACCCAGAAGTTGTTTTGCTCCAGTATGTGGATGATTTACTGCTCTGTGGAGATGATATACCCACTACTGAAAAGTGTTCAATTAGCCTTCTTTCCTATTTGGCAGAACAAGGATGCAAAGCTTCACTCATCAAGCTGCAATTCTGCCAACCTTCAGTGATTTTCCTTGGACATTGTCTATCTCAAGGCACCAGACATCTTACTCGGGACCGGGTAAGAGCCGTACTGGACATTCCACCTCCAAGGACTTTGAAGTCTCTTCATGCCTTCCTAGGCCTCATTTCCTACTGCGGAGCATGGATCCCAGAAGCCTCTCTGCTTATGCAACCTCTCTATGATGCTCTTAAGTCTGACCCATTCTGTTTGACCAATGAAGCTCTGGACAATTTCAATGCTCTCAAACGTGCCATTGCTTCTGCTCCTGCCCTGGGCCTACCTGATTACACCAAACCTTTCAAATTATTTGTCTCCGAAAGACAAGGCCATGCAACAGGAGTTCTCACCCAAACTAATGACTTAAGAGGCCGCCAGAGGCCTATTGGATATTTCTCATGTCAACTGGACATTGTGGCCAGAGGGACCCCTTCCTGTCTCAGGGCTGTTTTTGCTGCAAGAGAGCTCATAGAAAGAACCTCAGACCTGGTCCTTGGCCACCCTCTGGTTGTTTTGGCCCCTCATGACATTTCTGCCATCATCAACCAAGTCCAGCTCAAGCACGTGTCTCCAGCCAGACACCTACGCCTACAGTGCCATCTTCTTCTGCCTGACAACATTTCCATCCAAAGATGTCAAGTTCTTAACCCGTCCACTCTTCTTCCACTCCCTGAGGGGGGTATCTATTATGGATTTATCACGGATGAAACCTACATTTACCTGCTCTGTGGATGTATCAAGAAAGTCATGCATCCACATTTGACATTTTATGAAGATGAGACACCTCTTTGTGAAGGCCCGGATTACGCCTTCTGTACCATGTGGTACAAGCCGAACATTACTCCTGAACCTTGCTATGAAGATGAGCTTTACCACTGGACTGATGTAAAGCTCACTGCTCAAGATTTCTATTGTGACTCTGAAGGCAATAGCATGGTCTTGGTCCAACTACCTCAACAACTCAACTACCTCTACCGCCATTGGGATACTGCTATCCCACATATTCCTGTTACCAAATTGAAGACAAGGTCATGGAATGATCTTGGGCCCATGGCGAAGCTATGGGCCACCATGGATGAAGAACAGCTACAGGAAAATGGTATTGTCAAATACCCAACAACTGACCTTCTGGAAGCATGGCCACGCCACTTCCTAGAAAAAGAATTTCAAGATCTGGTCATAGTGAATGATTATGACCCTGAAACACCTCATGACTGTTTTGAACAGATGAAAATGGAGACAGTGCACCTACCAACTGTGCATGAGAATCCATTACCAGATCCAGATTTCACCCTGTTTGTGGATGGTTCAAGATATGCTGATGAAGAAGGAAGATATCATACAGGATATGCCGTAACCACAACAGATGAAGTTATCAAATCATCATCCTTACCGCCAGCAATGTCTGCGCAAGAAGCTGAATTACAGGCTCTGACTTCAGCATGCAAAATTTCCGAAGGAAAACGTGCCAACATCTATACAGATTCAAGATATGCTCTGGGCGTGGCACATGACTTCGGCCTAATTTGGAAGACAAGAGGATTTCTTACCACCGCCGGTACACCAGTCAAACATAGTACTGCAATCAAGGAGCTAATGGATGCCCTCCTACTCCCTAAAGAAGTGGCCGTTTTGAAGGTAAAGGCCCATGGGAAATTGGATACAGATGAAGCAAAGGGCAACCATTTGGCTGATCAGGCTGCTAAGCTAGCAGCCAGGGATCTGCAGGAAGTGGATGAAGAAGTGTCCGGACAAGAAGAAGAAGAAGTCCCTATTTTTGCTCTGCAAACTCTTCCTACTGATTTGCGAATTTTGCGAGAACAGCAAGCTGCAGTCACTCCTGAAGAAATCCAGAAATGGAAAAAGAAAGGAGTTGTCCAAAAGGACGGAATATATTACAACAACTTCAAATTTTGTCTTCCCAGAAATTTATATCCCAGTTGTCCAATGGGCACATGGGCCTGCACACCTGTCAAAAGAATTGATGGCCGCCCTCATACAGAAGTATTATGAAGCACCTGGAATTACAACATTGATCAATAGCTTCTGCAAGGCCTGTGTCATTTGTGCAAAATGCAATCCAGGAAAACCAATCAAGGTGCCTGCAAAACACCTGGCAAAGCCCATGTACCCCTTCCAGCGAATTCAAATTGACCACATCCAAATGCCCAAGAGTGGGCCCCATGAATATGCACTAGTCATAGTGGACATGTTCTCAGGATGGCCAGAGGCCTACCCAGTGGCCAATATCACTGCAAAAACAACCGCAAGACGCCTACTTACAGAGATAGTATGTAGGTTCGGACTCCCAGAAGTCATTGAAAGTGATCAAGGCCCAGCTTTCACAGCAACAGTGACTAAAGAAATTTGGACTGCTCTAGGGGTGACTCTAGCCTTCCACACCCCTTACCACCCACAAAGTAGTGGTAAAGTAGAGCGCATGAATGGCACTCTAAAAGCCAGAATGTTAAAAATGTCACAAGAAACAAAAATGCCCTGGCCAGAAAGCCTGTCAATAGCTTTATTTAGTGTTAGGCACACACCTAGAGGGAAGCATTCACTGTCCCCATATGAGATTCTATTTGGGACAGCACCCAGACTAGGTTGTTATTATCCGCAGCAGTTACAGCTCCAATCAGATGTTTTAGTAGACTATGTAACTGAACTTGCAAGTGCCTTAAACAAAATACATGCCCAAGTTTTCTCTTCAATTCCAGATCCCGATTTGGATACAGGTACCCATAACCTGCTTCCCGGAGATTGGGTTCTGGTCAAGAAGTTTGTGCGGAAAAATACCCTGGAACCAAGATTTGACGGTCCATTCCAAGTTCTCCTGATTACCGCAACCTCCGTCAAACTGGCCGGTAGGCCAAATTGGATCCACGCTTCCCACTGCAAGAAATCTCCTGCCCCAGAGGAAGCGGATACCGCACAAGCATGTACCTCTGGTACACCTTCTCCTTAATTAGCCTCATAAAGGCCCAGCAAGTAGCCATTACCAAAGATGTTAGTGGGTACACCTTCTGGTATAATTCATCGTGCACCCATGTGGCTACTTATACCTTTGATTACTGTGATATTGTAGAATGCCCATTTCCCACGTCACAAATCCAGAGTATCTATAGAGATATCCCTCATTCAAAAGACCCATATGTTTGTGTAGTTGACAAGCAATGGGGGCACAATTGTAACCATTGGGGGGCGGCGGGATGGAATGCCGGGCCTGCCTGGGGTTACAAACCAAAAAGTGCCTTATCTAAAGTAGATAATCATGGTAGATCCCTTCTCCAGAGAAGGACTTTGAGAAAGCCTGGGGGGGGTACACCAATGAAATTAATCCTTAACATTGAGCATCCAAGCCCAACAGATGCAGACCAGTATGTGATGGGAATGTATTGGAAAAAGGGTTCCTACCGTAAATTAGGGCATTTCTACCTCAAAGATATGTGTAACTCCTCTGAGTGGCAAGGGGCCACCCATATGGTCCCTAACCCATTAAAACCTCATATCCAGACCTTTCAAGACATGATGGCCATTGCTAACCCCACCTTTGAAGATACCATGGCCGCTGAAACAGGTTTTAATGATGTAAATTTATGGTTAGAATGGATGAAATATAATGCTAATAAGCATAACAAGACCGCATGCTATGTATGTGGCGGTGCCCGGCCTCATCTGGGTACTGTGCCTTTAATCCTGCCAGTAGATATAGAAGAATGTGTTTTAAGCCTTTTTGCCTATCACTATAATTTTAACAGGTCCATATGTATTGCATGGACAAAGGAGTATCCTCTCCTAACCAAGGATGTCAAACCCCCAGATGGTATTACCGTGTATAAAGGTAATTACACTTGTTATGCTAATTATGATGGAATTGGTAAATTCTTGGGTAACTTCTCTAAAGGGTATTGTGCTACCTACAGAAATGTCTCTATGAACTTGTTGCAGTTTCACACCAGGTCATTAGGGGATATTTACTGGTTGTGTGGGGATTTACAGCTAAGATCCAGAATGGACAAAGAGTGGTGGGGGGAGTGTACTTTGGCTAAAGCCATCATGCCTATACACATCATTTCTGACACACACCTCGTCACCCATGAGTCCAGACACACTAAGGTTAAGCGTGACGCCCCAGTGAAAGGAAGTTTTGATCCTCATGTGTATATTGATGCCATTGGAGTGCCTAGGGGGGTGCCCAATGAGTTTAAAGCAAGAGATGAAGTTGCTGCAGGATTTGAATCACTTTTTGCCATAGTTACCACAAACAAGAATTTAAATTGGATAAATTACATTTATTATAATCAACAGCGTTTTGTTAATTATACCAGAGACGCCCTCCAGGGGTTGGCCGAACAGTTGCAGGCCACATCCCAAATGGCTTTCCAGAATAGAATGGCCCTAGATATGATCTTAGCCGAAAAAGGAGGGGTTTGTAAAATTTTGCCCGACACCATGACATGTTGTACCTATATCCCAGAAAACACAGGCCCTAATGGTAAAGTTACATTAGCCATAGAGAAATTAAATGACCTGTCTGAAGAGTTAAAAAGGAATTCTGGGATAAAAGATCCCTGGGAAAGATGGTTTGGTTGGATGACAGGATGGCAAAAGGCTTTAATGCATATTGGTATGGCTATACTAATTTTTCTTTTTATCTTTGCTCTTCTCTTTTGTTGTATCCTCCCATGTCTGAGAAAATCCCTCATGAAGACTGTTGACCAAGCGGCCTGGCAGTAATACCAAGCGGCACCCACTTTCACCCATCTCGAAGTTGATGACCAAGATTTCCAAGACATCAACTCACCCTGTCTGCCGCTGCAAACAATCCCTTTTGTTGATAAAGTGCAGGAATTCTAGGAAGGGACTAGCTTAGGGACAGCATCTGTCAGTGAATGGTAAAGGCCCCGTGTGGAGAAGTGGTGGGTTAGCTGCCATGGGACACCCATGGGTGTGAAGTGTTCGAGAGCCATACTGATGGATGAGTTAGCCTATCAGGGTCAGATCTAGGGACAGTCTTGCACTTTGCATTAACACCTAGCTAGCGGCCACGGGGTTTCTGTGCCTTTGGGTTAACACGTCTTCCTGGTACTAACTTAATAAAGTTTTTATCTCTTAGAATCTAACATTTCATAGGGGGGACTGATGTGGGATTATTAAAAATCTTTATTGTACTTGCATTGAATTATTGCACTAACTCCATTTTAACTTCATACTGTGACAATCCTCCATCTTGTCCTCCTAACCTGACTTCTTCAATCCTCCATTTTGTCCTCATAACCTAACTTGTTCATTTTAAAACCACCTTACATGACAGAATTTCCCAGCACATCTAATACAATAGACAAAGACTGTATTTTCTATAAAGACATGATTAACACAGGAATTGCTGACTTTTCCTTAACTTGCAACATAGTATAATTTGAAGGCCATGAGAACACAGTAGTAATGAAATGTTCTATTCATAAGAGACCTTGCACCTGGCCACGAGGCCTGAGATCACTGACCGTGTAAAATGACGCTCAAGACCCCCTTGTCCCCACCCGTGTCCAGAACAATCCCACCTCTTGGTGGGTGGGCACGGGACTAACCACTTAATTTTTGAGCCAATTAGTAATATTGATAGGAGGACACTAATCCCGACACTTAACAATTAATCCAATTAATGATGTTTATTTGCTGATATTCTAATAATCAATGATGACGCAAAATGCCTCTTAAAAGGGCCTGCGCGCCCGCTTTTTAATCACTTGCCAATAAATTTTCTCGAAGTTATTTTAACCTGAACTCCGTGTGTCAGACTTAATTACTTCAGCGTATATACGCAATTCAATTTTACTAATTTGGACAGGAACAGATAGACATTTAAACATTTTGGTTTACTGCTAAAAAGTACCATAACAGTAATACCATGGGCACAGCCTGGTAGTAATACCATGGGCACAGCCACAGCCTGGCAGTAATACCATGGGCACAGCCTGGAAGTAATAACATGGACACAGCCTGGCAGTAATACCATGGGCACAGCCACAGCCTGACAGTAATACTATGGGCACAGCCTGGCAGTAATATCATGGGCACAGCCACAGCCTGGCAGTAATACTATGGGCACAGCCTGGCAGTAATACCATGGGCACAGCCTGACAGTAATACTTTGGGCACAGCCTGGCAGTAATAACATGGGCAGCCTGGCAGTAATACCATGGACACAGCCTGGCAGTAATAACATGGGCAGTCTGGCAGTAATACCATGGGCACAGCCTGGCAGTAATATCATGGGCACAGCCACGGCCTGGCAGTAATACCATGGGCACAGCCTGGAAGTAATAACATGGACACAGCCTGGCAGTAATAACATGGGCACAGCCTGGCAGTAATAACATGGGCAATCTGGCAGTAATACCATGGGCACAGCCTGGCAGTAATACCATGGGCACAGCTACAGCCTGGCAGTAATACCATGGGAACAGCCTGGAAGTAATAACATGGACACAGCCTGACATTAATACTATGGGCACAGCCTGGCAGTAAGACCATGGGCACAGCCACAGCCTGGCAGTAATACCATGGGCACAGTCTGGCAGTAATAACATGGGCACAGCCTGACAATAATAACATGGGCAGTCTGGCAGTAATTCCATTGGCACAGCCACAGCCTGACAGTAATACTATGGGCACAGCCAGGCAGTAATACCATGGGCACAGCCTGGCAGTAATACTATGGGCACAGCCTGGCAGTAGTACCATGGGCACAGCCTGGCAGTAATAACATGGGCACAGCCTGACAATAATAACATGGGCACAGCCTGGTAGTAATACCATGGGCACAGCCTGGTAGTAATACCATGGGCACAGCCACAGCCTGGCAGTAATACCATGGGCACAGCCTGGAAGTAATAACATGGACACAGCCTGGCAGTAATACCATGGGCACAGCCACAGCCTGACAGTAATACTATGGGCACAGCCTGGCAGTAATATCATGGGCACAGCCACAGCCTGGCAGTAATACTATGGGCACAGCCTGGCAGTAATACCATGGGCACAGCCTGACAGTAATACTTTGGGCACAGCCTGGCAGTAATAACATGGGCAGCCTGGCAGTAATACCATGGACACAGCCTGGCAGTAATAACATGGGCAGTCTGGCAGTAATACCATGGGCACAGCCTGGCAGTAATACCATGGGCACAGCCACGGCCTGGCAGTAATACCATGGGCACAGCCTGGAAGTAATAACATGGACACAGCCTGACAGTAATAATATGGGCACAGCCTGGCAGTAATAACATGGGCAATCTGGCAGTAATACCATGGGCACCGCCTGGCAGTAATACCATGGGCACAGCCACAGCCTGGCAGTAATACCATGGGCACAGTCTGGCAGTAATAACATGGTCACAGCCTGACAATAATAACATGGGCAGCCTGGCAGTAATACCATGGGCACAGCCTGACAGTAATACTATGGGCACAGCCTGGCAGTAATACCATGGGCACAGCCACAGCCTGGCAGTAATACTATGGGCACAGCCTGGCAGTAGTACCATGGTCACAGCCTGACAGTAATACTATGGGCACAGCCTGGCAGTAATACCATGGGCACAGCCTGACAGTAATACCATGGGCACAGCCTGACAGTAATAACATGGACACTGCCTGGCAGTAATAACATGGGCACAGCTTGGCAGTAATACTATGGGCAGAGCCTGGCAGTGATACCATGGGCACAGCCTGGCAGTAATACCATGGGCACAGCCTGATAGTAAGAACATGGGCACAGCCTGGCAGTACGAACATGGGCACAGCCTGACAATAATACCATTAGCCAACAACAAAAAATAAAACGGAAAAAAGGAATATCTATATATCAGGAGTCTCTTTTTCCTGTCTCTTTATTCTCTCCTTCTCCGTTACTTTTTTTTCTTTTCCAGTTACGTCACTGGAGCTTTCCAGTGCTGGTATAAAAAGAGCCGGAGTCCTGAGACGTAGCAATCCAGAAACAGGAGAGAAACCATAATCCCTGCCTACACCTTGAGCACCTCCAACACCCATACCTGTACCCACCTGGCCAGTCATTATATGCCACCACCCACCATGAAAGCTTGAATCACCCACTTGTGGGTGGTAAGGACCAGGTTGACTACCACTGGTGTACATCAAAGATTGGCAGGTATAAATTATTATAAACTGATCATTTCAAGCTGAATTGTACTTATTATATAAAACTACAAAATGTCAATCAAAACTGAGCATTTCCTCTGTAGCAGAGCTCTCTGTACCCCATCTGGGTACCTCCGCCAAGGACCGCTTTCTAGCTGGAACCAGGAACAACCTTCTGCCCCAGTCGCCGTGGCTTGACTGGGGTCCTCCTGGAGCCTCTCCGTCCTGGAACAGAATAGGGGACTAGCTCTATTCCCTCCCAGGGACTGGACGACACACAGTCCTAGGAGCTGTAGTCTTTACAAGGACTTTCCCTGCTGAATCCTCCATGAGCTGGAATAAGATGCTGAGCAGTGATTAGCCCTTTCCTCTCCATGTAACTAGACAACACATAGTTCTGGGAGTACAGCTGATTTTATTGAGCCAAACTCTGCCTTTTATGCACAGACCCCAGCATGGGGTCTTCATTGTATTCAACACAAGCCTCTCCCGGAAATCTCTGGGTCTGGGATATAATTGAGTGAAAGACCGTTAAGCTAATTATCTCGCAGGAACAGAGAGCCAAACACAAAAATATAAAAACATAAAAGTATCCCAAAACACAATAAAAACATACAATAACCCCACATATTATACATCCCCATTAGCCCTGATCTGAGCGCCCAAGTTGTCCAAATAGCGCTCAGATCAATGCAGTGTAGGAAAAACTCCACCGTGTCAAAGTTCTGACTGACAGCCCTATGGTCCTATGCCCAAATTAGTTCCAGGGCGTTTGGTGCTTTTGCCGGCCAACTTACGGGAGCTCATGTGTCCAAAATACGGGGCTCTCAGGTAGCATTTGTTCCCTTTAGTCTCAGACACCTTCCCTCCAAAAATGACTCTCCTGGCGGCTTGAAAAATGGTTCAAAACCCCGGACCAAGTCCGGGAACCGCACGGTCACCTCATGCCGAAAACAGTTCCATAACATTTGCGGCTAAGTACCGCTGAGGTGAACGGGAATCCACGAAGTCCTCATGCCGAAATTAGTTCCATAGTGGTCGTGGCTAAGTACCGCTGAGGACAATACATGGATTTTGTTCATGCGAACGGCCTCCAAGGAGCTAGCGTTCAGTTACATTCTAATTAAGGGAAAGTGCCGAACCAGGGAAAGCTGCTAATGGCGGCTGGGCAGGGTAACTCCCGAACGGTGTCTCAGACCTGGACCATAGTTGGTGGGCAGGAGACAAGCTTCCACACTCCTCCAGGAGTTCGTGGCAAGCGTACATGGGAAGGAGTGTTTGTCACATCCTCTTTGCCAATTATCTACATCTTCCTCCAGTTCTATTTAGTATTCACTGGTATGTAAACACTGTTTGGTTGCTGTCCTCGTAGAATGAAAACTGGAGTAAACTGCACAAATAACAAATGTTTTATGAATAAAAACTGAATGTATATTGGCGTTATGTGGCATGTCAGTGTTCACCTACAATTTAAATTAGTGTAATTTTTACTGAAAATTCACAGATAAAACTTAGTGAAAACAAACTGCTTCCTGTTAATTACAAAGTATAGATATTATGCTTTATGCAAACTAAACTTTTAAGATGTACCATTACTGTCTTTTCAGTGTCATCAAGACAAGACAGGGGAACCATTTGAGATTTCACTTTATTTAGTAAGACTAGGAATTCAAATGCTTAAGTTATTTGTTCCCAATCAGTTCCCTTGACAGTGCATGTGGTTTCTCCTATGTGTGTGCCTGACTTACTCCTCCACAAGGTCACGTCTAAATTTAAGCAATCACTTCATGTTTAATTTTAGAAAATGAGTGTTACCCTTGTTGTGCAAGTGACGGTTCCTGTGTAAAGGCTTCAAGTACCAATGTTCAGATGGCCCCTGGAAAAGGTGAGAGATTGCTGTATTTGTAGATTAACACAATGCAATTATTCCTCAAACAAGGGATTAATGTGAACTTTTTCATTTGTTATTTCCCTTATTGTAGAAATATATTTATAGCTAGTGAGCATGGGTGCTCCCCCACACCCTCTCCAATTCACTGCCATGGTTGGACGCCCACAGAATGTTTTCCAAGAGGGGCGAGCCAAACTTGTGACATATCTCTCCGTGATGACATATTTTAACGGTGTTGAATCATGGATGTACTTTTCATTGGTGGTCAGTTAAGGGAACAGAGGCAGATCTGGGCCCAATACGTATTGGTTTACCTTCACATGATTTGCATTATTTAGTGTAGGCACGTAGAATGGGTATATACCTGGGGACAACTATGTGAAAAATAAAGTAGAGATGTGGATATTGAAAGTAGTTTTACAAAGGACACTTATCTTTTAGGAATGGCAAAGAAAGACGATTAACATTCTATGAAAAGTCTTTTTGAGAACTGAGCATTTTATCAGCATGCTTAATGTGCTTAATGTTATCATTTTCAAAAAAGTATTATGTCTATTATTTCCTAAACTGGTTATTGAAAATTGAAATTTTCATTATTTTTTTTATCAAGGTTATTGCAGTTGCTTATCATTTGACGATCAGACAGTTTTTAATTGGGAAATCTGGCATTTTAAAATTGCAGTGTAATTTGCAAACGCTTAGCCGCAGATACTGATAAAAATGCATACTGAGTGGAAACCTATTTTTTCACTGGTGATTTTTGTTGTCCGAAAGAAGGAAAATTAGTTTGAATTTTTTTATCCATGTTTTTATTAGTAAATTCTGCATGAAAGATTGGAAAATGGTGTAAACACGGCTTATATGTCATTTTTTTAAATTGCTTAATGTATACCTCCCAAAGTTGGGAAGTAGGAATATGGGACAGGGAAAGCCTAATGGGGTTGACGTGTTGTCATCAGATCACCATGATAAAGATGTGGGTCTGTCCAAAAAAGGTCCAGTGTCAGTCACTGGCCAGACCTTTTCAAGGCTGCTAATGTGCACAGTGCTGTTGCAAGTTTACCATGCAAGACCATGGCACCAGTATATCCAAAGGAATCATACCACTCAGGCACATTCATTTTGAGCTAATTACCAGCTCCATATAATGTAAGTGCAATTCCTTTGATTTTATCCTATTATATCACCGACTTACTACACTATATTCCGCACTTTTGTCATTTTTGTTTGTTTCATATTGGTCCATACTTATTTGGATTTGAGGACACTTTTTAGGCGCTGCTCCCCTCTTCCTATACAATAACTAATAACAACCAGAATAAAAGAGACTCTGATTCAGATTGTTAAAGCTGCCAATCAGCACTAGAAACTTTGCACCTTGTGCTACTTCTTATATAAAAGAAAGATAAATTAGGCATGATGCGGATATTTAAACCATCGTATACAATATATCACATAATTGCATCTGCAACTCATTTTATCTGAACATTTATATGTGAACATACTACATGTAAGAGAGAAAGTGATTCATACTTTTATAGAGCAAGATTTCCATGTCATTATTTGAATCTCACAAATATATGAACATGTCATATATATAGTATTGGCATACAATACAACCCAGCATCAGCGACTGATCAACAACAGTTTCAAAGAGATCACAATTTCAAATTTCACAAAACAGTAACCCTGCTAAACCAGGAATTCATTGTTAACCTTGCAGTGTTGAGCTCGATGGACTGAAATCACAATGAAAAACAAAGAAAAAACAAAATAGCGCATCAAGTGATTTGCATTACGATCACAAAGTGAAGCTTATGGACAGCCAAGTGTGTTAATGATGTTATCTCTTGTTCTAGATATCTTGTGAGATTATGTAGCGATTGCAGCACAAATTGTCATCCGTATGAACGTCTACCAAAGATAAGAAATGGATGAAATGGAGGAGGAGCAGCTCAATAACTGTGAAATTCAGTTTGGTGTTCAGGCATCGCTGGAAGACATTGGACACTCGTGTAACAGGTTAGCAAATGCTCTTCTGTTTGCAGATAATATATATCCATTCCTGTGATGATGACGTGCTACAAGGGAACTAGAGATAACATTGCTACAGATTCCAAGCCCTAGTGACATGTTTGAAATGTTGTGTTTGTTTAGCCACACCAGTGAAAAAGGATCATCACTCATATCGGGTAGAGCTCCAGGTACATTTTCTAGAGTGGTGTCCATAAAGTCATCTTGGGTTTACTCAATAAATGAACTTCACTGAATTGGAAAGCATGTTGGATAAATTGGAAAAGTTCTTTAACACAGATTTAGTTACAGCTTGGCTAATCTACCCTGAATTTTGCAATTTGTTTTTCAATCCACTGTCTATCCCTTAGAATGTAAACTGTGTTGAGTCACCAACTTCTGTTCCTGCACCTCCAACTTGTCTTATTACAACGACTTGTTTATTTCACCGATTGTACAGTGCATAGGAGTATGATGGTGCTTTATGAATAATTATAATAAACTCTACAACCATCATTTTCTCAGTAAATGCAAAAGTAATACATTTAAATACAAAAAGGTGTTGGAAAATTAATTGAGCAAATAAACAATGACAACAACGAAAATGTAAAAGTAATACAACAATAAATCCATCTGTTTTTAAATGTGTATGTCACCTTTTTTTCTTTTCCTGATGATCATGTGTAAAAACAAATATGTGAAGATCTGCAAATTCTGTCTTTTTTCCATGGTAACACAATAGTGAATTAACTCTAGCTTTAATCTTAGTCACTCCCTGTGTAATACAAGTGTAGAAGGAGGTAGTAAGAGTTGTACTGTCGCAGTTCATAATTTCTCTCCTTCATTGTAGAAACACTATCAGTTATTCACAAAACCATGAATTGGCCAAAAAATGGAGAGCTTGCATAGCAACAATGTAACCAACCAAACCAGGTTTAGTGGTGAGAGAGTGGGAATCTGTGATGTAGGAAATAAAGTACTGAATTACTTTATTTGAAATTTATCCAGGGGGCATACACATCATCATATTGATTATGTCAGTACTACACAGGAAGGAGGAGGTGTTAAGGTGATTGATGAGACAATTGAGCCTAAAAGAGACTCTCCTTCAACAGCTGAGGTCAGTGCATGAGTAGGTTTTATCTCATTTTTCCAGATGCCAAATAACAATCAGATAGGATTTTTATATATGTCTCAATATAAGTGATACAAAAATAGGGACATCTAGCACTCAAACAAAAAAAAAAATAGAACAAGTTCTACAATATATATGTCTTGGGAGATCCTTAATTTTGATGCCCATCCAGGAGAGTTTGTATTTTGGCCAAGGAAAGAAGTCTGGCTTGAATGTATTCCAGGTTATGTTTATTAGTTATTTAAATATTATCAGAATCCAGACCCAAAGTATGGCAAAAATAGTTCCTCCAATTGAATAAGTATACAGTACAGATGTTACGTGTGTGATAATGTTGTTGGGATGAAACCCAAGTTCAGATGTGGAAACCTTTTGTACAAGGACCTTGGGTTTTATCTAAGCTCTCCTGGTCCAAAGGGAGAGTTGTCGGTGAGTCTGTAATGGACACTATAATATTATCAGTAAACAAGTTGAGTTTTACCCCCCTCCCATTCTAGGATGACACCTCCAATCAAGAGCATCTCATTCTGGTCTGATCTTAGCCTAAAAATTCCTCTCCAGCAGTGATTTTTGGGATAAATAATTTATTCCCAAAGAGCTGGTTCACACATCTATAGTTAATGTTTGTTTCTCAGTGACTCAATGACTAGAATAGTGTCTCCGGACCCCTAAAGCACGTTCGCTTACTGAAACGCTTTATGTGTGAAGAGTCAGTCTACTGAAAACATTCTATCTCTAACTGAGCTATGCCTTCAGTTACTTTGGCCGCAATAATTCACTTAAAATTCACCTTCAATTCTCAATTTAGTGAATAGCCCTTTGAGTGCTTTGTGACTCAGTATAATTTTATTGTACTTATTGGCTGTATAATTGGTCCTTGTATGTTTACTGCTTTTCTTGGCATATTTCAGTTCTATTTCTAGTCTGTTTTTAGCTATTTTCCTCTATCTGAAGATTATTTAAACATCCTTTATAAGTCTAGTCATACCATTCATCAGGTATAGTCAAGCCCTTAATCTATTAAGATCTAGCTAAAAACAATGCCCTGGTCAGAATTTAATGTCATGGACCAATAAAGCAAGATGACTAAGCGTGTAGAGGACTCTAGACAGTGGTTTGTAAATAATAGTTTCATGTTTAAGCATGCTCAGTTGCCAAATGCTTGAAATTGTTCTGGAGATTAAACAAAGAACAAGAACATCCAGGATCCAACATAATGCTGCTACACATTATCTACCAGTCAGGTAGTCAGTCAGTTGTTTGGTGACCCAAACTTTGGACCTGATCAAAGTTCAGATGCAAGTTGGATCCCTGCGTTTTAGGACTTCATCTTTCTGGGATCAGTTAAATGAGCACTTTGGGATATTAGTAAATACCAGGGCATACATAAAAATCTGCCTATATCCATCATGTTGTTTTGATATTTATTTTTTTGTGTGGCAAATTCACTGTTCCGTTTTCATGACTCTATAAAATAAATGTTTATGTCCATCTGATTTGTTGTGATATGTCTATATGGAATTGACAACTCTTCAGTTTATTTTAAAATCATTTTTTGTCTATTGTTAGAGAAACTGATAATTAATTTTCAATTGTCCATTATTGTAATGTTTTGTTCAGGTTTGTGCCTCCCAGTGAAACAAATTGGAAAATTGTCTCTGCTATAAAACAAGGTAATCTGTGTAATTTGTACTAACCAACCCAAAGTATTAAGTGTTGAAATTCTAAATAACTAAGTCTTTTGCATTTAGGAGAAATCACTGAGTTACAGAAGCATGTGACACATAAATATGCCCTTGACGAGGCTGACGAGAACGGCTGGTTTCCCCTACATAACGCAGTCGTTCAACCGGTGCAGCAAATCACTGAAATAATTCTCGATGGTAAGGTCTCATGGTGAATGCAAACTATTACTGTGCAACTTGCAAACAGTATACCTTAATGGGTTATTCCAAGCATCATGGCCACTTCAGTGACTTAATGTGGTCATGGTGCCTGGAGTCTGTATGTACCGTGTTTCAGTTTGAAAGTCTACACACAAAGCGTTTTCACCTCTGCTGCCAGAGGTGTAACATCCCTTTCAGCAGCGCCTTATGATTGTCATTATTTAGCCATACAGAATTGCATTCTTTAACTGAGAGCAGTCAGCTGACTTCTGGATCCAGTAGTCATCATTGGCCACAAGAGGATGCTCAGCACCCAGCAAGGACCCAGGTAATAGGGCAAACCATTCAATAGCCAGGGGTAGAGTGGGCTGTAGTTATAATGATGCGTGGCATAACCCTTTTAAAGACATACATTTTGGTAAATATATTCTAAGGAATCTAGAACTACATATATGACTCTGGAACTATCGACAGTTCAACGGCACCAAAACTGACAGGGTTAGATGGACCATCACTCAGTGCTGCCATCAGGGCATTATAGCCCATTCATGAACACAGACAGCAAATACACACACTCTATAATGAAAAACCCTTCTCCCAGTACTGCAAAATCAGGGGTGACAAAGCTCCCCACTAGTAGCTCCCCACTAGTAGCATCCAGAAATACCTTGGCTCATTGAGAGTCAAACTCTCCAAAGGTAAAGCTTCCCCTAGTTCTCTCAACCCAATGGCGTCATCAAAGGTTGGATGGATGTGTATAGATAAGGCAGAAATGTAACTTCCATGTTATGGTGAGGCTGCAGTGGAGCTGGGCTATGGGTGCTGAGGACAGCCATATTATGTATACACTGCCTGCAAAATATATCTCTGATTTGAAAATGTTAGTCTTCATGCAAGATGGGAGTTTTCATTTTTTTTAACACCTCATTAATATACCGCAATTTACTGTATTTTTCCCATCCACTTCATCTATATATCCTTTACTATAATTCTTGTGTTGGCTCGGCTATCTCCCTTCCTTCTAACCCTATATGGTATCTAGGTCCACCATCTTGTGAATGTCTCCTTTCTTGTCCTACTCTTCTCTGTCAATTTCTCTTTGATAGCAGCTCCTTTTTATTTGTGGTGTTAATTTTACGTATGGTTTCATGAATTGGTTAGTAAAGAGATTATTACATGAGTGCTACAAGTTTATATGAATGATTGCAAATAAATTCATCCAGATATTTTCCTTTTTTGACTGAGACTATATGGCTAAATGTGTCAGTGAGCACTGGGCCTGTTTTAGAATGTTGACAATACATGTAAAATATAAGTGAACAAACTCACCAGGAACATATTAAATACACGCATTTTTAGTGGAACATCAACATTTTACTTTTCATTCACCATTGTTCTCCTTGAGGATTCCACAAGTTTCAAAGGTGACTTAATCAATTGGAACATTCACTAACCTAAGATGATTGGGTAATACCAAGCGCTAAAGGTAACAAAAATACCGTAAACATTTGTCTGAATTCTCCCTTTGATAAGTTCAATCTAGATGAGGAGAGTGCCATTCCACCAAAAAGGAATCAATCAATGTAGCACAGTAATCAATCAAGACATACATCACTGTCTCATAGCAACAAGTAATTATTATTAGTGCAAGGTATACAGCTACAACGTATTCTGCAGTACTTTGTAACGTGGAGATACGATAACATAAGAAAAAATGTTATGCATGTAAACAAGAGATGACTGTGAACCCTAGTCAAATAAGATTATAAACCAACAGGAGGAGTAATGCAGGGGATACGTGTTTCATTGTTAGGGTGTTAACAAGTTATTTTCCAAAAAACTTCTTCTTTAAAAGAATATTTCCTTTGATTTTCTCTAAAAAAAAACAAACAAAAAAAAAACTCATTAACGATAGGGTCATAACTTTGGGGGAAAATCAAAGCAATGTAAAAATTATAGATGTGATCAAATGTGTAAACTATTACAATAAAAAGCATGCTAAACGCATGAATCACATAATGCATGGGAGCAACGAACTGTCTGTCCTAAAATAAATTAGAAATATCCTCAGATTTCGTTTTCTGTTGATTTTGCACTTTTTGGACTGTTCAGTAATAACAAAGACTGTTGGACTGTTGGATGTTTGATCATCATGGACATGATTTGTTTTATCAACCTAATTTTAATAATATGATTTGGTAAGAGTCAAACAGTGGGAGTACTGCATACACCAAATTTCGGTTTCCTGGATAGGCCCTTATTTATTCCACATGTTCCTACCCTTTCATATTATGGTATGCTATCAGATGGCAATCATGGATTAAAAAGGCTTTTGTATTTTTGTACAAAATACAGCAGGCTGCAAATCTTTATGGGAACAGAAGACCAATGATGGTGAAACACCACTTACTCTTGCTGCTAAAGCGGGATTGGTTCAAAATGTGCGTGCACTACTTGAGAAGGGCATTTGGCCAAATACCAAGAATAGAAAGGGGGAATCCCCTCTTCTTATTGGTAAGTGACTTTGGCACTGTGAGTAACATGTAGCACTGTAGTGGTGGTCCATTTAGATGACAATCCTGGTTGGTGAACAATTTGTAGAATAATTTAATTTTGATGGAATGATCAATAACCCCTTCATATACATGGTTATTATACAGTTTGGGAGAGTATTGATTAAATGATGTATTTAATTTTCATCCACTACAGTTAAATTGGGAAAATAGCTCACTTCTTGTTTGACTATCAATATTCCTGTAATTTTTCAGAAATTCCCCAGTTAAACCTAATCGGTTCCAAACAGTTCACAACTGATTGTGATTGTATCATTCTGAAAATAAGATATGAAGGCAATAAAGCTAACTTAGGTGGCTGCTGTGTGTGTTGTTTAACTGGCATGAATGTGTCTACTTAGTGTGTATACTTGTGTTTGTGTATATATAAATATCTATATATAACATTGTTCTTTCACGATGGCTGCAGATAAGTGTCTTTTCCTTTTTTTAAGCAATTCAGATTGGAAGTTCTGACATGGCAGAAATTCTCATTAGTTATAATTGCACCATTAACCAACCATGTGTTAAGCGATGGTCAGCCATTCACGAAGCAGCTAAACAGGGACGCTGTGATCTTGTCTCTTTACTTCTGAAAAACGGAGCAAATCTTGGCGTTAGGGATGGGTTTGGCGTAACACCATTGGGAGTTGCAGCTGAGTTTGGACATTGTGATGTGCTTGAACAACTAATCCACAAAGGTATGTGAAACGTAATGAACGTGATTTCTTTGTATAAGAAAGTTCAAAACTAGTAGCGAACATGTACATTTTTATAATGTCATTACAACATTGACACTGAACATCTCAAAGTTAAGGGTCAACAATGTAAAATTAGAAGCAGTGGAGTGACAATCTAGTAGAAATGCAAAATGTAAATTTAAACCAAATTCTAAATCCAAAGTTAATCTTAACACCTTAACCATAAGCCTAGCCATTACACCCTAAACTTAACCCTAACTTACCTAAACCACTGGGAAGCTCTAGGTCATGAGATGAGTCAGTTAGATCATTTTTGAACAATTGCATATTATTTCAAATGGAACTATTATAAAAAGTTTACATAGAACATTAATGTTATAAATGAAATTAAAGTTGTTTCTGTAAAACAGTAGACAGAACCAATAAATATCAGCATCACTAAAATAAGTTTTGAAATATTGAAAAGTGCATTTTGAGTATAATTTCTATATTTTTGTAATTCTTATTGCAATTATTGCAATTCTACCATTTACTGTCTTTTGGGGGGGGGGGGGGGTTGTTTTAGACACAATGTTGCTAAGGCCAGTATGATATTGTCATGTATAAAAAGGGGAATTAATTCTCAGAATGAGAATACAATTTTGCCTCTTTATAATTCAATGGTAAGACAGCACCTTGAATATGCTGTGTAGTTTGGGGCACCTGTTCAAAAGAAGGATATCATGGTACTAGAAAAAGTGCAGTGGCGGGCTACAAAATTAATAAAAGGAATGGAGCATTTCAGTTATAAAGAAAGGTTAACAAATTTAAATCTTTTTAGTTTAGAAAAATGGCGCCTCAAAGGGAATATGATAGCATTATACAAATATATTCCGGGCTAATACAAACCGTTGTCTTGAAATATTCATAAACAGTACTATACATAGGACTCAAGGTCATGCATTTAGACTGGAAGAACAGAGATTTAGTCTAAGGCAAAGGGAAGGCTTATACAGTAAGAACACTAAGGATGTGGAATTATCTGCCTGAAGAGGTGGTGTTTTTAGAGTCTGTGCAGATGTTTCAACAGTAACTGGATAAATATTGCAAAAACATAATATTCAGGGATATAATTTTTAATATGTCGGGTAATAGCTTCTTGATCCAAGAAGAGATCTGACTGCTGTTCTGGTGTCAAGAAGGAATGTTTTCCCTAATTTGTTGCAAAATAGGAAAACACTTTAAACAGTTTTTTTTTTTTTTGCCTTCTTTTGGATCAACCTGGAAAACAGATGTGCGAAAGACTGAACTTGATGGACTCATGTCTCGCTTCAGCCCATGGGCGTCCGCAGGGAGGGCAAGGGGGTGCAGATTTTTCTTTTCAGATTTAGAATACACTGCAATACACGGCGCTATGTGTGGAGAGAGGCAGGGATAGGAAGCTACATCTTATCCCTGCTTCTATCTCCTGACTGAATCCGCGGGGGAGCAGCACAGAGTGCAGCCAGCAACTCCCAGACTGCAGTGACAGCCTACAGATCAAGTAAGTGAGGGATGTGGGGGCAGCCTACAGGAAGGGGCAGCAAGGAGTAGGAAAGTAAAGTAGGATAAGGAGCAGAAATGAGCAGGAAGGGTCTGCAAGGAGCAGGAAGGGACAGAAGAAGCACAAAAGTAAAGTAGGAGAAGGAGCTGGAAAGGGGCAGAAGGAGCACAAAGGTAAAGGAGCAGAAAGAATCAGAAGGAGCAGAAAGGTAAGGAACAGCAAGGAGCAGAAAGGGCATCAAGGAGCATAAAGAGTCAGCAAGGAGCTGGGAAGGGCAGCAAGGAACACAAAGGTAAAGGAGCAGAAAGAATCAGGAGCACAAAGGTAAAGTAGGAGAAGGAACAGAAAGGGTCTACATGGAGCAGCAAGGAGCAGAAAGCGTCAGCAAGGAGCTGGAAAGGGCAGCAAGGAGCAGTAAGGGACAGAAGGAGCACAACGGTAAAGAAGCACAAAGAATCTGGAGCACAAAGGTAAAGTAGTAGAAGGAGCAGAAAGGGTCTGCAAGGAGCAGAAAGGGATCAGAAAGAGAAAGGAACAGAAGGGCGCAAAAGAAGCAGAAAGGTAAAGGAGCAGAAGGAACCAAGGAGAAGAGAAGAGTGTCAGAAGAAAAAGAAGACTGTGTGAAGGAGAAGAAAAGGAGATTGGAGCAGGAAGGTCAAGTGAAGTGATCCCTCCACTTCATTCTGGACACCACATCATAAGGCTTTGGTACCTGGGCCTGGCAGGGAAACTTTGGAGTTTCTCACCTCCACAGGTAAAAAAAATTGTGTTAATGTGTTCACTTTTATTTATTGAGTGTCACGAAACATATCGTGCCACTGGGTAGGGGTGTCGCTGATTGGCTAGAGTGGTCAGCTGGCACTCTAAGCCACTCAGTAGCTCCCCATTCATAAAAAAGTAAAAACATTTTATAAACCGGGTACTAGCGATTGGCTTAGAACATCAGCTGACCACTCTAGCCAATCAGCGGCACCCATGCCTGACGTCAGTCTGCACTTCCTGACACTCGGTTTCAGAAGCCGAATACCACTGAGTGACCTGGAGCTGGAGGAAGTCTTTGGTAAAACCATTTGAGAGTGGTTTAACCCCTCAAAAGGAAAGAGCACCCAGGGGCTTCCTGGCATCATAGAATTTTCATTTAGATGAAGTTGTTATGGTGACCAGAATGTTCCTTTAATTTGCTTAAGTGTCAGGAATACAAACACCATAGTTGTGAAAACGCTATTCACCCTGGCTTTATGTGATAATGATTATGCCCCTCCGCTTCATGAAACTGTCAAAAAGGGGCCAAGCATGAATGTCAATACAATTTTGCCCCCACCCCCTGGAAAAATTCCTGCGGACACCCATGCTTCAGCCTATGTAACTATGTATGCTACTAAGTATTAGTCATATGAACATGAAATGCTCATCTGTTCTGAGTGAGAGATGGCCCAAGTATTGCTGGTACCATATAAATGACCCCACGTGGACTCTAGACTGTATACTCTGAGCATGGTCCTCATCTACCAATTGTTCCTGTATAATTTTGTAATTGTGCCTTTTATTGTTAGATTTCCCTTCCATAATATTGTAAAGCTCTGCAGGAATAAATTAGCACTATATAAATACCAATAATAGCAATAATAACAGGCCTGTTTCACGGATAACTGTCTCTAAGCCCATCTATTTAGTATAGCTAAACCACAAACCAATTACAAAAGAAAACGTGTAACACATAGGCGTGCGCACGGGGTGTGCCGGGTGTGCCTGGGCACACCCTAATCCCTGTGGCACGCCTATGGATTGAGTCCTGCAGGAACGGAGTTCCTGCACTTTTTTTGAGCAGGAACGCCGTTCCTGAGGGCACTCAGCGCCCCAAATTCCCCCCTTCCTTCCCCTGTCATGGAGGGGAGGGGGGGCAAGAGGTGATGGACCCGAACACCCCCCCGGTCGGGCGGCTCTCTCCATATCAGCCGCAGCGAGGGAGCTGTGTGCTCTCTGCTTCCTCTCGCCGCTCGCTGATGCCGGAGCCAGAATATGACGTCATATTCCGGCTCCCAGCTACAGCAGACAGCCCGCGCGGCGAGAGGAAGCAGAGAGCACACAGCTCCCTCGCCGCGGCTGATATGGAGAGAGCCGCCCGACCCACTGGACCCCAGGGACAAGTCCACGCCAGCACTCCAGGTAGGGAGGCTGGGTGGACATTTTTTTTATAAAAAAAAATAATAATTTGTGTGTGTGTGTGAATGTGTATGTGTGTGTGTCTGTGACTGTGTTTGTGAATGTGTGTCTGTGTGTGTGTGTGTGTCTGTACACGTGTGTGTGTGTTTGTCTGTGACTGTGTTTGTGTATGTGAATGTGTGTCTGTGAATGTGTCTGTGACTGTGTCTGTGTGAGTGTATCTGTGTATGTGTGTCTGTGAATGTGTATGTGTGTCAGTGTATGTGAATATGTGTGTCTGTGAATGTGTGTGTGTCTATGAATGTATGAGTGTGCGTGTGTCTGTGAGTGTATGTGTGTGTGTTTGAGTATGCGTGTCAGTGTGTGTGTGTGTGTGTGTGTGTGTATATAATATATATACATATATATATATATATACACACACACACATATACATACACACACTGGAGTATATATTATTATTTTTCGGGGGTGGGAATCTTGGTTCCCACACTTTATTCCCCAGGACTTTATTCTCCCCTGTCGGCTCACGCAGAACCGGCGCTGAGTGTCGGCTCTGCTCTAAGCCTCCATGGGCCGGCGGGGAGATCAAAGATCTACCTCACCGGCCCACAGCAGCATGAAGGGAGGCAGGAGAGGACCCGGGGAGCTCTAGACAGCAGCTCCGCCAGGTTCCTCTCGCGAGATCTGAGCATTGCCGCGGCAACGCTCAGATCTCACGAGAGTTAAGTCTAGCCCTGCAGGGGTGGCACATGGCAGCAAGGATCCCCCCAGGGATGGCACATGGCAGCAAGGATCCCCCCTCCCTACATAAGGTAAGAAGGGAGGGGGGGTATTTACTACTCTGCCCCCACCTCCACAATCTGTCCAAACATACAGCACACACACACACATACAGCACCCACACACAAAAAGCACCTACAGACATACAGCACTCTCACACAAAAAGCACAAACACAGCACCCTCACACACACAGCACCAAAACAGCACCCACACACATACAGTACACATACAGCACCTTCACACACACAGTACACTAACCGCACCCTCACAAACACACACAGCACCTTTACAAACACACAACATCCTCACACACAGCACACTAACAACACCCTCAGAAATACACGACACCCACACACATCACACAAACAGCACCCTCACACACACAGCACCATCACACACACATCACACAAACAGCACCCTCACACACACAGCACACTAACAGGACCCTAACAAACACACACACAAACAGCACCCTCACAAACACCCTCACCCACATAGCACACTACCAGCACCCTCACACATACACACACACAGCAGCACCCTTACACACACCACCCTCACACAGCACACTAACAGCACACACACACACACACACACACACAGCAGTGTATGTATGTGTGTGTGTTTGTGCTTTAGGGTGCACACCCTAATGCAATAGGCTGCGCACGCCTATGGTGTAACATAACATATATTTATCTCTGCGGATTAGTGGAAAGTCATTGGGTTTTGTTTATAGGTGTAAGGTTTACTTGAAATTAAATTAAATTATTTATAGAATGCCACATTAAATAGTGATATGTGTAATGTATAAATAATCACCACAGGCCCACAAATGTTGATCTAATAATAATATTGAAAATCATTTATTCTTCACTATACTTCCTAACTGTGCCAACTTCCATAGACTGATATTCAATATTACACACACACCTTGATCCTTGTATTCTTCCTATATGAGAACGTTTTGCCGTAGGTGGGGATATCAGTGTCCAGGCACATGATGGGTCCACAGTGCTATGTGATGCAGCCACTGGTGGAAATCCAGACTGTGTGGCTCTCCTTTTGGAATATGGTGCAAGTGGAAATATACCCGACAAAGAGGGATATCTACCCATACACAAGGCAGCATATGGAGGCTATTATTTGTAAGTAATGTTACTATCTCAATTAAAGACAATTATAGCAACTGGATGAGGAGCCGGGATTTCAGCCCAACCCATGGTTGTAGTAAGAGTGCTCCTATAACTTGAAGTTGTATCTTTTGGTCTGCAAACACAGCCTCCAAGTCTGGGGATCCTCTCCTACTCTCCTCTGCAGGAGGCATTCTCCAAATTGGGCTATTCGACACGCTTCACACGTGACAGAGGCTGCAGGGGGTTGCCAGGTAACCATGGCAACCATGTGGGTTGTGCTGGTGTCCTTAAAGAACACTGCAAAACACTACACTCTTTTAATAAAACATAAGTAGGTCATAATTAAGGGACACATTTCCTGCTGTCCCTTCTCAGTGATGCCCGGTGACAATTCTATCCTATACTGTTTTAGTTCACCCTATATATATATTTCCCTCCTCTGAGTAGTAAGTGCCTTGTCGTGATTTTTGTTACCCACAAGTGCATTCTATATAGATTTTATTTTCCTGTTCTGACCCGGCTTTGTCTGACAATTCTGTTTATCTGGTGTCCCTGGCCTTGGCTTGTTTTATTGTTTTGTGCACATCTGGAATCCTTGACCTTGGCTTGTTTTCTTCACTTCACTGCTATTTTCGCCGATCGTGGGCATCACATTAAGTTTGGCCACTCTATGGTCTCGTAATACATATTCTCTGCTTCCTGATTACCTCCTGTTCACTCACTGTTTACCTTTTCTCTGCGTGTTAGGTTCACCTGACCTGACACACCGTGAAAAATTGGATATTTTCTGCATAATTATCTTTAGAATTGAAGATTGCATTTAGAAGGCCAAATGAGACTAAATAACTTAACCCCTTAAGGACCAAACTTCTGGAACAAAAGGGAATCATGACATGTCACACATGTCATGTGTCCTTAAGGGGTTAAAGGACACTCAAAGCACCAAAACAACTTTTGCTTAATAAATTAGTTTTGGTGTATAGCTCATGCCCCGGAAGTCTCACTGCTTAATTCTTTGACATTTAAGAGTTAAATAATTCTGTTTATTATACAGCCCTAGCCATACCTGCTTTGGCTGTGACTTACATAGTCTCCCTATAGACTCCTTACTGCACAGTGTGTTTAATTTAGAATTGCTTATCACCTGCTTAATTGCCTGGTAGCTTTTGCAACAGGCTACAGTTCATGATTAAAGCTCAATTAACAGGAGATAAATAAATACACTGTACTGTAAAAATTAAACCTTTTTTTCCCAATGGGGAGTGAGTGAGTCACTGCTGTGGGAGGAGTGGCTAGGGCTGCATTAATAGAAACAAAAGTGATTTAACTCCTAAATGGCAGAGAATTGAGCAGTGAGACTATAGGAGCATGATCTATACATGGAAATTACTCTATCAAGCTAAAGTTGTTTTCATGCTTTGAAAATTGTCAGGGTTGAATTTGCTTCTATGAGCTCAGAATTAGCAATTCTTACAACTTTCTTGGAGTGTGTTAAAATTATTTTTAGGGGCGTCTTGCCGTGACTCAGAAGTTTCTAACAATCCCAGCCAATAGAGTGTTTTTCTTAAATTATGGATTGAAAATGCTCTCCATGTTGAACAATTCTAGGAAAGTCTCCGGGAACTGGGTCTGCCAAGTTTATTTCCATTGAGATTCAGACCTTAATCTCCACTGAAGTTAACTAAGACTTTGCTAGTTGAGCTCCAGGGGATGGTAAATTTGTAAAGAGTTCCTGGTATAGAATTACCCCAGGATCTACTGAGTTAAATCTTGGAAGTTCATGAATTCTCAGGTCTCATAGAGGAAGCACTGTTCATTTTGTCTTTCTCACTTAGATACTTATTATGTATTTAATATGGTAACAAATGCAAGTGTTTAAGTTTAACATGATTAGTTAATTGTTTTTGATACTTTCCATTAGAGCGATGAAGTTCCTCATACCTGTAACTTCAAGACATGCGATTAAAATAAGTGGATTAAGTCCCATCCACTCAGCGACAGATGGACAAAGCTTGCAGTGCCTCCAGCTACTGATTGAAAATGACTTTGATGTCAATGAATTGTTGGCCGAGCATATATCTGAAAATTACGATGATAATAGAAAATCTGCATTGTTCTTTGCAGTGTCCAATCAAGATGTGTTGTGTACAGAGATGCTCTTAAAATCCGGTGCTGATCCAAATCAGGACCCTCTCAACTGTCTCTTGGTGGCTGTACGATCTCAAAATCATGAAATCGTGAGATTGCTTTTAGCTCATAATGCAGATGTAAACTGCTACTTCATGTTGGTGAACAATACTCATTTTCCCAGTGCAATACAATATGCACTGAACGACGAAATGATGCTGCGGATGTTGTTAAATAATGGATACCATGTACAGATGTGTTTTGATTGCATGCATGGAGACGTTTATGGAGACGCATTCACGTGGCCATCTTCAGAGGTGCTCCCAGGTTGGACATCATGTGTCGTAAGAGACAGTCCTGTAAGTATTCCTATAAAGCATATGCTTTGACTCCAACTTACTCCTTGCTATATATTAAGGGCTTCAGATGAGAACCCGCTAAACTTGAGAATCCTCCAAGCTTGATAGCCCTACACTTATATTTGGTCTAGGAGCAATTACTGTTGTATGAGTTATTGCTTTTAGACCAATTAGTTATGAACTGTCATAACAATTGAGCAACTGCGCCCTAGTAAATGTTCTTGTACTTGGATAATTGTTGCTATTGACTTGTTCATATTGCTTTCTCTATTCTCTATGCAGCGTTCTCGGCTGTCTTTTGCTTTCCTGCTTCATTCAACTGCTTTCAATGTTTGCACCAAAAGTCATGCTGATGAGTTTATTTTCCTTTCAGAGCCTCATGAAAGTTCCCGACAGTTAAAAGAATTCCCTGCTTGTTGTTATGTACTCTGTCATAATCAGTTGTGGATTTTGTGTCAGTTATATAAACCAGCTGATAACTTAATCTCACCTCGTGGGATGTGGTCAGTGTGCAAAGCTCGGTTGCCTCACCTTTTTCCTCCCCAGATACTTAGTCCAAATGCTAACTGCTTAAAGTTTTTAGAGATACCCAGTTTATTTGATCTAATATTGTTTCCCTCTAACACACAGACGTATTTGTCTCATTGAAGTGCACTGGGTGCAGTGTTCCCTTTACCTTAAAGAAGGACTGTGTCACGTTCACAGTAAATGATGTGGAACACAACTGCAGATTTGTTAGGACTTTGCTCTTTTATTAAGACACTTAGATGGAACTGAGACTTCAGTTCCAGAATTACAGTTACTGTTTCTTTAAATAATAAACGGTTTGTTTCATTTAGCATTGACAAGGTTCAGGATTCATTAGCATCCGTTATTCTTGTTAACAGTTCAAATTATAAGAGATCATATACATTGGAATTATCAACAGCAAAACTGGTGCAGTATAACTTAAATAATACTTGTTTTGAGGGATGCTGTAGCAGGCTTGCTGAACAACTTGATAGAAGACTTTAGTATGAAGAAATAAGATTATCTGTAGCAAGACAGGTACAGCTGAACTTGAATAATACTTGATTTGAGGAAAGCTGTAGCAGGATTGCTGAACAACTTGATAGCAGACTTTAGTATGAAGAAATAAGATTATCTGTAGCAAGACAGGTACAGCTGAACTTGAATAATACTTGATTTGAGGAAAGCTGTAGCAGGATTGCTGAACAACTTGATAGCAGACTTTAGTAAGTTGAAATAAAGCTTTAACATTGTTAGCTCTTAACTCAGAGACTGTAATTTACTTAACTTCTGGAAGTAGAGGGATTGTGTCCCCAGCTCTCCTCAGAGGCGGTTGCTTCAGTGAATGGTTGCCGAGAGTGCTGGTAGTTGTCTGTGATGAAGAGAGATGTTGGGGACTTGAATATTCCTCCAGTCCGGTCTAGTAGCGAGTGGTCGTCTCACCGAGGTATGTGAGCCGGTGAGTTTGGCGCGGTACGCGTTTCAATAATCCAGCGTCTATCAGCTGGTGCGGTCGCATTAAATAGCAGACCGCGGCGATGGGGGTGTGGCTAAGCTCCGTCAAACCCGGAAGCATGAGGAGACATCGGGAGGCTTAAGGCCTGACAGTACCCCCACCTTAATGAGCAACCTCAGGGTGCTATCTCAACAAGGTTTAGAAGGGTAGCGTCTATGAAAAGCAGAAATCAATTTATCAGCATGGATTCCAGAGGAGTTTTCCCAAGTATCTTCATCAATTCCATATCCCTTCCATCTAATGAGGTATTGTAATGAGCCACGATGAATCCTTGAATCAAGAATTTTCTGAATCTCGTATTCTTCTTCACCCTGGACTAAAACAGGATCAGGAGGAGTAGTTACATCTCTACGAAAGGGGTCAGGATGATGAGGTTTAAGCAAAGATACATGAAAAACAGGATGAAGTTTCAAAGTAGGTGGAAGTTTCAATCTAACAACATTACGATTGATAACTGATAATATTGGAAAAGGACCAAGAAAAAGGGAACTTAACTTTTTTGATGGTCGGTTCGTAGAAATGTTTTTCGAGGAAAGCCAGACAAGATCACCAATCTTATAGGTGGGAGGAGGTTGTCTTTTAGCATCAAAAAACTTCTTTTGATTGGATGAGGCCAATTCTAGATTTTCATGTAATTTTTTAAATAGAGAGGACATGTGAGAGATTTGATTCGAAACGGAGGGGTTAGACGTAGGAATCGTCTGAGCAGGAAACGAGGAGGGATGAAATCCATAGTTAGAGAAAAATTGAGTCATTTTGCTACTAGTATGATAGGAGTTGTTATATGCGAATTCTGCCATGGGTAACCATGTTATCCAATCATCTTGTAAATGGTAACAATAACATCGTAAATATTGCTCTAAGCATTGATTGACTCTTTCAGTTTGCCCATCAGTTTGGGGATGATATGCAGATGACAGTTTACGTTGGATATGAAGAGAAGCGCATAATGCGTTCCAGAATTTGGAGGTAAACTGAGTTCCTCGGTCCGAAATGATCTCATCAGGCAGTCCATGAAGTTTTACAATATTGTTAAGAAATAATTTTGAAAGTTCAGAGGATGAAGGTAATTTCTTTAAAGGGATATAATGGGACATTTTCGTGAAACGGTCAACTACCACCAAGATGGTGGTATGATGTTGAGAAGGGGGAAGTTCCACCAAGAAATCCATAGAAATGGATTGCCAAGGCCTTTCAGGAATCGGTAGGTTCTATAACTGACCAAATGGTTGATGATGTTCATATTTGGATCTTTGGCAAGTTGAACAAGTTTTAACATATGATTCTATGGTTTTGTCTTGGCGAGGCCACCAATAATACCTTTTGGACAATTCAAGGGTCTTTTTTATACCTGGATGACCTGCCAGAGGGGAATCATGAATAAATTTGAGTATTTTATTTCTGAAAGCGGGAGGTACGTAAATTCGGTCCTTGAAATAGTAGAGACCGTCTTTCTTCGATAGTTTAACTGATGTAGGAAGTTCAAGGGCATCTTCACTGAGGTTTTTTATGTCGTCTAGAAGGGAAGATAGGATTCCAACGACTGTAAGAGGAGGAGGTTCCAATTCAGTGTCTGAATGGATTCTGGAAAGGGCATCTGCCTTTTTATTCCTAGAACCAGGTCTGAAAACAATTTGATAATTAAAATGGGAAAAAAAAAGATTCCATCGTACTTGTCGGGAAGAGAGAGTCTTGTTAGAGTGAAGATATTCAAGATTTTTATGGTCAGTGTAAACAATTAGAGGTTTTTTTTGCACCTTCAAGAAGGTGTCTTCAAGTTTCTAAGGCTGCTTTGATACTTAATAATTCTTTTTCTCCTATAGGATAATTTTTTTCGGCAGGAGACAATGAACGTGAGAAGAAAGCGACTGGATGAAGGGGTTCTTGAGGAGTTTTATGTTGAGAGAGGACAGCTCCAATTGCAGTTTCCGAAGCATCCGTTTCAAGGACATACAGATATGTGGAGTTTGGAAGTTGAAGAACAGGAGCTGTTGTAAACCTTCTTTTTAATTCTTCGAAGGCATCTTGAGCTTTCTTGTTCCAATTAAAAGGATGTTTTTTTCTGTTAAGTTGATTGAGTGGATGAGCTACCTCTGAGTAGTTTTTAATAAATTTTCTGTAGAAGTTGGCGAATCCCAGAAACCGTTGTAGTTCTTTTACTGTAGAGGGAATGGGCCAATTGAGGATACAATCGATTTTTGAATTATCCATGCTTATTGAATGAGGGGAAATAACATAACCTAGAAAGGTTATTTCAGTGACGTTAAAGAGGCATTTTTCTAGTTTAGCGAATAATTTGTGAGTTCTGAGTCTGGATAATACCCATCTTACATGTTTTCTGTGTTCCTCGTGAGTGTTGGAGTATATGAGAATGTCATCTAAATAAATGATAACACAAATGTCCAAAAGATCTCTAAAGATGTCATTTATAAAATGTTGAAAGGTTGCAGGGGCATTGCAGAGGCCAAAAGGCATCACTAGATACTCGTAGAGGCCGTATCTTGTTCGAAAAGCAGTTTTCCATTCATCGTTAGCTTTTATTCTGATGAGGTTATATGCCCCTCGAAGGTCAAGCTTAGTGTAGATGGTAGCAGTTTTTAATTGTTCAATCAGTTCATTGATCAGGGGAAGAGGGTAACGATTTTTAACTGTAATTTTGTTTAAAGCTCTGTAATCTATGATGGGACGTATAGTACGGTCCTTATTTCTCACAAAAAATATACTTGAGGCAGCAGGTGAGCTGGAGGGTCTAATGAATCCCTTCCGGAGGTTTTCATTCAGGTATTCTTTGAGAATTTGTAATTCAGAATCAGAGAGAGGGTAGATGTGTCCAAACGGTAAGGGCGCACCAGGTATGAGGTCTATAGGACAGTCATAGGAACGATGAGGGGGGAGCGTTTCAGCTTCCTTTTTACTGAAGACATCCGAGAAGTCCGAATAACAAGAGGGTATAGCTGGTTCTTTAGTGGTCTGAAGGATTGGAATATGTTGTAAGCATGTTTCATTGCAATAATCGGAGTTAAAAGTAAGAGAAAAGGGGGACCAAGAGATTTGAGGGTTGTGGTTCCTTAACCAGTTGATCCCTAGTATAATAGGAAAAAAAGGTGATGGGATAATATCAAATATAAGATTTTCAGTATGAATATGATTGATGGTTACTTTAAGAGGGATGGTTTCATGAAGTATCGGCCCCGAGGAGATGAGGGAGCCGTCGATCACTCTAACAGGAACAGAAGTGCTTTTACGAGCACATGGAATTTTATTATTTTTGACAAAGGTTGAATCGATGAACACCCCATTAGCTCCAGAATCAATGATGGCCTCGGTCACAATTCTTTCTTTGTCCCACTGTAGTATGAGAGTTATAGGGGAGAACTGAGTAGTTGTTATAGAGGAGAGTGCATTTAGGATGGATGAGGCATGAGTATGCCTATTGCCCTTTATCCATTTCAACAAGGGGCAATCAGAGACAAAATGAACTCGAGAGGCACAATAAATACAAAGGTTTAATATAAGTCGTCGATTTTTTTCTTCAGGAGTGAGGGGACTTCTTATTACCCCTATTCTCATAGGTTCGGTTGTCAGAAGGCTTTGGAGGATGAAATGATTTTTTCCCAGTTGAAGTTGAGAGAGCCTTTTCGGCCTTTCTTTCTCTAAGCCTTCTGTCAATGCTGATCGATAGATGAATCAGAGCATTCAAAGTAGTAGGGAGTTCTATTCTAGATAGTTCATCTTTTACAGCTTCAGATAAACCGATTCGAAATTGGTTGCGCAATGCGCTGTCATTCCATTGCGTTTCTACTGCCCATCTTTTAAATTCAGCGATATAATCTTCAACGGGTCTATTTTTTTGCAGCAAGGTTCTAATTGTTACTTCAGCAGTATTTTGTTTGTATGGATCTTCATAGAGAAGAGACATGGCTTTAAAGAATTCCTCCAGTGAATCTAAGATGGGGTCATCATTGTCCAAAAAGGAATGGGCCCAGGACATAGGTTCACCTCTCAGAAATGAGATAACTGAAAAAACCTTAGATCTTTCTGTGGGATAAGATCTAGGTTTTAAAGCAATCAATAATTTGCAGGAATTAAAAAACTCCCTATACTTGGAACGATCACCATAACATTTTTCAGGGTTACATACAGCAGGATCGCTAGTTGAGTGCAGAACAGTATGAGGAGAATGCGTTTGTAAGTCTCTGACATAAGTGAGAATTCTTTCATTTGTAACTTGCAGGTCTTGCACACCTTGGTTAAGTGTATCGACTCGTTGATTCAGCAAAAATACTTTAGAATCGAAATCTGCTGGTTCCATTACAAAGGCTGGATTATTCTGTCACGTTCACAGTAAATGATGTGGAACACAACTGCAGATTTGTTAGGACTTTGATCTTTTATTAAGACACTTAGATGGAACTGAGACTTCAGTTCCAGAATTACAGTTACTGTTTCTTTAAATAATAAACGGTTTGTTTCATTTAGCATTGACAAGGTTCAGGATTCATTAGCATCCGTTATTCTTGTTAACAGTTCAAATTATAAGAGATCATATACATTGGAATTATCAACAGCAAAACTGGTGCAGTATAACTTAAATAATACTTGTTTTGAGGGATGCTGTAGCAGGCTTGCTGAACAACTTGATAGAAGACTTTAGTATGAAGAAATAAGATTATCTGTAGCAAGACAGGTACAGCTGAACTTGAATAATACTTGATTTGAGGAAAGCTGTAGCAGGATTGCTGAACAACTTGATAGCAGACTTTAGTAAGTTGAAATAAAGCTTTAACATTGTTAGCTCTTAACTCAGAGACTGTAATTTACTTAACTTCTGGAAGTAGAGGGATTGTGTCCCCAGCTCTCCTCAGAGGCGGTTGCTTCAGTGAATGGTTGCCGAGAGTGCTGGTAGTTGTCTGTGATGAAGAGAGATGTTGGGGACTTGAATATTCCTCCAGTCCGGTCTAGTAGCGAGTGGTCGTCTCACCGAGGTATGTGAGCCGGTGAGTTTGGCGCGGTACGCGTTTCAATAATCCAGCGTCTATCAGCTGGTGCGGTCGCATTAAATAGCAGACCGCGGCAATGGGGGTGTGGCTAAGCTCCGTCAAACCCGGAAGCATGAGGAGACATCGGGAGGCTTAAGGCCTGACACACTGTCACTGTCTGGGGACTTTGCACTGTCAGTGACATTGCCACTGGTGGTCCAGTGGATGGTGGGAGGGGGGCAGAGAAAGGCAAGATTTACTTACCTGAACTTGTCCCTCGCAAATTATGCCATCTTCTTTCGGCCAGTCTTGCATATGCGAAAGTACAACACTGATGTCTATGAAAGATCCTGTGAGACCATGGGATCCTCCATATATACTGCTAATATCTATGCAGTGCAGTCATCACTGGCAGGGGCGGTGCAAGGATTTTTGGCTACACAGGCAAAGATGCATTTTGTCCCCCACCCCTTCCCCATTCTCCCCAAAAAGTGCACCTTCACCTGTGTGACTCTTAATTCCCCTCTTGAATATCTTACCGCCTTTAGAATATCTTATCTTTCATATTTTACCTTTGTGCATCTCTTACACCCCCCTTTGTGTGTCTAACTCCTATGAGCCCCTTTGTGTGTCTCTTTGTACCCCAGCTCCTTTGTGTGTCTCTTACTTCACTCAGCCCCTTTGTGTGTATCTTTCTCCCCAGCTAGTTTGTGTGTATCTTTCTCCCCTTCTCCAGCCTCTCGATCTGTCTTTTCCCCCTGCCTTTGCATGAAGATGTCCAGCGTGCTGATAGACCCCATAGTAATGAATAATGAGTCAATGCTTTTCTATGGAGAAGGCCTAATGCATACACAGCGCTCGCCGCACATGCGTATTACTTTCCCCAATCAGCTGATGTCAGAGGAAAAGGAGGAGCCTGGCCCAGCAATGAGGGACATCGGTGCTGGAATCAGGTAAGTAATTAAAGGCATTTTAAACCTTTCACATGGCCAGAGGGGAACTTCAGGGTCAGAGGGACACTATACTGTTGGGAATGTTTGTAGTCCTAACACTATAGTGTTCCTGTAATAATAATGAAATGTGAAATATAACAGTTGTATCAGGCAGATCCCAGGGTAGTCTAAAAGTAGGCAGTGATACCTTTTCATGGACCTGGTTGACATTTTGCATATCTAACTGTACTAATCACTTGTTTTTATCATGAAGTAAATATTATGGTAAGCTTTGATAGTTTTGTATCTCTTTCAGTTTTGTGACTTTATCAATGTGTCATGGATGAAGCATTTGGTGGGAAAGGTTATTCGAATATTTGTGGATTATATGGATTATGTCCCTCTGTGCTCCAAATTCAAATCTGCACTAGAAGTCCAGAAAGAGTGGCCTGTAATTCAAGAGATTATAGGTAATTAATACTGAGAGAGTGTGAAAATTTGACTTGTTATTTTGATGATCGTTTTTATTTTTTGTTCTAGCCTAGAACTTGATTTTAACATTCATCTAGTGCCTTAATATAATTAGTTAAATCCGAATTGCCCTAGACAGCATTTTTAACTTCCACTCATCAATGTATAAAAAATACAGAAGAACACAAAGGGATGCATACTAAATAAATACACTCTCCCAAATATTTAATCATTAGAAGCTACATCATCCAATTAAATAATGCAGGGAAATATCATGAAAAGGGTTTGTTTAATAAGCTCTTCCTTGATTTCAATATTTTAGGAAATCCACGTCAACTAAAACATTTGTGCCGTCTTAAAATTCGAACGCTTGTTGGACTGGAGAAACTACGAAGAAAGTCATCAATGAGCAAATTGCCTCTACCCCCTATTCTTAAATCATATTTAATGTATAAGGAATATGATTTATATGGCGTAGGTATGCATTTTGATCCAGATTAGGTCATGCCATAAACAATCTGATTTGCTATACGATATTATCAGATCTGGAGATCGCCTCTATAAGTTTCCTTTTTTTTTTTTTTTAACATTTTTACATGAAATTTCAAAATTCTAATTTCTTGGCAGGTGAGATAGCTTGCTTTATAGAGATCTGGCTGAAGAATCATAATTTTGATTCCCAGCAAGTAGCCTTTTGTCCTTTCAAAGTCAATAAAAAAAAAGAAGTTGGGTGACCGTTAGATTCCAATATGTTCTTGGAAACTAGTGAAAAGTTAAATACTTTGATATTGTTGTTATAGTTATTAATAATAATGTTGTTAATTTGTTGATATTGTTCCATATTGTTTTGCATGTTAATCGTATTGTTTTTAAATAAATGTACAGTTGTATATGAATACAAATGTCTTTTGCAATCAATTATATTCATTTTGCATATAGGAATCATCACACAGTAAATTGAGTTGCAATTAATGTAAATACAACTTTTTAAAAGTTACTATTTTCATGAAACATTTTACATTTTCTGTTATTATGATGCAGCAGATTTGTCGTTAAATTCTGTATGTGTATCTAAAATGCACAAATCAATGAAAACCTATCTATCAAATTCAATGCAAAATATAAAAATCTGGACATTTATTAAACTGTGTATACATGTATACAAGAAACATTGAAAAAACAAATACAAAAACACAATCAGAGTTTTATTAAAGGTTTCCAGTCCTCTTAGCCTCCTTATTGCAGTCACCCTGGCCATCATGGACTTTGTCCCAGCTCAGTGCTTAGTAATAAGCATCAAGTTTCTGGTGGTATAATTGTTCAGTAAGTGGTCTTCCACCTTTGTTCTCCTTATTGTATTTTCATGCCCTCAAGACCACTACATATAAACAAAACATAATGCTGTGGTACCAGTTAAAGGAGAATCTGAGGTCTGTGAGATCTCCGAAGCTCTGTATTATATTGACAAATTATCTATTTTATGTGTAGTCAAGTTTCATCAACAGTAGTCATGGTAACAAAAATGCCCTGTCATTTAGATAGATTAACTGAGTCCCCGTGTTACTGATAGCGTGGACACAATAAATATTTAAGTTGGTTTCTAGAAACTGGACCCTTTACAAGATCATTCTCTTGCGGTAATACATTATTAAACTACTGTAAGCCCTTTGTAAGCACTGTGTGCTTTCCTACTAGGGAACATAGGAAACAAAGCAGGCTGTTCCCATTGAGGGTAACAGTAACAATCCATGTTTTAGTGTTGAATGTCCTGTCTTTCATCAGTCCTTATTTTGGCAGTTTATTCTCTCTTGATGTTTTAGTCTTGATAAAAAGAAATGTGTTTATAGTGCCATGTTTCAGAAGTATGCAGAAACCTCATTCACTATTTGTTCTATTGCTGTTAAATATCAGTTAATGCAGAAATATAGCAATAATAATTGTACATTTTAAGTTCTGTATGTCTCTCGCTCTCTCTCTATCTATCTATCGGCCACCCTCACGGTCTGCGAGTGCCCTGGGTAAGAGTTTGTGGGGCCTCCCTCGTCATGAGCTCTGATGTCTGGTAATGTGAACAGCCAAAATCCTACAAGGTTTGGTGCGTAGCTAGACTGGATTTTAAGAGCAGGCATGCAAATAGCCAAGCACTGTCAGAAATTGGTGCCCAAGGAAACTTGATTGCAAGAGCAGGCAAACTAATATTTAATCAGGATTTGGTACACAGACAACATTCATAACAAGAAACACACAAAACAAAAGTGGTTCAGGGCACAGAGTCTCGGGAATTAGGAGCTCTATACAGAGTGACCCATATACAGGACCCCTAGAGCTTGGCGTGATAGGGGCTAGAATAACTGGACCAAAGGAAACCATTAAACATAGGAACTAGTAAGTGAACCTAAGAAATTGGTGCTAAGGGACTGGGCTGGATAATAGCAGGTGGGGAAGGTAACAGAAACCATCAGAATGGCAGGTAACCTGATTACCTTAACGTAGTTTGCATAGAGAGAAGGATGCAAAGCAGAGGATAGTGTATCAGCAGGGCACATGGGTCGGGAAACCAATACATAGATCTGGAAAACAAAACAAAACACCTTCAGCGTCATCCAGGATTGACAAAAACATGATTCACGATCATTTCCTTGTTGGACGTTCTCTGATTGGCAGCCATGGTGGAACAATCAATTCTCTGGAAACTACATCATTGAATACAAGATTGAAAATCACCTATAATTTGTTTTAAAGGATTTATGCAACCATTTTCTCAACAATGTTTTCTTCTTTATAATTCCCTATTAGGCATTATTGTTCTCATCCACCCTCCTTAATTAATTAAAAAAATATATATTAAACTGATTATGATTTATATTTAATCCAGCATCCAATAAGGTTACTCTATTACCTGTTACATTAGTACTAAATGTTTAGCAATTGTCATCACAATCCAGTTCAGTCCACGTACCGCCAGGGCTCCCACAATGCATTGCAGGAGGAGAAAAAGAACCATTGAGTGAGATTTATCAAAGTGTAGCAGGCCATTTTGCACCTTTTTTGTCATTTTTTCCACACAGCATATTAAACCTGTTAAATCTAAACACTGATTCAATTGAATTGTATTTTAGGTATCCCTGAACAGCAGTTTATACTTGAAATCGAAATGTGACATGGGTTTATATGGTAGGCTGTGTTTTAAATAAATGGTTTAATTTTTAAAACAAACACACTAATGGCAAATTTGGGGTTAATAAATAAGTATCTATTTCACCTATTGTTTGGACAGTGCAAATAACACAAGGTAGAAGGACTAAGATCCAAATTGAAAATGGAAGAATGAAAACTACTTAAACCTTAAAGGACCACTATAGTGCCAGGAAAACAAACTTGTTTTCCTGGCACCGTTGGGTCTTTAGGTCCCCCCACCCTCAGGGTCCCACTCTCGCCGGGCTGAAGGGGTTAAACTCTTACCTTTCTCCAGCGCCGGGCTCCCTCGGCACTGGGGAACTCTCCTCCCTCTTCCGATGTCAGCTGCCGAATGCGCATGCACAGCAAGAGCTGCGCACGCATTCAATCAGTCCATAGAAAAGCATTACACAATGCTTTCCTATGGACATCAGCGTCTTCTCACTGTGATTTTCACAATGAGAAGTGCGGAAGCGCCTCTAGCGGCTGTCAGTGAGACAGCCACTAGAGGCTGGATTAACCCTCAGTGAAACATAGCAGTTTCTTTGAAACTGCTATGTTTACAGCGGCAGGGCTAACACTAGATGGACCTGGCACCCAGACCACTTAACAGAGCTGAAGTGGTCTGGGTTTCTATAGTGGTCCTTTAACTTAGCTACGGAGATTTAAATTTACTATAATAGAGAGTTTACTGAATAAACCGCAGAGTGTTGTATCAGGACCAGAAACCTTCTACCGTGATTCAGCGACCTATGATTTGTGAGCGTTACTGGATGCATGTTGGTAACTGAAAATTTCTAACAATAGCTTTAATGATAAGAACAGCCTGTGAGCACTGGGAGCATTTACGAGCCTAAAATAAACTGTGTGTGGTAGCAGTTTAACAAGTAACCTGATAAGGCTGTCATTATTGTCCCTCACAGCTACAGGCATTCCAGTGGGTCCCTAAACACTCAATCAAGTCTAAGAGGAATGAATGTTATGTGTTTATGGAACCTGGATAGATGACTGATATAAACAAACTGACTCAGGACCGTTTCTGATCAAAACACTGAGGATATATATTCACCCCTTACAGAAAGTTTATTAATATTATATGTAATACTATGCCTATTTTAAAATGCCTACAATGGAATCAAAATATTCATAAAATACATAAAATACAGAGTTTGAGCTCATATTTAAGGCTACATAATTTTATTTTTAAATGTAGGGATTTGATCACACAGAACAGTCACGGCGTGCTAAGCCCTATACTACTTCGACGTATACCAACAGCAATGGGTCCTAACTTGGCTCAGTTTAGCTGTCAGACAAACTGAGAAAATATCCATTGGAATAATATATCGCTGCTTCATGGCTATGGCCCCACTTCCTCCATGACTAAGTGAATTTACTTTATTTTGAGCCAAGAGGAGTGTAAACATACCCAGCCTTCTAGAATGTTCCATTAACCCCTTAAGGACAGACGACGGATATATTCCGTCATGATTCCCTTTTATTCCAGAAGTTGTGTCATTAAGGGGTTAAACAATATTCTAACATGTAACTCTCCAGTTGCAGAGCAATCTTTATCTTAGTACAGCAAAAGAAACATGCTCTTAAAGGGACAGTTTAAGTACCATAACAACTTCTGCTAAATTAAGTTGTTATGGTGGCAGGAGTCCCCCAGGCACACTCTTACCTTCAGTTGTTAAATCTTTCTTTAACGGATTAACCCCAATGTAATTCCCAGCGCTTATCCTAAGGTCACCCCAGGCGGCACCAGCTCCTGGATCTCAGTTTCAGAAAGCACGGAGTGCCACCGGGCAGGGGAGCCACTGATTGGATGAGAACGGTCAGCTGATGCTCTCAGCCAATCAGTGACTCCCCATTCAAAAAATGGCTTGAAAAAGGTACGTTTCTTTAACAGCTGGTCGAGTTTATTCACTAACCATTCAGAGTTATTAACTTAACCATGAATTGATCATCAACTATGTTTCCACCTCAGATATTTTGGTTTTAACTTTGTTAAAGTTAATTTAGCTTCCCATATGGTTTTTTGAACAATATTTATTTATTTAGATAAATACACACAAAGTGGCAATGTTTCCACCAAGGGATAGTCAATGTCATCCAATACCAGAGATATTGGGAGAGTAATCTGTATGGAAGCATGGTACTTGAAAGTACAATGATGGATCAGATCTACTATAATATGCAATGTTGGACAAGGTCCAGTACAGTCCTATGTACATTTTGAGGGTCAGATTATTGTGTCTACATTGATTTTCAATCAAACTGAAACTGGACATTTAAAAAAGAATATCATTTGCTTCAAGTGTTTAACCATCTCTGTCACTCCTGACCACATATTTAAATAGAAAATTGTTCCTGCAGCTGTTGTTCAGGCTATAATTCCTATGATTCTTGCATAGCAACTGTCTGCGGTGAAAATAATAGAAATGGTTTTTAGGATTCCTGGTCCTGGTTGGCTAATTCTCGATAGCAGACTTTTTCAAGAAGGCTGTCAAGGAACATTACTTAAAGGACCACTATAGTGCCAGGAAAACATAGTCGTTTTCCTGGCACTATAGGGTCTCTAGGCACCCTCCCCCCCTCAGCGCGGGGAACTCTCCTCCTCCTTTTTGCCGTCATCGGCTGAATGCGCATGCGCGGCAAGAGCCACGCGCGCATTCAGCCAGTCCATAGGAAAGCATTCTCAATGCTTTCCTATGGACGCTGGCGTCTTCTCACTGTGAAAATCACAGTAAGAAGCGCGGAAGCGCCTCTAGCGGCTGTCAATGAGACAGCCACTAGAGGCTGGATTAACCCATAGGTAAACATAGAAGCTTCTCTGAAACTGCTATGTTTACAGCAGAAATGGTTAATCCTAGATGGACCTTGCACCCAGACCTCTTCATTAAAGTGTTATACATCAACATTTCCTTATCAAGGCACCTTTTTTTCATATTTATATAAAAAAAAAAAAAAAAAAGAAATCTGGCAACGTGATAAAGGCAATGTGATAAGGGCTCAATTAGGAGGTGTGAAACTTTCAGGTGTCCCCATTAGATTGCTACTAAATATGCTTGTGGAGCTAATTCTAGAGGGTAACGGAAGCTCAGCATTTCTATGATTATGGTTATATGCAAGAATATTCCAGGTGTTCAGGATGTAGATTGCCGAGAGGCATAGATAGCAGATTTGTCATGGTAAGAATCTGAGGGGTGTATAAAGCGATCAAACGAGTGGAGAATCAAGCCTCAGTAATAATTGCCCCTAGATAATACATATGTACAGGTTGCGCAAATAAAAAGTCCAATATAATATCAAATGCTTGGAGTATTCTTTACTTGTAAATAGTGCAGGCTTTTGATGGTGGCAGGTATATGTATTAAAGCAGAAAGATAACCGGCAATGGTGCAGAGTATCTAATACCAAGTGAAGAACAAACAACCAAGAGGTCTATTATGTAGCACTCACATTTAGTAGAGCTATAAAACCAGCTCTGAGTATAACCGTGTGCAGCGGTACAATACCCACTCACAGATACGTTGTTCTAGGAGTCAGTGAGTGGATATATACAAAGATACAATAGACAAAAAGAGTGCTCTCTGTAAAGCTGTAGACTAATAATTATTAAGGTAAAAGTAATCTACTCACATTTGATGGAGCAATATACACTTTCTCAGGTATTGACGCTTGGGTGCTACTATCCCTAACAGGAATATAATGTAGAGTAGCTCTTCCAAAGGGTAGTTCTTCCTAGGATACAGGTAGCAGGTAGATATAATGGTGGTATAAATTACCTGGAACAGTAGAAGATATAAATAGTAGACATGTGCAATTCGGTTCGGTCCTAATGTAAATTCGGACAAATCTTGGACATTCTGATGCTTTTGAATGTCCGAATTGCCGAATTTCGAAGTGCTGAATTTCGGAAGTGCCGAAACCGAATTGCCGAAGTGTTTACTCCTACTCCTAACCCAACTCTAACCCTACTCCTAACCCTACTCCTATCCCTACTCCTAACACAGCCCTACCCCCTAACCCTACCCCTAACCCAACACTTACCCTAAGTTCCATAGTGCTGAAGTCCCGAATTTTGGAAGTGCTGAACCAAAGTGCCAAATTGACGAAGTCCCGAATTTTGGAAGTGCCGAAGTCCCGAATGGCGGAATGCCGAACCGAACCAAATTTTTTGCCCATGCACATCCCTAATAAAAAGAACTAAAACAAACTAAGAAAACATAAAGGCATAAAAAATTCAATGAATGGTCAGACACATAAAATAGAAAATAAGGAAAAGAATAGACACCAAACATCATTCAAATGTAGCAATAGTCAGCTACCATATGGAGTAAAATAATCAACAAACATTTGCTTAAAAGAAAAGGAAAAGAGAGCAACATGTTTGCAGGTCATTATTGTCAATATTCATCCATTCTAAGTACATGGTGGGTTAGCATAGTCCCCCAGAATATTCAGGTCTTGAAAGCCTTTGGTCCTTTGGCCCCTTGGGATAAAGAGGGTGACGCGGGCATGGTCCCAGGTGTCTACGAGGGTGCCTGAGGTTGGGCCATTGTTACGATCTGCCAGTTCCAGTGCCTTCAGGAAGGCCCATGTATGGGTGGTTCTGTTATGGGTCACCGCTAGGGTTTAAGGAGCTCCTGGATAACGTCCCTAGTCACACTAGGTGATAATTTGACAGCGCCATTTATGCAGTATACTCAGTCAGTGACCACCTTTTTGGCAGCTGTGTGGAGCAAGATGGATGCCAGCAGCCTCCGGATGTAATGCGGGAGATCTTTGGCCGATATATCAAAAGAAATGCCTCAGATTTTAATATGGTTTCGATGTTATCTGTCTTCCAAGGCTATTAGGTGTAGGGACAAGGTTTACTGGTTAGCTTGAAGTTGTTGCACTGTCTCTTTATTGGCAGGGATGTTGGTCCTGACATCGAGAATGTCCTCTTCAGAGGCTTGCACACGATCAGTAATGGCCTGAATGTCAGTCCTTAGGAGTGTTAGGTCAGCCGCCCATAACTTGTGATTGTCAGCCAGCATGATCTTCAAGTCATATTTAGTAGTGGGAGCTGTCCTGTCAGAAGTCTCAAGAGACTGAAGCAGACCTGCCTGGGAATTTAGCCTCTAGCACCTCTTGCGTCTGGGTGTCGGCATGGACTGAGCAGGCTTCCGGAGCATAGATCCTATATCCCTTCTGTCAGCAGTGGTATTTGGCTTCTGGGAGTGGCATCCCATAGCAGGCATATAGACTGGCGGGGTTCGTGATATTTAAGGAAATGTTCTCGGCAGACCCCTGTGGGAGAACCGCTGAGGAGATCCTCTAGACCCGGGATGATCGACGTGAGGTAGGCCAGAGACTTGCGCTGTAGCTTAGACTATTTCAGCGGATGAAAGAAAGGCATCTATACATGCGGTCCAGCTCCGGGAGACCGGCTGGAAGGCTTTCAGGGTCTTGGAAATCAAGATATTTGTCAAAATTAATTTGATTTTGGAGGCGCTGTCAGACATGGCTAGCAAGCACTGCCCCTCCAGAACATTTTTTTTTTTTTTTTTTAAATAATCAACCCAAAAATCCTAATCAGTCCAATTATCAGAATGTTAATTTTTTAAATTGTAATTTTATATAGCAGCACGAATAAAGCACTCCTAGGAACTACTTGAGGAAGAACAACAAAAGTATCCCAACAATCAAAATGGGTGCTGTTGGGAACGCCAATGTAAAATGATTACCAAACTACTTTGCAAATGTGCACAGACATTAAATAGCTGCTGTGGAACTTCAGCTCCCATCATGCCTTGGGAGCTGTAGTACAAAAGTACTTGTTGATCTTCCTTTTAGCTATCCCCTAATCTATACTGACGTAGTATACATAGCTCACTGTAATGTGACCATGTGACGGTAATATGAACGATAACACTGTAAAGATGTAAAAAGAAATGTAATATATGGTATTGAATAAAAACATGTCCTTTATTGTGAAGTGTTTCTGCTAGACAGTTTGCCATATGTACATATTATTTCTTAATCAGGCTCAGCTTTATATGGTAACGTCTAGTATGTCACTAATCCCACAGTCTGAGAGCCTTGCATTCACCTGTGATGTCACATTGTGTCTGTGTCTCTTTGCAGCTGACGTTTCAGGCTGAAATAGAGCATGCCTTCATCCCACTGTGTGCTGGAGGAACACCCATTTAGCCTTTCTTAAAAGGCTGCCTCTTCTCTTCTAGAAAGCCATTTGCTACTGCTCAAACTAGAACTAAGAAAGTAGCTTGTTTTCTGTCTCTCTATTTTATTTAATTTTTTTACTTTTTATCATTTCTACTGACACAGTTTGGTTTTCCAAGGCATTATAACTATTTAACGGGACCATGTCTACCTTTGGATATAGGAGAGAGATTAGCAAATATGAAGATATTGATGAAGATGAGTTACTGGCATCGCTATCTCCAGAAGAGCTTCAAGAGCTGGAGAGAGAACTGGAGGATATTGAACCAGATCGTAATCTCCCAGTTGGAATGAGACAAAAAAGTCTAACAGAGAAATCTCCAACAGTAAACTTCAGCAGGGAAGCTCTAATGGCCTATTGGGAAAAAGAAACAAAAAAATTACTGGAGACGGAACAGCAAGGAGCCTGCGATAAGGTAAAAATTTGTTTTAAAAATTATTATTATTTTGAGTTGACATGATGCCATTCCTACCCCCTTTCCATTCTCAAACACTGCTCCCATTATTTATCTATATTTTTTTAACATGCTGGTTAATTTTGCTTTGTTTCTTTCGCTTTTTCTGTTAACAGCTGGTGAATTTAAATATTGAAATCTACATTTTTCAGCGGACTCCAAAATGCCCCGATACCGGTTACCAAATATGGTTTAATTACTTACGTTACCTCTAAACAGTGTTTGTTGAATAATCAAGCTGTAATTTCAGGTCAAATCTAGGAGATTATACTCGTCATTAGTTTCATTTATCCATAACTGCTAATGTCAACTGAAATATACAAAAGCTATCTATTTTATGTCTTTTTTTTATGGCAATTCAGTATAAATGAATAATTAAGAAGCTTATATTTTAGTTCAAATGAGCATTTTGATATGAAACAAGAATTGTTTAAAATAAATAAATTAGTTAAGAAGTGGTGATGCAATGTGCTACATTGTGTTATGTTAATATTCCAAAAACGATGAAATTAATATAAGATTATTATGTTTTTGAGATAAAACAAATACATATTGCCCTTTTAATAATCCCACTAATCTATCTTTAATGAGCAGACCAGAGACTTACAAGATTGTAAAATAATACTAGCTGTTACATTATTGATACCACTCCATAAACCCTCTGTCTACATGCAACTGGTGTGTCAAATTCTGCTGAATTCCTGGCTCAGTTTGAACTGCGATTGTGTTTGGTATTTGATTGTTCCCAAAGATGGAAGTTATCAGCTAGGATTATATTGCTGCTATTTTTAACCATTATAGAATCACACTGTCTCGAAGAATCAGGAGAATAGCAATGTGTCCAAAGATTGATGGCTATATTATTTAAAACACCTTGGATGCCCTTGGGAAAACCCTGTGATGCTTTAAAAAATATAAGCATGCCTTTTTTGATGCACAATAAGTTATAGCAGGTGGTGTCTACAGGTTCTAAATACACACACACTAAATATTTTAAAATGTGTATAAATTGTAAAAAGAAAAACATGAATACGGTACTGTGAACAAAAAAATTACTGCTGATTTGAGCACTTAGGTTAAACTGTCCTTTACTGTTTAGAATCCTAAAGAAGAAGAAGAGTCAAGCGAGGAAGAGGATTTTATAGGAAGCAACAGTGAAGTTTCTGAAGTCTACACTGAAGAAGAAGAGGAAGAAGAAGAGGAAGAACAAGAAGCAGAAGAAGCAGAAGAACAGAATGACCAAGAAGAAGAAAAAGAAGATGAACGGGAGGTAGTTAGTGAATCAGAAGAAAGTGAAAAAGATGAACTTAAAGAATATGATAAATTGGAATCTGGGAGTTCTAACTGTAGTCCTACTCCAAAATGCAATGGATTAGCTAACAATAGCAGTACATGCAATGGCTATAGTGGAAATAGCGTAAAATTCAGTAGACAAACAGATGGGTCTGGTCCCCATAGGACGGCAACTGGCCTTGCCCTCTCCAACCCTACTGTCATTGACGATGCTCTTGAAAACATCAAAACTAATGACCCAGAGACTTTTGAAGTGAATCTAAACAACATAGAAAATATTACACCGGAAACACTAGTATCTTTTGCACAAGCTTTAAAAGATAATACAGTCGTAAAAATATTTAGTGTAGCAAACACTCATGCTGATGACAATGTTGCTATAGCTATTGCTACCATGCTAAGAGTTAATAAAAGTATTACAAGCTTAAACATAGAATCAAACTTTATCACAGGAAAGGGTATACTGGCTATAATGCGAGCTTTACAGTATCACAATAATGTATTGACAGAATTAAGGTTCCACAATCAGAGACATATCATGGGTAGTCAGGTGGAAATGGAGATAGCAAAACTCCTGAGAGACAATACAAGTGTGGTCAAACTAGGATATCACTTCGAACTTCCAGGACCGCGAATGTCTATGACGAGTATCCTTACCAGAAATATGGACAAGCAAAGACAAAAAAGAATGCAGGAACAAAAAGAGTTGGGTTATGATCCCACATCAAATCTGAGGACCAAGACCTTGCAAAAAGGAACTCCAGGAGTATCACCGTATTCTTCCCCTAGAGCATCGCCATGGTCATCTCCAAAGCCAACTAGGAAATTTCAAACTGATAATACAATGCTTCCTTCTCCTCCACCACCTCCCCCACCTCCTCCACCAGTACCTCCTCCTCCTCCTCCAATACTTCCGCTAATTCAAGAGAAAAAGGTTCCCTCCAGAAATATAGCGGAAGTTATCAAGCAACATGAGAGATCAGCCAACAAGCTTCAAAATGGACACAAGGGAAAAGGGAAAAAAAGTAGAAAAGAACAAAACAACATATTCAAAGATATAAAAAACTCATTAAGATCAATATCAGAGAAAAAGACAGAAGATATATCCAGACCATCCACCCCCCAACGATCGGTGCGCGATGACCTCATGCAAGCCATAAGGGGAAGCAGTGTGAGGCAACTCAAAAAGGTACGTTTCGAGTTTAAATATATAGCCTCATAACATTATAATTTAGTCCTATTTCCGAGGTTTTGTTAGTGTGTATTATAAATTCTGTCAGTCGCTTTCACTGATTATTTTTTTTGACACTTTTTCATTTTTCTTTAGGATTCCTAGGACTCCATTTATTATTACAGTATTTGCACTTTCTCTATTAAAACATTGTGCTTTCTGGTGGCACTTTTTTTTTTTAAATTCTTTATTTTTGTAGTGCTTTGCAGGATATACACATTAACAGAGACATTGCGCTGGGCATCACAAATGATTATCTAATAGCGTACATAATATGTCGGCTTCACAGCACTTTTTTTCTTTTTTTTTTTTTTAAACATTTGCATTTAACATTAGAGTATTCATGGGATTGTACTGCACATTTTTTGTAAGTAAACAGGATGATGCCTGAGGATGCTTAAATGGGATTAGTAGTTTAAAGTCATGCAAGTTATCAGGCACAATAGGTATAACGTAGATAACATGTAAGGAACATTAACTTTGCTTGGAGGCCATGGATTTTACTCACATGGATGCTAAATAAAGTAAAACATAACAAATGAATGCCCATGTCGGGAGATCGGCCGCCTCCCCCAGGTGTCAGGTCACCACACATGCTAGGCCTCACAGCCATATGCCTCGGTTTCTTTGCTGTCGGCACAGATTTCCCAGTGTCGTTTTATTCCCACTCTTTCCCGGTCAGTCCTCCGGGGTTGGTTTGCTGTAACCAGTGTGTAGTTTTGTAGTTTTAGGGTTCTTTGTGCTGGATCGTGCTGGAGCTAAAGGACAGCACGTCTGTCCATCTTGGCTGCCAGGCTCCGCCCCCCTCTGGTGGCATTTTTTATGTAGAATGTTAGTCAGAATATTGTTACAGTACACTTAGCTCCTAGTACGTAACTTTGAAGGTGCAAAAACTGTCCAAATGTCTGAAGAACAAACAAAGAGTTTTCGGACTACTTTTAAAATACATTAATAAACCGAAACATATTTAGAGCATTTTTAGAACACTTCGATTTATCTGTTATATAAAAATGGAAAAATTGGAATTGTAAAATTCAGGCTAAAATAGTTCATTTAAATTTTTTTTCCATCTCTGACATCATAGTTTGTCTGTTTTAGTATGAATTTTAATTCACTATAATTCCTATCGTAGTGAATAAACCTAAAGCTATCTATCAATATCTGCTGACTTACAAAGAGAGAATGTATGGGGTGAGACAGGGAGTCAGATGGGAGTCAGATGGACATTTCTATAAAGTCGAAAAGAAGGTTTTCCAAGTAGTAACAGAAAATGGTAACATTACTGCTTACATATCTTATCCCTAAAAAACATGCATAGGCCGGTCTAGCTGACCCAATAATACATGGAATGATCTGTGGGACCTAGCTTTAGTTATTATATCTTACCCCAGGCAGGTTAACCAAGACCCATGCTTCAATATTAAGGAAAAGGTTGCAGGATATCCAAGACGTTTTTTTTCCCTCACATGCGTTAATAAAGTTTTGATATATATTAAATAATTTATATTAAATATAAAAATGTATTATGGAGCTGAAAACGATATCATCTAATTATTTGAATAATAATTTCAGGTTGCTACTTGTAATGTGTAGCCGCCATTAGTGGCATCTCAGAAGGAAGAATACCTATTATAGCAATGTGGCTAAAATTAGACTCAGATATTTTTTTTTGTTCCAAACTGCAATTCATCAGAATTTGGGGAGATAGTGTGATCGTCTGAATTCCAGAACTCTGAGCTGAAATGTAGCTAAAGCATGAAGCAAACAAAACACTCTATGGACGAGCAGATTTGTGAATTGGAGTTTTTTGCCCTTAGAGACAAAAAAGAGATGATGGAAAAAAAGACAATTGAAGGCTAGGAAACAGTCATTAAATGATGATTTTATTCATAGATCAAGGGAGAAGTGAATAATACGGTAGAGGAAAAAAGTATGAGCAGTAAAATAAAAAGTAATATATAAAGATAGAATTCTTTACTCTTTTTCTCTATATTACTTTTTCTATCTTCATCTTTGTACCAAATGGTGGGGAAATGCACCTATCAGTGTATTGTAAAAATATACACATAATACGAATATTATGTTTATATTCTGCAGTAAGATAATTGGTCCATATTAGGGCCCTTTTGGCTCCTCTCATATGTTTTCCAAATGTTAATTGACGAGCCCAACTGCTATATGGCCAAAATGTGGCCATACTGAAACAGTTTTTTTTTTTTCGTGGGCAGTGGTTTGGCCAAAATAAAAACATTTCCCGTGCACAAGTCTAGCAACAATTACTTAAAGCGGCACTATAGGTGTAAAAACAACTTTAGCTTAATGAAGTCGTTTTGCTGTATAGATCATGGCCCTGCCGTCTCACTGCTTAAGTTAAATCACTCTGTTTATACAGTCCTAGTCACACCTCCCTGCATGTGACTTGCACAGCCTTCCTAATACTTCCTGTAAAGAGAGATCTAATGTTTAATCTTCCTTTATTGCTTACTCAGTTTAATTTAGAATTTTGTTTATCTCCTGCTCTGTTAATAGCTTGCTTGAGCCTGTAGGAGCCCCCTACCAGTAATTTGGGCAGTCCTACCCCATTTTGGCAAAGCCAGTACTGCGTTTGCATCCCCGAAACGCCCCATTTACTCCCCTCCCATTGGCATCCCAATTCTCTAGGTGCTGGAGTTGGGAGGTATGCAACACTGAGACCATAAACTATAAACATGACAACATTTTATTAGCAATAAGCGTTGTATTCCTGGCACTATAGTATCCCTCTAAATGCAGTCTTAGAAACAGTTATTCTTTTTATCATTTTCAGGATTCATCGCCGGTTGTGCTGTACATTGAAACAGATGTATTTTCTCAAAGTGACGCAGGTCATAGACAGGTTCAAAATCTCAGCTGAACTAGAAATGGTTTCCAACTTTGTATGTTCATTCACCACAACTGGCTGTTATCACGTCACCACAAATCCCCTTTGTTAATTTAGCATGGATTAGTAATGAATCTGAAGTTGGAGAGGTTTCTCACAGTGGAATAGATATTCTTCATGCTTATCATGGCATCCTTACGTCAATTTAGCATTCAGCTGTTAGTGTGAAATTGTCTGCTCTGACTGCCATTTAACTCGTCTTGTGTCAAAGATGACTTTCTCGATAGTTTGCTATGCTATTCTGACATGAATATCATCTATTAATCACCTGTCTGTCTATCTGTCCATCCATCCATTTTATGGTTATTATTTTTTATGTTGTTAAAGAGAAACTTGGTTTAATAAGTAAAGGACTGATTTCTTGTACTTTTTTTATTATACAGGTGGACGTACCACAAGCACTCAGATAATCTCAGGTCGGACATATAAAATCATCCGTACAAAGATCAACAAGGAAACGTTGCTGAATTATTTGCAGTTGAATATAAAGAGGTTACCAAAGTTCTTTTAAGTTTGATATATTTATATGTTGTCTTGATTCACCTAAAGCTTGTTAAAAGATTTTTAAAAATGTGTAAATATTGAGGAAATGACTTTTTTTTTTGTAATATTACATTCTTCGTTTATTAAAAAAAATCATACGTGAACCTATAACAGATCATTATCACAAGCCTTGCTATTTTTGCACTAAAACATGTGTTCTCATGGCTTGTTTTGTTTTTATTTTTTGTAATTTACATGCAATAAATAAGGTTTTATCATTTGGTGTGAATGTTGTTTTCACGTAAAACACAATGATACACTGTTAAAACTGTGACCCAGAGTAAATAAATAAAACATGAATTAATAAAGCCTTATTTTAAGGATTACTGTATTTTAAAAGTTATACTATTATTTATTTTGTGTATGTGACAATAAAGTACTTTTGATTATATCCTGGATCTTCACTGTCCTGCTGCACCTGAACCATCATATCCTTTGTGGGGATACAAGCCACCTATGCCCTGTGAATTGAGCATTTCCATATTGCTCTACAGTTTGTAAGTAGGTTTTATCCTTGATCTTTTATTCGCTTATTGCAACAGTGAGCTTTATATCCTTTTTGTGTTTTGCATATATATGCTATTGGGATTTGTCTGCACAACATCCTACAGTGAGGGTCATACCACTCCCCACAACTACAGTGGATACATATTGGGCTCAATAACATGTGAGTGCATACATTTTACTTTATTACTATAACCCACCAATACATACATTACATTATAGAGTATTCTTACCCTATATCATACTGAGGAACTAAATTAGAAGAAGAGAAGCCTCATCAAAGCAGTAAGCATGGTTTATAGCACTCAGGCGCATATATCAGAGCTGATTTATGCCTCTAAAAAGTATAAGTGCTAATTTTTCTCTCTCATGAATAATTCACCAAATCAAAACATACTCTTTTTTTCTCATCCTTTCTAAAACCCAGAGGTGCTACCTTCATTTTCCTTGCAAGTCATTTCTAACTGGCAAGGAAGAGAGACTCTTGGTTTGGCTGTGTTGTTGCCTAGCTTAATCCAACACACTAAACAAGCGCTTACCTGTTTTTTAGACACGTGCAATTTGTTTCGGTCCTGATTTAAATTCGTCTGAATTTCGGCAATTCGGACATATGGATGCTTCCGAAGTGCCGAAGTGCCGAATTTAAGAAGTGCCAAACTGAATTTCCGAATTGCTTCAGATTTCTGAAAAGTGGCAAAACAAGAGAGGGAGGAGAAATTAAGGGAATTATGACTGGAATCTTACCCTAACTCTACCTATAAGCCTACTCCTAACCCTTGTAGGGGTAGGGTTAGGTTTAGGGGTAGGGTTTGGGTTAGGGGCAGGGCTGGGTTAGGGTGACGGAGTTAGGGTTATGGGGTAAGGGTTAGAGGTAGGGTTAAGGTTAGGGGTAGGGTTAGGAGTTAGGGTTAGGAGTAGGATTGGGGTAGGGCTAGGGTTAGGATTAGGGGTGGGGTTAGGGTTGGGTTAGGGTGAGGGTAGGGTTAGCGGTAGGCTTGGGATAGAGTTGGGGTAGGGTTAGGGGTTAGGGTTGGGTTAGGGGTAGGACTAGGGTTAGGGAACTGCCAAAGTCCTGAATTCTCGAATTGCCAAAGTCCCGAATTGCCAAGTCCCAAATTGCCGAAGTTCCGAATTTTGGAGGTGCCGAACCGAACCGAAGAGCCAAAGTCCCGAACCAAATTTTTTGCCCATGCACATCCCTACTGTCTTTAAGTACAAATAACAGAAAACTGTGTGTGTGTGGGTGGGGGGGGGGGGGGGGGGGCAGTAAATAAATGTAATTAATTAATTAATTAAAAAACATGACTATGGCACTTGTATAAACATTCCTGAATTGGGGAAAATTTACTTTTTTAACATTGTTTTAAGTAGGCAGAAATGTACTGCTTAAACTCTTTACGATGAGTCATATAGTATAAGAATTCTGGACACACATTTAATTGTCCTCAACACATTAAGGAACATTATAGTGTTGGGAATACAAACATTCCTAACACCATAGAGTTGGACTAGCTATTTGGGTCCCCAGCCCCCTCAAAATGGAATAAAAAGGTTTTGAACCTTACCTGTTCTCTATCGCCACTGCTCCATCGCTGAGATCAACAATCTTAATGATCTCAGACAATCCAATGCTTTAACATAGGAAAACATTGGGAGGCTATTGCGCCTGCTCAGCAAAACACCACACTGCACCAATCAACATAGACATAAATTGAACCCATAAATCCATATATCAGCAGTATACAAAGTATGAAGGTCTGTTTCATGTGTGGGTGTAGGAAAACTTTCAATCACCTGGGACCACATTTTTACATTTTGATCAGTTGCAGCATTACTGTTTATTGGTTCCACTGAGTCAGGGGTAAAGGCCTGCCACCAATGCTTTCATTTTGGGTAAAGAATCTGTTCGTGTCAAAGCAAAGGGGACCCGCCTAGACATTATTAGCTTTAGCTATGTGCAGAGTGTTTGGATGGGATTATTTATTAATGTAATGTGCTACAGTAAATGAGATTTGGTGACAAAGAGACCTGCAAGAAGCTGATATGTTTCTGACGTAAACTTACACCCACATGCATTTGCCCACTGTAAGTACATGTGTAATATGTGAATAGTGGGTCTTTGATGTTGGTCATTCTTAGTGTCCCCCTACTTTTATCTGTGGAGCCCTGTGTGTTCATCCTGATAATTGGTGGTTTAGTGACTGACCGCACTAGTGTTGGTGGTCTTGGCAATCAATAAAAAAGAGGTCTAATAAGCAGACTTATCGACGCTCTGAAAACTTGTCAGAGAAAAGGCGCTACTTAAAGCAAGAATGTGATTAGACGTGACAAGAATAAATGGCATTAATTTTCTGCTGGATATGAGCCCAGAGCTATGAGCAGTAACGGCGTTCCCAACATCCTTCTGTATAAAATTACTGATATGATCTAGTAACCATAACCCAGCTGTAATGAAACAAAACCATCATGGTAGCTTAGATTTGACCTTTTGGCTTCCTAAATTTACACGTAAGTCTTGAAAATGTGTGGGCGTAAAGCAGTAATGTCACTTGCAGGTTGTGTTTTTTAATTAAAGGAACACTTGGGGTCAGGAATAAAACCGTGTATTCTTGACCCTATAGTGTTAAAAACACTATTTAGACCCCTTGATCCCCTCTTGCCTCCCTTAAATATAGTGTAAACTCACCTTTTTCCAGCTCCTCCCCTGATCCACCTCCTTAGTTGACATCATCAGAATTGATGATCTCTGCCAATCACAATGCTCTCCCTTAGGCTGAGATTGTCAATTCAGTTTATCTCAGCCAAGGAGGCGGATTGGGGTTGCGGAGCCAAAGGAAGCCATGGCCAATCAGCATCTCCTCATAGAGATGCATTGAATCTATGCATCTTTATGGGAAAAGTTCAGACTGTCCATGCAGAGTGTGGAGATGCTGAACGTCAGTGCTGCCCCCAGGTAGCACCTCTAGTGATCATCTCAGGAGTGGCCACTAGAGGTGTTCCTAGGCTTTAATGTAAACACTGCTTTGTTGGCAATGTTTACAGCAAAAACCTTGCAGTGACTGACTATGCTCACCAGAATAATACATTAAACTTGTTCTGGTGACTATAGTACCCCGACACATGACATATGTGACATGTCATGATTCTCTTTTATTCCAGAAGTTTGGTCCCTTAAGGGGTTAAGAACTTTTTTTTTTTTAAATATATATATCTAAAACATGTTTTATTCTTCTACTTGCCCTATTCTTTCTTTCTTTCTCCTTAGTTTTACTTTTATTGTTTCTGTTTTTTTTTTAACTTTTTAGAGAAGGCACTACTTATTCTTTGCGGAAAAATGGCAATGGGCGGAGCATAATCAACGTTCCATTTCAGCTGCTAATCTAATTTACCCAAATTCAGTTCAAAAGTTCAGACAGAGGAGAACAAATTGGTGGTGTCTGGATTTGTTGGAAATGACCTCACTGATACATTGTGTACGTTTAGCTGTGTACCTGAATCACAAACCAACTGAGACATCCAATGGCCATGCATGTTCTTTTTGGTTTGTGATTTTGAATTCCAACCCTGGCGCCAATAAAAAAATCTGATTGATTGAAAAAAAAAAAATCTGATTGATGGCTAGGGGACAGTCACTACATGTGGATTTTATTGACAAGTGAGAAGTGAAGTGTGAGCTCCTGTGACCCTGGAGCACTTCAGACCCAGTCGCCAAAGCCCGACTGGGGTCTATCAAGGTCCTCTTCATCGGATAAGGCTGCTGCTCTCTTCTTCCAGGCATGTATCGTCCCCTCTGCCTTTTCTGTTCCTCTCCCACGCAGGTATTGATACCTCGGCTCACCCTGTCTCCAGCTACTGCCTTTACAAAGGCGCCTGTGGCTCTCAGATATAGCTGTATCGTAACTTGTTCCAGGAATCAGTGACCATTGCAGCCAGCCAAAGGTCAGAAAACTCTGTTACTGGCATCCATGAACAAACCACACAGGACACACAGTTCCCAAGGGAACCAATACACAATACTTTATTTTCACTCAGCGCTAGCCCCTATCTGCATTATATTTAACTTATGGCGTCACACTCAATCCAATACCTATAAGTAAATTACATGGGGAAACATACAGGAACTCAAACTAACACAATACTATATTTATAAAGGGAAGACAATAACAAACAAGAAATATGCTGCTTGCCTGCTGAAACCATAATATGTAAATCTAACTGATTATGAAAATTACCAAGTCTTACTATTCATGTAGTGCTTCAACCTATTGTTTCTGTAAGTTTTCTTGTATTTGTCCTATTTATAGTTAAATCCCACCTTTCATAATATTGTAAAGCACTATGGAATCTGTTTGCGCTTTATAGATGGCAATAATATTATTATTAATAATAATAATAACAGTTGCAACCAGCAGGTGGTGCTGCACATAACTGCTGCAAGGTATTCACAACCAACAGATGGAGCTGTACAGGTTCCACAGCCAAATCCACTTAGTTAATAGAGAGCATCAGCAGGACAGCAGAGCCCACAAAAGATTTAACAAATAACAATAATACACACCCTGCACCTATAATGGGGTCATTCGGGCACCTATATGAAGTCATTCGAGTCATTCAGGGAGTGTGCGTCATATGCTCCCAGTAAAAGTGACTACCGTAATAAAGGGGAAAAAGCCATAGCAGTATAAAACAATAAGTCTATGTTGATATATTATATTTTCGAATGAATATGCCATATATAAATATCGATATTTTACTGTTTGATCTGGGAACCAAATAGTGCAAAAAATCTTCTATCTGTGTACTGCAAAATACATACATAATATCATACTAAGTATATATTTTGCAGAAGACCTATTATCCCATTTTGATTTGTCTAATTCGGTTACCAAAGCAGTTTTTCAGAACCAACATTTAGCCAAAGTTCACATGTCCCGTAATCTAGCTCTCCCCTCCTCTGGGCTCCATTGTCTGACCTATTTTTGAAAGTCTAATAATCTTTTTTGAGAAGATAACAAATTAGACGCCTGCAAAACACATTTGGTACCAGCTGACTCCTTCTTGAGTGAGAGAGAACAAAATTGGACTATGGAATGCATAGCAGTAGTATAGATTTTCCTGAATTCTTAGCTATGAAAGGAAAGGTCTAATCTGTTTGCAATGCCACCATGGATACACATGGAATTTGCAAGATATACTTAATTTTATACTTATACTTAATGTACAAAAAAAGTATTTCTGTTTGTAGCAATTTCAAACCCAAATTTCACATTTATTTATTTATTATTTTGCAGTGCATTAGATTTGTACAAACAGGCCTGAGGTACCCCAACGGCAATCCTCAGGCGCATCGTCACGTGTTACAATGGGGGTAATAGAAGAGTCATGCACAATTTTATAATGTAATCAGGAGGTATATATGTCAGAATGTTAACATCAATAAGCATGAATATAAGCAAACTATGCAAACTGACTGCGGGTGCACAACCGTTGGTGGGCAGCTTAAGTGGAGATATGAAACTAGCGTGACTCGGTTGCGTGTGGTGTTCGGCACTTGCTTATTGAATTGTAGCTTTAACGCTTTAACGCTTGTTAGTGCCAAGGCTAAATTCAATAAACTGCAAATTATACACGAATATGACACAAACTGGGGATAGCAAGTGAAGTAAGGCTTAGTCTAATAAAGCAGTATTCAGTAGTTTTTGTATACAGTTATGTCAATGTAGACTAGATAAAAGCTATAGTTAGGCCGGCAAGTCAGTCCACTCAGGTCCAGCCGATGCCCAGTCTAGAGGATGTGGTTACCAGCCTGGAATAGGCGTCAATGAGCCTCCACTGCTGCACCTCGGCACCCTGTGCTTCTGTCAGGGTACCTGAAGTCTCTACCTCCGAGAGAGGTAGAGACTTAGACGTTCATCCGTCCGGACGCCATGTTTCCTCTGTTCCTCGCGGTCGACCCGGTCACACAAACGCCGGCCGCGAGGGAGTCTCTTCCTTTTGTAGCATGGTGCCCGGAGGCCGACGTCATCACGCCAATCCGGAACGACCTGTCACTCAGTCCAAGACAGACTAATCAGGTTTCGTCGGAGGCGTGTCTATCCTCTCTAGCCAGGGTATTTAAACATACTTCGCCCTGTTGCTCATTGCCCTGTCGTGGTTCTAGCCTGTCTAGTCACACAGTGCTCTGGTGTTTCTCAGTTATCCTTTTGGTTTCGACCCGGCTTGTTTCCTTACTCTGTGTACCTCCGTTATCCTTGACCCGGCTTGTTCCTCGCTTACCTGTCTTCTCGTTCCCTCGACCTCGGCTTGTCTCTGACCATTCTCTACACTCTCTGTACGTTAGCCCGGCCATTCTAAGGACCGGTATACGTACCCTGTACCTGTTTGTACTTTGCGTGTTGGATCCCTGTCCCGATCCTGACATTACGACAGGGCCAATGGATCCTGCAGGTACAAACAGTCAGGTTGGTTCCTCTGATTCCAGGTTTGACGCCATGGAACACAGAATGGACCAAATGGCCTTAGCACTACAGGCATTGTTGTCTCGTGCTAATAATCCTCCAGAGGAGACGCGTCCTGCTCCTATTTCCTCTGTAGGTTCAGGCCTAGAGGTAGCTACTGTAGGTGCCTCTTCCCGTGTTACTCCACCTGTACGTTATGGTGGGTCACCTGAGAAGTGTCGTGGTTTTTTAAACCAGATCAGCATTCACTTTGAATTGCAACCTCGCTCCTATCCTACCGATAGGGCAAAGGTTGGGTTTATTATCACCTTACTCATTGAGAAAGCTCTGAGATGGGCTAACCCATTATGGGAGAACGATAACCCGTTGGTATACAATTATACTGCCTTTGTAGCTGCTTTTAGAAGAACTTTTGACCCCCCTGGTAGAAAGGTCAATGCAGCCAGATTACTGTTGCGCCTGAGACAGGAGAACCGAACATTAGTGGATTATGCACTAGAGTTCAGGTCTCTGGCGTCAGAAGTTAAGTGGAATGAACAGGCTTATATGGATGTATTCTTGAACGGGTTATCAGATGTTATCCTTGACGAAATTGCTACTAGGGAGCTACCAGAGAATTTAGAGGACTTAATTTCGTTCATTTCTCGTATTGATGAACGTATAAGAGAAAGACAGAACACTCGAGAGAGGAACCTAAGACCTGCCTTTAAATTAGCACCTGCATTTCTAAGTCCTGAGTCCAATACCTCACTAATTCCTGAACCTATGCAGATAGGCAATACTCATCTCTCAGAAGAGGAGAGACTGTACAGGAGAAGGGAGGGATTGTGTATGTATTGTGGAGTCAGAGGTCATTTACGCCTGAATTGTCCTGTTCGCTCGGGAAACGCCCGCACCTAAGTTTCTCTAGAGGACAGGCCTTGGGTGTTTCTATTTTGTCCTCTACGCATAATTACAAAAATCACAGGCTTTTACTACCAGTTTCTTTAACATGGAGGAAGGAAGTACTTAAGACCGTGGCATTGATAGATTCCGGCGCTGCTGAGAATTTTATCGATCAAGCCTTTGCCACTAAGCACACTATTCCTTCCCAGTTAAGAGAGATCCCCTTGGCCGTTGAGGCCATTGATGGTAGACCACTACTCGAGCCTGTTATTACTCGTGAGACTATATCCATGAGCCTGTCTGTTGGTATCTTACACGAGGAGAGTATATCTCTTATGCTTATTTCGTCCCCTTCCGTTCCCATAGTCCTGGGGTATCCATGGTTAAAGAGACATAACCCTACTATCGATTGGGAGTTAGGGGAGATACTCTCGTGGGGTCAGGGTTGTCAGGAGAGGTGTTTACAGAAGGTATCCCCTTTGGCTGTAATTTACACACCTGACACTACTACCCAGCCTAAAGAGAGACAGATACCTCCTTTGTACATGGACTTAAAGGCAGTATTCGATAAAAAGAACGCTGATACTCTACCTCCACACAGGTCCTTTGATTGTAAAATTAACCTATTACCTGGTACCATGCCTCCTAGGGGCAATGTATACCCTCTATCCACTAAAGAGAATGCTGTTTTAGAGGAGTATATTCAGGAGAATTTAGACAAGGGATTTATCAGGAGATCCTCATCTCCTGCCGGGGCTGGGTTCTTTTTTGTTAAGAAGAAGGATGGGTCACTCAGACCTTGTATCGATTATCGAGGGTTGAATAAAATAACCATCAGGAATGCCTATCCTATCCCCTTGATTACAGAACTCTTTGATCGGTTAAAGGGCTCTAAGATTTTCACCAAGTTGGACCTCAGAGGGGCGTACAACTTGGTGAGAATTCAGCAAGGCCATGAGTGGAAGACAGCGTTTAATACCCGCTATGGTCATTATGAGTATACGGTCATGCCTTTTGGTCTCTGTAACGCACCTGCAGTTTTCCAAGATTTGATTAACGAAGTTCTTAGGGAATTTCAACATGATTGTGTTATTGTCTACCTGGATGACATACTCATACACTCTAAAGAGATTGAGACCCACCATCGACAAGTCAGACAGGTATTACACAAACTTTTACAACATGGTTTGTACTGTAAACTTGAGAAATGCAGTTTTGACCAGACCCAGATAGACTTTCTTGGATACGTGATTTCTGGGGAGGGCTTTAAGATGGATCCTGACAAACTCCAGTCTATTTTAGATTGGCCATTGCCTCAGGGACTCAAAGCTATTCAGAGATTTATTGGCTTCTCTAATTATTATAGACGCTTCATTAAGGGCTACTCGTCTATTATTGCGCCCATCACCAATATGACCAAACAAGGGGCGGATACTAAGACATGGTCTACTGATGCTCTAGCTGCTTTCAAGAGTCTCAAAGAACTTTTTGCTTCTGCTCCAATACTAGTCCATCCGGATACGACCTTACCGTTCCTGCTCGAGGTCGATGCCTCTGAGACAGGAGTAGGGGCGGTTCTGTCACAAAGATTGGGGGTAGATAAACCATTGCACCCATGTGGTTTTTTTTCTAAGAAACTTTCGGGTCCTGAGAGCAGATATGACATCGGCGACAGAGAACTCTTAGCAGTCATTAAAGCCTTAAAGGAATGGAGACATTTATTAGAGGGAACCTTACACCCTATTACTATCCTGACGGACCACAAGAACTTGTCCTACATTGGGGAGGCTAAGCGCCTGTCCTCTAGGCAGGCTCGTTGGTCCTTATTCCTGACTCACTTCAACTATGTGCTGACTTATAGACCTGGTTCAAAAAATTCTAAAGCCGATGCCTTATCTCGCCAGTATGAACCTTCTACTGTACCTGAGCCGGTCCTTTCCTCTATAGTTCCGAAATGCAATATTGTTGCTAATACGAATCTCAGGATTCATTCTCCGTTACTGGCCGAGATTGTTAAGCTACAACATTTAGCACCTAGACAGACTCCTGTGGGTCGACATTTCGTTCCTCCTGCTCTTCAACTGGAACTGTTGCAGTGTTTCCATAACAGCAAGATGGCGGGACATCCTGGTATTCGCAAGACTTTTGCGTTGATCTCTAAGGATTTCTGGTGGCCTGCTTTACGTAGGGATACTAAAGATTTCATCGCTGCATGTGAGGTTTGTACTAAGACCAAACAACCTCATACGCTTCCTTGTGGATTCCTGCACCCCTTAGAAGTTCCAGAGAAGCCGTGGTCCTGCTTGGCCATGGACTTTATTGTCGATCTACCTATCTCTAAAAAACAGACTGTTATCCTCACCGTGGTTGACAGATTCACTAAGATGGCACACTTCATTCCTCTGCCTAAACTTCCATCTTCTCCCGAATTGGCCGAGATATTCGCTAGGGAGATTTTTCGCCTACATGGGATACCCTCTCAAATTGTGTCTGACAGAGGTTCCCAATTTATTTCCCGTTTTTGGAGGTCCTTCTGTTCGCAACTTGGTATCAAATTGAACTTTTCTTCTGCCTATCACCCTCAGTCTAATGGAGCTGCTGAACGTACCAACCAGAAAATTGAACAATATTTGCGATGTTTTGTTTCCGAACACCAGGATGATTGGGTCGGTTTGATTCCTTGGGCAGAGTTTGCACACAACAATCTCGTTTGCGATTCTACTCATTCAAGCCCCTTCTTCATGAATTATGGCTTTCACCCGTCTATTCTTCCTTCGGCTTCTCCTTCCCAGGGGGTGCCGTCGGTTGATGTTCATGTTGCTAATTTGAGGAAGTTGTGGGATCAAACTCGGCAAATCCTTACGCACAATTCTATGCTGGTTAAGAAACATGCTGATAAACGTAGAAGGGCGGCTCCGCTCTTTGTTCCGGGTGATAGGGTATGGTTGAGCACGAGGAACATCCGTTTAAAGGTGCCCTCCATGAAGTTCGCTCCCCGTTATATTGGACCTTACAGGGTGTTGTCTCGTATCAATCCAGTTGCGTATCGTCTGGCTCTTCCTGATACCTT